>NC_139927.1:4985540-5348040 GCF_963514095.1 Eutrigla gurnardus
TATTATTATTATTATTATTATTATTATTATTATTATTATTATTATTATTATTATTATCATCACTTTTGACCTGCAATGATTACATTATGTGTCAGGCTATTTATTCAACGGCATATTAGAAAAATATAAATAAAAATCTTTAAAAAAACACCCATAAGATGACAATTTGGCCCATAAAAATAAAACTAACAATAACCATCAACATCATCTGAATGAGGCTTTGTCTTGACTTTCTAAACTCACTATTTGTTCCTTTATAAACTCGCAAATTTACCACTTTATAAACACAATCCTCTGTTTATTATTATTACTATTTTATCACTTCTGACCTGCAATGATTACATTATGTGTCACAATTACTCAGGTGAAATAAATTCATGCATAACATTTGTTTGGGCGCTATAAAAGACAAGACATTTGCTAATTATTCAAACTTTATGGGCGACCCTGTATGTTTATGTAAAAGGTCTGCAGTTCATTAAAGTCTTATGTTTCCTCTTCAAGTCTCAGAACACAGAAATAAATCTCCCCACTTTTCCACCACACATCTATTCTTTCCATCCCCTCCTACTTTTGCAGCTGAGAGAATTATATATAATATCCTTGAAGCGCCAAGCAGGAGTTAATATGATAAGTGATAGGAGTTGTGCTGTGATTATTTAAAAAAAGAAAAGTCTGTCCCTGCAGGAGACTCTTCCAGCCTGCGAGGAGTTAAAAAGCACCTTGAACAATGTTCCTCTCTACAAATGGAGTTAACCTGCTTTTTAATTCAACTCGGCCTTTGATTGAGTTGTTAACGCTGCTTTTTTGGGGGGAGTTTTTACTTCCATGTTCATTTCTCTTCGAGAGGTAAAAAAACAACCTTTCCGTGTTTTGTCTCCTTCTGCTTCCTGCTGCGATGTGAATGGATTCACAACATGACTATCAATTAATATGGAAAACTGGTAATGACCACTAGAGCTACTCCCTGCACTTGTATCTGCTCGTCACATTAGCATAATTAAGGAAAGCATGATGGGTAATATCTAAAAGCAGTAGTCTTAACAATTAACCCTAAACAAGCTGCGTCCTTAAGCTGGTGTGGAGCAGCTGCAGCAGGCGACAGTGAAACCCACTCTTCTTGACTGATAGGGACGCCGCTCCGCTAATGCATATTTAATTGTGTGAGCCATTACGATGCGGGAATATTTCAATTACATACATACATTATACTTTCCTTGGAGGAACGGCTCTGTGTTTAATTTGATTCCGTATAATTACTGGAAAATGAATTTTAATTGTTACATCCCGGTCCTAAAATAAATTGGCATATATATATTCTCTGCTCCCTGCAGTGAGGTGACTTTTCATTTCGGATGTCGAAACGTCGCAATCAGACCTCGTTTTCGCCTTAATGAAGCAAAATGGAAGTGGATGGAGATAACTTTGTGGAAGCGGAAGCGAGAAGACGGGGAGCGCTCCATTAACCCACTTTGCGGTGCAGAATGGAGCCCCCGGTTTTTAAATCCCGTGTCCGAGGGGTGAAGTTTCACCCCAACGCTAGTGGGTTTTAATGTAAAACGGGAGTCATAATCTTTTGTTTTTAGCTACGTGGAGATCCTAATAGGCCATTTTGTTTCTCCATCCCGGCCTTGTTGAGAACATTATGGGTGTCATGGTAGCCTGAACATCTGCTGCATGTATTACAGCTGGCTGCAGATAAAAAAAAAGACACCTGGGTCTGTGCTGCTCACTATGAAACCCTCCCTGTTAGAGGATGAAATACTGTATATGCTCTCTCTCTCTAGATGGCTTCAGGTGTCCGAGTGGATCCGGCAGGTTCCGCTGACTAGAGATGAGCTTCCCCTCCTATACGGGGGGAAAAAAAGAAAGAATCAGGAGACACAGCCGCCTCATAATTAGATTTGCTTTCTGTGTGGCGGCGGTCCCTTCAATCTAATCTATTTATGCATTCCCTCTTTCAGGCCTCATTGAGATTCTATCGCCTTGTATTTGTACCCCCGCCTGTCAAAACTGCCCCTTTTTTTTTTTTTTTTGTCACAATTTTGGGCTCATTTCACCGGCGGGCGGAGATGGGCGATGATTGCTCGCTGGTCTCATTGCAAATGCAATGTGCTGGAACTTAAGAGGCTTCTCTGCTTTAAAAAGGCTGGAGTGTGTGTGTGTGTGTGTGTGTGTGTGTGTGTGTGTGTGTGTGAGGGATGTGTTTGTGCATCGTGTCTCTATAGTATTGATGTGGGCATTGATACTATGAGTGTGTGAGGGAGAGGGCGGCGGCGAGGAGAGGGAAGAAGCTGGAGTGTTAAAGTAAGATTAACTTTATTGATCCCTGCGTGAGGTAATTGGTTACTGAAGGAGCAAACAATATAGGCTACGGATGAAAATACAATAAAGTGAAAGCTGAAGATGTGTGCCATCGTACCAGAAATAGATCTCAAACGAATTCTCAAAATCTCATCTTTTTTAACACTTTAAAGTGCAGTTTTCCCCCCAAACACGCCAGCATTTATTCCCCCGATCAGCAGAGATGAACTCTGGCGTCGAGATGAGAGCGGGACTGTGTGACCTTTAGAAGACAGCAGTCACTGTGGGCCGCGAGTGACAAGCAAAACATAACGCTAAACGCTGGGACAAAGTAGAGGAAAGGTCACGAAAGTCAACAAACTTATTAGATATTCTGCGTTTGGATGTTCAATGTACAAATTGGGACTTTCTGTGTTACGAACACGAGGCGGCATTTACAGACGAAGCCTGTTTCTAGAATCAGCATGTTGTGTGAAGGAAGTATGATTATTGACTGGTTATCAGAGCAAACAAACAAATAAATTCAACCTGAAGGTCAAAATACACGGCTGCTCATAAAGAATCAATATTACAACAAATTTACAATATCTTCTTTACTATCTGGTGCTTAATACACCCTTTTGTCAAGATCTCTACTTTTAAAAATGCTATACCGTCAAAATAATTTGTTTTTTCTTATTGTAAAGGTACTTATATATAATTGTTGCCCATAAAGTTGGAATATTTTGTTTTCAGACAGAATCCTCTGACAACATAATGTAAAATGATGTCGTTTTCTTGCGTGACGTGACATATTTCTCAGTGAAACAGGAAAGACAGGCGGAAACGTTGGGAGGAATTTGATTTGATCGTTGAGGCGATGAACTCACGACCTTCTGTGTGCCGAGGCGTAGCTGCAGATTGATAAATGGAACGGATGTGATTTTATTGGTTGGAAGAATGAAAATGTTGGATTTTGAGATAAAAATATGACCGTATGGATTTTTTTTTATTATTATTTTTGGCATATGTTGTTAAAGAGGTGCAACAATATGACCTGGGGGGATCTAAAGGGGTTAAAAAGGCATTTTTTCATATTAGGCTTTATTAACAGATCTTCTATCATCAGCTTTATACCACGGCGTATTAGAAAAATCTAAATAAAAATCTATAAATAAACACCCATAAGATGATAAATTGGCCCATATAAGTAAAACTAACAATAACCATCAAAATCATCACCCTGAATGAGGTGTTGTCACAAACGACGTATTAGAAAAATAAATCGTACATTCATGGGAAGTTAGCTAGCGTAGATGCCGGTTGTTAGCATCGTAATAAAGTAGCAAATCTGCGACTCTATAAATTTGCCACTTTATAAAGTCACTATTTGTTACTTTATAAACTCGCAAATTTACCACGTTAGAAACTCGCAAAATGTGTCACTTTGGAAAGTTGCAAATTTGCCACCTTATAAAATCACAAATTTGCCAATTTCTAAAATCGCACATTTTCAACTTTCTAAACTTGCAAATTTTCAATTTTCTAAACTTGCAAATTTTCAACTTTATAAACTTGCAAATTCGCCAATTCATAAATTCGTAAATCCCCGTGACCCTGAATACAGGATAAGCGGCAGCCAATGGATGGATGATGGATAAATTCGCAAATTTTCTACTTTTATTGCCCCCTTCTCTCGGCTCATTTTTTTTCCTACAGTGGCAAAAACGCCGTCATAGATTTACAGATGGAAATAGAATCTTTTTTTTTAAATGGAAGCTGCACGTGAACGTGGACGTGTGTCTTTAGTGCGGCCGTGTGCTCGACTACATTTACGTATTTATTGTCCACACCAGACGGAGAACGAGCCCTCAGAGTAAACAAGATCCAGGAGACTAGAGGCGGGTTTTTTTTCGGGGCTGTCTCAAGTGTTTTACTTCGTGTCCGTCAGCGGACGAGAAACCTGTCGCTGTCCGTTGCCAATCCTATCAGCGTGAATGGCAACGTCCCCAGAAGGACATGGCAAAGCCTCAGTACATCCGAACAATAAATTACCCCGATAACAACAATGAATGCTGTTCCTGACAAGTCGCTCGCCATTTCATCATTGTCCAGCTGACACGACTCCGGTGCCAAGCTAACATCGGCCCGCGTTCAAACCAAATGAGGCCTTTTTTTTTTTTTTTGCCGGTGAACGCCATCTGCACTGAAGGACATAAAGACAAGCTGAGACTGAAGGTCATGGAACAACTGGAGCGATCCACGGCTCTACAGGTCTGTCAAAAAGTTTAAAAACAAAACCTCGTAGCCTCCAGTTGTTTTTTTTGTTTTTTCCCCTTTGGCAAATCAAATGCAACACTGAGATTCTGCAATGTTTTCATATATTACTCAGGAGAAATTCATCAATTTGATAAATACGGTTATTTGCTTGCTTGCTGAGCTGTTTGAAAAAAACAACAACACAGATTGTCATTTATATTCCCATTTGTGTTCGACTCAAACAAACGAGATACATCGCATTAATTAGTGAGCTATGAAGGTGTTGGTGTGCATATTTCTGAACTCGATGCTAGCTGCTCCCCCCCACTTCCACTCTTTGTGCTAAGCTAAGCTAACCTTCTGGCTCTATATAGCACACAGATACGAGCGAGGTGTCAAACTGCTGTTTCAGGTCATGTGAAAGGCTTGCTTTCCAAGAGAAAAATCTGAAATTCAACTCAGGTGTTGCTGTAAACGTTCACTCAACCTTTGAATTCAAACGGTGGTAAAAAAGAAAAGAAGAAGTGCAGCATCCTGCAGCAGTCATGCTAATTGCCTGCGTTGAACCAAAGCTAGTCGGCGTGACAGCCTGTTTTCTGTGATGCTTGTTTCCTGCGTGCGTGCCGATCCCCTGGGCGTGTAATGCAGCTACGCTTCCTGCAACCAGCAGCGACTGTTCAGCCGGCGACAACCATTACGGTGAATGATGGTCTGTCTGACAGCAGCTTCTGTCAGCGCTCGCGGGAGGAGCCGCCGAAACTGAACAGTCTCCCAGCGACCGAGGAGCTCCGCTCGCTGCCGGAGGGATAAACACAGTCGCTGGGTTGGTTTTAATTTTACTCCGTCTCGTTGAGCATTTGTCAGCTCGAGCCTCCTGATTGTGGTCTCTAAAGCGTTTTCTGAGTCCACTATTTGACAAGCATTCACTTCCTTGGCATTGATTTCCTGGCACATAGAATCATGGTTAGTGTTCAGGTCACCCCTACATGTAATAAAACCTTGCCATCTGCAGGTTTAATTGCGTTTCTATGGACGTTTATACCGCGGTGACAGAAGCAGTACAGGCCAGCGGCGTGAACTTGCACCTCGCAATGCTTCGCAAATAAATTAGAGCAATTTAATTAGGCAGAAAGCCGCGGTAATAAAGCCATTAAAGGAGTCGCCGATGCAGGTCTACGGCAGCGAGGGATCTAAATAATTAACCTGCGTCTAATGGTGAAGGCTCGACGTGGCGATGACCCCAATGTCCTGAAACCTCGTCAGAAGCACTTAAATACTCCTTCAAAACATCCTCGTTTCAACTCGCCGGACGTTTGACGGGTGTAAAATGTAAAAACGTGACGCGATCGAAGGCTACATCGTTTCTGCTTTCATCCCGATTTCTTTTGGCTTTAAACATCATTTCACAAGATTATATCTGAGCCTGGATACGAATAATCAAAGAGCCTATAACCATTTGTTTCTGAGACGTCCATCTTATCAACATGATCAATACTTTCCTTAAAAACCTAATGTATTCTGCCCTCTAGTGGATTGTAATTCCACTGCAGGCAGTGTAAGGGCCTTTTTTTTTTTTACCTCTTTGACCTCAATTTTCCAAGACATTACGGGAAGAAAAACATTTACATTGTTACTCATTTTTTTCATATATATTGAAACGATGCATAATTACTTAACAATTCGTTCTTTATGATACAGTTAAATTGTGTTAAAATGTGCGTTTCATTGAACATCTCAGTTCCAAAAAATTATAATTTTCTGGCTATTTTTGATGGATCAGTTGAGCAGTTTTCTCCGTCACGCAGAATCGAAGCACAATATCTTAATTTATATCGTGATGGATCAAGCAGCCGTTATTGTTTCGGATCGGTTTGTATAAAGTTAACTCACAGCTGCACCCCGGAGCTCAAACAGTCGTAAATAAAATAAATACTGAGGTCAGTCCTCCAACGATGGTCAAGTATCCCCCCATTCCCCTCGAAGCAGAGGATGATTCGTGGAGAGCTGCACCCTCTGACGTCTCTGAGGGTTACATTCACATGTGGCGCCCCGGCGAGATGTAAAACATGACATCTTAAAGATTTCAACACAAACTTTCCGTTTCTGCTGGTCTTTGACACGCCGTCCGTTTTGGGTGGGTGGCGCTCGCGGCGTGTGTTGGCTGACTGCAGCACTCGTGGGACGGTGCCTCGCCCCCGGCATTGTCATTCTTCATTGATCAGAGGGGAGAGGCTAACAAGGTCTCCGGGCTACATCAGCTCTCTGCCTGCTGTTAGAAACCTGCTCCATCTGAGCCGGCCTTCAACGCTGACATCACACGGCCTGATTCAGGATCTACGGACACGATGGGATATACGACAACGTTCAAAGTCAAAGTCTCTGTGGTTTTATTTATATATAAGATTAGTTATGTTATTTAAGTTAACTTGAACAGTGGTCTCCTGGGTGAAAGTCCTGTGCTTGACACACCAATCCTCCCTATTTCATTAGAAACGTATTTGTCGTAGCCGACTCTTGCTCTTCATCTTCATCAACATGTAAATAAGAATATAATGAAGCATCATAGGACCTGATGATGTATGACCAGTCTTCTTGTGCTTCTAAACCCCTCAAATCAAATTTCTACATTAAACCCACTAAAGTAAAATGACCGTTTGCCGTAATGGATTCAAGTTATGTACAGACGTTATGAATAGATTGCCTCCTCGCCGTCGGCTGTGATCCCGGTTTCTGACACCAGCAAACCTGCATAGCAATCGTCTCTGCCTCTGACCCCCCCGCCGACCCGCCACTTGGCCTCTCCCGCTACCTGCTTCCTCATTAGAGGAAAAAAAAATCCATTAGTGATCCTATTCTCTCACACAGCAGGAATCTGGATACTTCCTCTCTTTTGCATTCACTCGGTCATTTCTCTCTCTAATCTCGTTTCAACTTTCACCGCCACTGTCCTCTCTCTCTCTCCTGCAGCACTTCCTCCACATGACTAACACACACACACACACACACACACACACACACACACACACACGCACTCCTCCTCTGGTATACAGCGTGTCTGAGCTCGGGTCAGAGGTCGTCTCCGACGCTTGGATGTAAATTGGCCGGACCTGAACCCCGAGGCCTCAGACGGCGTCCGCGTGGTAAACGAGCGCCGAGAGGTGGTGCAATCGTTCGTTAAGTTTGTGAGCTTCATCGCTCGGCGTGAACGAGGAGGAGGATCGCATAACGAGGTTGTGAATATTCATACGTACATATGTCTCACGTGAATATTTATGTCATCTATCTATGAAACGAGTGCACGATCACAACGCCGGCGCACACAGATGGCTGAGAGACGACTCGGGAAGCCTCGTAATAAATCAGAACATTTTCAGTGCGAGAAAAAAAACAAAAAAAAAAACGACAGCTGCTTTAAATAATGCACTCAAATACAGATAAGCTGCTGCAGCCTGAAGTCCCCGCATCCATGCAGCGTTTGGAAACATCCAAATATACATACAGACAGAGAGGCGCCGCCAACTCGGATGAATGGAACCAGATGGGTGTAATCATACAATTAATCCGTTTGTTACCTGTGTAACCCCCAAAGCTATACGTGAAACCAGACCACCAATTACGCGATGGAGCTAGGTGCTCTTCGTCTTCGTCATCTAATTAGTTATTTTGGTGCTGCAATTTTTCCTAATTGAACACGTCGGGGAAAATTCATTTAGCCCAAACAAAGCGTGGCTAATTGTGGGGTGGAACAACGGCAGGGCTAAGAAATGAATTAGCTGGGTGACATGTGTGTGTGTACGGTGTGTGTGTACATGTGTGTGTGTGAGTACAGTGTGTGTGTACATGTGTGTGTGTGAGTACAGTGTGTGTGTGTGTGTGTGTGTGTGTACATGTGTGTGTGTGTGTGTGTGTGTGTGTGTGTGTGTACATGTGTGTGTGATTGCATACATAAATTGGAACTGACTGGTTCTGCCTCTAAAAGCACAACCTAAGTCATTTCTGCACCTTAAGTCCACTAATTACATTTGTATACTTTACATTTCTGCTGACTGTTCTTAAAGCCATAGATCTGTTTAGATTGATTTCCAACCTTTCAGGGCAGCCGATGGTTTCCTCCTTTCAGTGGAAACTAAAGTGTTCACTCAGACGAGGTCAGCATTGAGTCACCTTCTTTTTCTGTTAAACAAATATAAAAATAAAGCTATCATTGTGTAGTAATGTAGCTGTAAACATGGACGGCTGCTTGAAAGTCAACCAACGAATCCTAATACATTTAAATGGACAAATAAAAACTATTCATGTTTCATCTGCTGTATCGTTAATTAAGTTTGAACTAAATCTACCTACCATTTCCACTGGTTAGAGATATCCAGCCAATCAGAGTTTAGAAGGCAGGATTATGACATCATCCTCCTACACAGCCAGCTACATTACTGCTGTAAATCCATTTACTAGAAATAAAAACTCAAATTGTTATTTTTCTTTTATAAATTTGACATTTTATGAAGCTAACTGCTCCTAAGAAGCATGTTGATGAGTACAGATTAAAGCAAAACCAAGCCCCTCCCTCCAGAAAACATTTGATTTGATTTTTACGTCAAACTCTCAAACGTTGGTTAATGTTGCATTCTTGAATGCACCACCGATTAAAAGTGTGTGACAGGAGTGAAACCTAAAAGAGTATATGCGTATATTTTAAGGTTATTTCAAACCTTGAAGCGAATGGAGACACGATCAACATCTAATTGATCGTTTCAGAAACACGATGTAAAAGAAAATGTCAATATTTGAGTCAAAGAAACGAGCGAGGGGGATGTTATGAAAAAGATATTACAACCACATCTGAACGGTGTATTTTTTTGTGGCGAGATAAGGCTGGAGGTTGTGTCAGCATATCGACTTCACCTTCATCCCGTCATTCTTCTCCACTCTCAGGGGTTAACGTCAACCAATCAGCCCTCCTGATCACGCAGATGATGACTTTAGGGAGCTCGTTAGGCCGAGGGACACGAGGAGGAGGCTCCGTGTATGACAGCCGACAGGCGTTGCCACGGTGACATGTGATCCAAGCGATGCGACGTGTAGCTCAGTGTACATGTGGGCGGGAGAAGCACAACGTGTTGGAACACGTGGAGGCTGCAGGGAGGAGATTTCTGTGTCATGTGTAATTTTCACAAACACGACTTCGGGCGAGGTCGAATCCAGAAAGAATGAATAATATGCAACCCCACTGTCGAGTACAGTAGTGCTGCAGCTGTACAGTAGATTCTGTGCGTGCAGCAATGGAGGTCATCTCCGATAAAGTCACACGCAGGCAGAATCGTTTCCGACACACTTTACACGGTTAACTCTAAAATGTCAGAGCAAATTTATTTGTTTCCCTCCCCCTCCATGTCTTCCTTTATTTCATGCCTCCTTTCTTTTCCAGCGTTCTCGCTCGAACAGGAAATTTAGCAGGATGTTCGTCCTCCGGAGACGACGCGATTCCCCTCTCCCTCCCAGTCAACATCTCTCACTCTAGATGACAGCGAGGAGACGGCAGACGTCGCCCACCTTGTTAGACGCAATCACAGAGAGGGTTTCCACACGGGCGAGAAAGTGGAAATCTTCATTTAGACTCGAGGCTGAAGCCGTTTCTGACTCTTTCATTCACTCTAAAGCTGAAATTATGTGATGAATCACTCGGAAATACGTTTTTCCCCATTTTACGGGGCGAACCATTCAATATCAGACTATATATACGACCACTTACACAATAACCATCAACAGCTACACCGTTGTACATTTCTATTCCTTTCATATTCTTGTTTCTATTTATTTTTGATTATTCTTATATGCGTTTCTGTCCAACGCTTTAAATGTTTTATCTGAATACCTCGTTGTTATGGTAACGGTGCTATACATATATAATGGCCTTGCCTTGAAACCATTTGGTTTAGAGCCACATACGAGCTCCTGTAGTAAATCTACGGATGGACATTTGGCACATGGTTGGTTTTATTCTTCTTTACGTTAAGCAGAAAAAACTGGACCGACGCCGGACGAAGCGGGTCAGTAGATGAGAGTCGAGGCGTCATCATCATCATTATCAGCTCAGAGTGCTGATGTGCCCCCGAGGGACCCACTAGTGTTCTTAATCCAAGACCCGAGACGTGGTCATGCACGGTTGACATAGATATATAAATATAAATATATGGGCGATGGACCCGGAGAGCTCGGTGGCTCGATCCCAGAGAGAAGCCCCGGTTTCTGCCGTGCAGATGGTCGCAGCTGTGGCTCCGGGTGAACCCGAGTAAACGCTGCAGCTGTGGTGAACACACACACACACACACACACACACACACACACACACACACACACACACACACACACACACACACACACACACACACACACACACACACACACTCTCTCTCTAGGGACGTATATCTTCATCTGTGAATTCAGAGAAAAACAAACCGCCATCAGAAAGCAACATATGGTCTTCTTCTAATAGAACACATCTCTTGGGGGTCGAAGTGATACGGGTTAAAAAGAAAAAAAAAGTGTGCCTTTGCTCGACTGCTGTTTGAGTTTTGAGCTTTGAATAATAAGAGGAGCATTCTTTATTTCTTGTGAGGACTACATGTCTTTGGATCCCAAGGACACGGGGTGAATTTGGCAGCGTAGAGAATCACAAAACTACTTTATTTATGCATGTAGGTCGCCGAAGAACAAACTCATATTACAAAACAAAACCTTGGAGAAGATAATTTTTACTCAAATAAATAAATGGGAAGGGGAGGATATAAAAAAAACATTCAGACAAACAAAACACTCAACACTGAGGGGGAATATTAGACAGTGACAAATAAGAACATTAATATCAGATTGAATAGAGACTGGCAGGAGACATAATGGCAAAAATCAAATGAATGAAAAGGGATTAGGTAATAAATAATAGTAAGCATGAAGAGAGCAGCAACAGATCAGCAGGACTATGAGGAACTCAGATAAGGACAACCCAACCCACAGGCTTTAGACCGATAAAATATATACCAAGATATTTTAATCCACATTCAATAAGTAAAACTTCAGTCTAAAAACATCATGTTGTAGAGCACCAGAGCTGGGACAGACCTGAAGAACTTCTGGATTATATGGAGGTCTACAGGAAAGATGAATGATGCGTGATGTACAGTATAAGCTGCAGAAACCTAAAAAAAAAAGGTTGTTCTGACCGACTGAGCAGAAACACAAAATATCATATCTGAGATGAATTACGAGTCAGATATGCAAATACCCAAACTTTGCAAGCGTATATAATTGTTGATCATCCATTATTGTCAAAACCCAGGCATTCATCTTCTGCTGTAACAGCCTCCCTCTCCTCTGTAACACTGAACCTGCAGGGATTTAGTCCCATTAGATAGAACAGCGTCAGTGAGGTCACTGATGTTGGGGCGATAAGGACCGGGTCCAGGACCGGGGTCTGTGCAGACCGGAGCCAGATACAAACTGAGCTGTACTGTAGGATTGAATGAATATAACCCACAACTGTGCTCACCGTCTATTGAGTGTATCAGACGTCTTTTTAACTCGCGTCTCACATCAGATTCAGTCTTTTTTTAAATACAGTTGGAATCAAATGTCTCGTCTTTTATGTCTATCTTTTTACTGATGGAACAAACAGAGGATTGGTTTCTGTGCTGGTACGCATCACCCCGCCCCCCCCCCGCCGGGGTCAGTGAAGAGTCGTGTGTGAGAAGTCAGCAGGCGGTCAGCGGCAGCACAAAAACAGGCGATAAAGGGTGTCTTGAGAAAGCGCGAGCCGTTCTTTGAGCGTGCAGCTGAAAGTGACCACCCGGAGCAGAACGCCAGATCGGCCGCGGACGGACACAGAGATGCACGCTCGTGGAGGCACGCACGCACACTCAGGATAAGTATGCATGACTGAGCCTTTTCTTTTTTAAAGGTCTCATGTTGTAAAAAGTGAGATTCTCATGGATTTTCAGCCTGTATTCAGTCAGGATCACAACTATACACAAGATATAGACCATTTCACAAATTTATACACAACCATTCTAACTTCAATCTTGCCTTTACCATCACCATACTCTACTTCTCCTTATTGTAAATGCCCTAAATGGAAATGTTCTCGCCAGGCAAAGATATCGTAGAAAGCGAGAATTGTAAAAAAACAACAAAAAAAACAAAGAAATATTTAATTTGGACATTCAGAATCTTCTAATATAAACATTAAAGGTTGGAAAAACAACCACCATGCAGACAAGAAACGACATCACCGTCTTTGCTTGCTTCTCCATAAAGTCAACACATATAACAGCTTTATTTAAGGCCATTTGCAGCTGAAATCATGTATTACTGTGAGACTTGTTGTAATGGTATAAAGCCAATGAGTGAATGGAACAAACTGGAATTATATCAACCAATTTGAGTTTTGTAAACTTACTTCTTTTAGTAAGATACGCTGTTAGGTTTTACAGTGCAACTGCATAAATGCATCTTACTCTCAATGTAAAGGACCTGCAGAAAAACCCACATGAAGCCAAACAGAATGACTTCCTGCAACACCGAGGTGTGAGACAGACGACCGGGTAAAAAAGGGTAGGTTTTGCCATAAAAAAAAATAATTCTGCCTCTCTTTCTCCATCCAGTGGAGCTAGCATTACTGTTTCAGCAGCGCCGCTTCAGCGCTGTGATGTGTAGCCTACATACTGCTTTTCATCTGGTATGAAAAATTTAGAACATGTGTTATATCACCATCAGACCCACAGAGACACGCAGATCAAAGCACACTCTCTGGGTTTTGTTTCATAACAGCCATAGAATTCTCTTTATTCCTCTTCGCTGCTCGCTGCTCTGATGCAACATGTGCATGTGTGTGTATAAATACTGTACATGAAAAAACACACGGAATAATCAATGTTGGAACAGTGGCGTCGGACTCAACCGGCTCCATTCTACTCTCTCTCCCCCCTGTCAACTCCTTCCAGCTCCCAAATAAACACAGATGCCTGCTAATAGATTCTGCTAACTCAAAGACCATCTCCGGTGGAGCCAAGACAACACCGCTTATGATAGATTCCCTCTTGATATTAAAAACAAGTGTGATGAGCGGAGGGATTGTCTGGGCTCTCTTATCTGACTTCTGAGAGCCTTCACCCCTCCCCTCCTCCCCCCATCACTTCTTCCTCCCACCTGCCTCCCCACTGCGCCTCCCCTCTTCCTCCTCCTGCACTCCTGATCGTCACAGTGATAACACGCTGAGTGATGAAGGGGGAGGAATGTATTCTGGAGGGATAACGATGTGGGCTAACTTCAACCCCCACCAAATCCCCATGATGCTGTACTTAGATCAGCCGATTTGTTATACACAGGGTTTTCTCTCCCTCCTCGCATACGAGAGACACTCAGAGAGACAAACTCATGTTTGAGTAGTACCGGTGCTGCCTGCTCTGTTTTCGCCACTCACCGTCTGCGGGGAGATGTATATGCTAGCGTGGGGTTGGCCTACTTTAAGGGCCGCCGCCTGCTGGGATGTAACGGTGCTTACAAGGCAAGGCAAGTTTATCTGTGGAGCACCTTTCAACAACAAGGTGATTCCAAGTGCTTTACATAAAACATTCAAGGCGTTGGAAAGAAACGCATAAAACATAAGAAAAACAAGCAAATTCTACACTTCATTTGTTGTCAAACACTTCATATCTGTGCATATGTGCAATAAATACTGCTGTTTTTATATTAATATATTTATATTCTCTACATTTTTATATTTGTCATTTATTTTTTATTTCTAGCTGTGAACTGGAGGCTGCTCCCAACAAAGTGTTGTAATGACAGTAAAGATCTATCCATCCATCCATCATCCATCCATCCATCCATCCATCCATGCATCCATCATCCATCCATCCATCATCCATCATCCATCTATCCATCCATCCATCATCCATCCATCCATCCATCCATCCATCCATCCATCCATCCATGCATCCATCATCCATCCATCCATCATCCATCATCCATCTATCCATCCATCCATCATCCATCCATCCATCCATCCATCCATCCATCATCCATCCATCCATCCACCCATCCATCCATCCATCCATCCATCCATCCATCCATCCATGCATCCATCATCCATCCATCCATCATCCATCATCCATCTATCCATCCATCCATCATCCATCCATCCATCCATCATCCATCCATCCATCCATCCACCCATCCATCCATCCATCCATCCATCCATCCATCCATCCATCCATCCATCCATCCATCCATCCATCCATCCATCCACCCATCCATCCATCCATCCATCCATCCATCCATCCATCCACCCATCCATCCATCATCCATCCATCCATCATCCATCCATCCATCCACCCATCCATCCATCCATCATCTATCCATCCATCCATCCATCTATCATCCATCCATCCATCCATCCATCCACCCATCCATCCATCATCTATCCATCCATCCATCCATCCATCCATCCATCCATCCATCCATCATCTATCCATCCATCCATCCACCCATCCATCCATCCATCCATCCATCCATCCATCCATCCATCCATCCATCCATCCATCCATCCACCCATCCATCCATCCATCCATCTATCATCCATCCATCCATCCATCCATCCATCTATCATCCATCCATCCATCCATCCATCCATCCATCCATCCATCCATCCATCCATCCATCCATCTATCATCCATCCATCCATCCATCTATCATCCATCCATCCATCCATCATCTATCCATCCATGCATGCATGCATGCATCCATCCATCCATCCATCCATCCATCCACCTATCCATCATCCATCCATCTATCCATCCATCCATCCATGCATCCATCCATCTATCCATCATCCATCTATCATCCATCCATCTATCATCTATCCATCCATCCATGCATCCATCCATTCATCCATCTATCATCGATCCATCTATCATCCATCCATCTATCCATCCATCCACCTATCCATCATCCATCTATCATCCATCCATCTATCATCCGTCCATCCATCCATCCATTCATCCATCCATCCATTCATCCATCCATCTATCATCCATGCATCCATCCATTAATCAATCCATCTATCATCCATCCATCCATCCATCCATCCATCCATCCATCCATCCATCCATCAGTCCATCCATCCATCCATCATCCATCCATCCATCATCCATCCAACTATCATCCATCCATCCACCTATCCATCATCCATCCATCCATCCATCATCCATCCATCCATCATCCATCCATCCGGTAGAGTTATGGGTGATTGGTCAAAACAACATATAGTATTACATTACACCAAAAGTAAAAGAAAAAAAAAATCCCTTTGAATGAACTAAACGGACGTTTAGTCAAACGATACAGACTGTATTGAAAGTAAATGTGTTTTTTATCCGTCAGCCACACAGCAGAGACACGGAGGTGCAGCGGGAACATCGACTCCGACTGATCAATCGCCAATCACACATTATTGATAAATTCTCTCCGTCAGACATGACAAACCGTTTACTTACAGCACAGCCACAACACACTGATCAACCAATAATCAATCATTAAACATGACATCTAATAACCATCAAAACCAGGCAGACAAAAGAATTTAAAAACATGATTATTATAGACTTTAGCAACTGTATAATGTGTTTGTAAAACCACAAACAAGCTTGTATTAAATGAACATAAACAAGGGGATTCAACATAGCATGCTACTTTTAAGGGGAAGTGCCCTTTAAAGGATTCTCTTCGTGACATTTCAGCTTTATTACTCGAGGTGTTGCAGTCACGTGGACTTTTTTAAACCAACTGAGCAAACCAACAGTCAACAACTAAACCAAGAACCCGATATTACGTTGTGTGAAGAATGGCCCCCTCTCAGTCGATAGAAGTGAAATGTCAGGTGGAAATGGATGGATATGGCTGCTGCGAGGAGGTTCTACACAACTCACGGAGCACTTTTGCTTTTAATTTCAAAATTACTGGGCAATCTCTGACTCCCAATAACACACGCACCCGCCCAAACAGAGTGAGAGCTACAGACGAGGAAAGCCTCCGCCACTTAACAGCATGCATGCACTCTTACCCTCGCTCACACATACGCTCGTATCCCAGCAGCCAGTGGTGCCCTGCTTTGCATAAACCAATAATGTAATGGAGAGAAAGCCATTCCCTGATGAACACAGTTATGAATAATTTAAAAATAATACAGCTGAAAACCATCTCAAACTTTCCAAGCTCGCTGCAATCACACATTCAGAAAGTCCATAAAGGAATGTAACGGCAGTCAATGGATGTAATGTTGCAGAATCATTGCGCGGATAAGATTTGCTTGCATTTACATCTGATTGAATTTAAAAATAGTTACGTCTAAGCTGGTTCCATTATTGCGCTGATGGATTGCAGCCCGCTAAGCCAATCAGTGGCCTCTTCTCATGTGTAGCAAGAGGGCAGAGGTAGCTTCGTTTCGCTGTGTAACTTCGCTGAGTGTCTAAAGGATGAGGCAGCTAATAATAATAAACATCGACTAATAATGGAATGTTACGTGCTGCAAGTGGATGTAAATAAAGAAGTCAGTGGTGCTGCCAACCAGAGTTAAAAACAGCTAAAACGTCATGTGGGGTCCATTCCTGACCAGACCGGAAAAGTGAAGCCAAAGCCCAAAGTGCCATAAACTTGCATTCTTTTAAATGGTCAGCAGAGGGCACCTCTGTTGACTGTATAGAAGTCGATATCCACTTCTCACTCGACATACGTGTATGGTCTAAATCTCTAGTTCCAAGTCTTCTTCAACACATCATGATGTGCATTTAGTACATTATGGTCGCATTTAGAGTAAAATGGCCGACAATTTAGGGCGGGGCTTCCTTGTGGTGGACAGGTTGCTACCAAGGTGCGTTTTCAGTTCATTAAAGTCGATCGTAGCCAATTTGGTCACTAACAGCCTAATTCAGCATTCGGGTGCACTAAGCTCCGCCCTCTGTGTCACTGCTGGTTGCAAAAAAAAAAGCCAAGATGGTCTGGTTGGTGATGTCACATTCACTTCTTATAAACAGTCTCTCACAAGGAAAGACGAACGGAAAAAAAAGTCTGAAATAAAGTTTAAATTTCAGAAAATATTCATCGATTTTCATAATACAATCATAGTTACCCTTTTCACAATATTCCTTGTTCCCATAATTCATGAATTATGGGAGTTACTTCCGATCATATCTTTCAATGAACCTACATCTGCCAGAATTAGCGGGATGCTGCAGTTTTGTTCTAGTTTTTGGGTTTGGTTTAAAGTCCCGATCTTGAAGATTTTCATTTACATAAATATGTATTAAGTCACTTCCTATCACTGAATGAGGGCAACAGAATGGTTATTGAGCTTATGGTCCATTACATTTGCAGTATTACCAACTGGTGGTGTCTATGGCAACATTCCCAGAAAAAAAAAAAAAAAAAAAAAGAGAAGTGAAGTAAGTTACTGCTAATGCAAACCGAACATTTACTGCTGTAACTTCACACTCAAAGCATTTAACTGGTGAAACATGACTGGGGTTTTATTATAAAGTATTCACAAGAAAGGCGTTTGTCAGCGAGACTGACACCGACCGCTATCGTTCATCAAAGAAGTGTCTACAAAACAAGGACGCAGTCAATTTCATCACTTCTTTTTTTTGACAGTGGATCGGCTTGAAATATTGCGAGGAGTAATGGAAGAAGAAGTGAGCAGCCTCAGTAGACGGGATTCACACCTCCAACTCTTCAGCTAAGGAAACTATCATTTTGGCTGTTTGCTGAATCGGATCAGAGAACGACTTATTAAAACGACAATAGGCGCCTAAAGGATGAGGTGACCACAAAAACCAGATAGCAAGAAAGACATAATAGACCAGACGGGAAAAAAGTGAAGCCAAGGCCAAAGTGCCATAAACTTGCATTCTTTTAAATGGTCAGCAGGGGGCGCCTCTGGTTGCAAAAAGTCCAATTGTATAGAAGTGGATGAGAAAAATGACCCTACTTCTCAGCTGACATGTCTCGATCGATTAGTTTAAAAACATTTGAAATACGACAACTTCTACTAGAAGTTGCATCAGATAGCAGCAACAGACGCAACATTGGCTTTCACTAAAAATGCTATGAAGTTTGAGGTTCATGTGCTGTTCAACAATATAAAACGCCCACTAAAAGAATAAAAAATGACCCAAAGGATCCGAGGGAAACCTACCTCGTGGTTGGGCTACGAGACGCCACCAGAGAAGGAGGGATGATGTCATCGGGAGGACGAGGCTGTAGGGAGAAGAAAACAGCGTTTAGTGTGTTTAGTTTTCTGTACAGTTCAGTGAGTGCTGGGCAACGAGGGGAACGCAGACAATCATCAATCAAAGACGGGGACAGTTCAGGGATTTGGTGATAAATGAAGAGGCACACATCAGCTTACCGGCAGGTACTCGATCCAGGTTGCAGGGTTCAGGGTTCAGGTCCAGATGGCTGGTGTGTGTGTGTGTGTGTGTGTGTGTGCTGATGGGGTGATTAGGAAACGAGGCACAGGTGAGCGGGAGGATTCGTGTCGTCATGTGACCAGGATGAGGACATCTGGTGGCCAGGTGAAGAAAAAGACACAAATAACCACAACTGTGGAAACCGTTGAGACACATAATTAATATATTTTATTATATTTAATTTTCAATTAATTATGAAGATACAAATCGCATGCTTAAGTTGGTGATTTAATTAAACACTAATTCAGGATGTGTATGCATACCTGAGAATAAGCAATCATCAAATGAAATAGAGTAAATGGATTAAATACGTGTCGGAATTAAAATGCACATTTACATTTTATCATCTCACGTGAACTAATTTCATAATTTTGAACATGATTTATGAGTCGTTTTTGCATTATATCAACGCACTTTATGGAAAAGCGTGTAGCATTAAGTGGCAGGAATGGAATGTTAGGTATTGTTTAGTGTATAATCCGCTTAAAATAAAAATTGCTTGGTTTTCACTCCGAGAGGCATTTATGAGTCAACCTCCATTTAGTTTAACGGAAATGAATCGGCTATCACCGTGGCGACGCCGCTGGGATCCTGGACCTGTGTTTCTGTTGGTAACCAGCAAGATCTCCAAAGACTGGTTTTTCTGTAAACTGCTTGTTGTTCGTAGTCCAATTAAGCAACTTGTAACACTAATTAGTAACTGTTGAAAGCCATGTAATTAGAAATGTAGGAGTTGTAAATGATGCTCCACTCAGCAGCTGACTCTCTTAATCAGGAATGATTCATGAAGAATCATGGCCCTCATCTGTCATTGAGATAGCCTTAAATCCATTGTTTGTACTTAAATGTTCTTTTTTATATAACTTTGGCTGTCCTTTGAGGCGTTACTGTTGATGGAGTAAGATTAAATGAAGCCAGATCGATGTGGTTGTGGTCTACTTCTCTGGGTGATCCACGCCCCTCCGGAAGCATCAGCAGCCTCGCTTTGACCAGCTGTCCCTCCGTACTCTGGGCCCGGTCCGCCGGGACACCACGGAGGTCGTATCTGCAAAGGGACGCTACATCAGCTGGACGCTAATCGGCTGACTCACCTTCACAACGCTCCCCTCTGGGATGGTCCAGGACTAGAGGAAGGAGGGGGGGGAATCAGACTGTGAGCGATTAGGTTAATGAAAGAGGGAAATGGAGTGAAAGGACAGGAAAAGGTGGCCCTCGCGGGCAAATAAGTTTAGAGGAGAGCCGAAACCAATTGCTCTGACAGCTTTAGAGAGCGGCGGCGAGACACTGATTGGCAGAGGAGAAATAAGAGCAAAGATACACTGTCACCGGGTGAAAGAATGACTTTAAATTTCCTATTTTAGATCCTTTTCTCTCCACCGCTGGAAGGTCGATGAAAGCAGAGCTTTCACACAAAAAGTCCTCTTCTTTTTTTCCTCTTCTTTTACAGCTGTCTGGTTTTACTGACTGACGGTAAGTTAACTGAAACTCTCCAATAAATTCTCATTTTAAAGCTCCGCTTGGCAGGTTTTTATGTAGAAACACAACCGCCTCGGCCAAAATCCTCCAAATGGGGCCGCAATAGAGACGAGCATCAAAATCAATTGACACTGACTGAGACGCCACAGAGGTTGATGATTTAGTTTTATTATTTTTGTACAAGAATGTTGGCCCGTGACCACCAGGGGGAAATGTTGTGTATTCGCTCAGTGGTGGAGGAAGTATTCAGATTATTTGCCAAAGTAAAGATGATAAGATGTTCAATTACCAGTGGAAATTTAGATAGAAGTACAAAGGCAGCAAAATGTACTTGAAAGGTCTAATATGTTAGATTTGACGGTTGCTTTAGAGGAAGCAGCTTTAATGAGAACAAAGCCGTGAATCAGAGGAATAAAATGTTGTATTAAGAAATGTCATGAACAGCAAAAACTGATAAAAAAGGACTCAATCAGAGACTTTTACTGGGTCATAGGTGACGATTGAGAGGAAGTATTTTTAATATCAGACTCTACATGATTATATTTCATATAAAATATATACAATACTTGTGATGAATCAGTGAAGTATCACACAAGTGAGCAATAATAACCCTTATGTATCAGTTGCTTTTCACAGCTCTTTGGGTTGTGGCAGTGATTATTGTACCTTTGCATGAATATGTGAGTTTTGCCTGAGGATATCTTTAAAATGAGCTGTAAATGTTAACAAGTCACACTTCAGAACCGGAGTTACTACATAATAATACATTCTAATTTCAGTCATAATGATTTCTTAAATTATATTCTCAACGGCCTCATCTTTTTCCACCTGCCGTTTGTATTTCCTGCATTTCCTTAAAGCTTCGTTGCTAATTTATTAGCAACAAGAGAAAAGCATGTCCCATGTTTTATGTACACGACTTCCCACGTCATAACCGTGACATCACAGCAGATTTATCATTTCTCTCAAGCTGCCGATTATGAATTCTCCACAATTTGAACAACCGCTGCTTGTTAAGTCTTGTGAGGGAGGTAAACTGCCTGCGAGTGAACTCTAGAAATGTATTCAGAGCATTTATTATTCAGTTATATGGAAGGTTTGCACTTCTACCAACTGCACACGCAAGTATTTGGTAAATTATCCATTTCAATTCGAGAAATGATGTGGGTTTTTCTTTAAATAATGAAGACTCCCGGTTTCTTGCACAGCTTGTTTTTTTTTCATGTCGGATAAAAGCTTCATTCTTGGCTCCTGAAAAAAAAGGGGACAATCCCGTTTGAATTGAGGGAAGGTGATGTGAGGTGATGGGCTTTGATTGTCACCTTGCCTTGAAGCCTCGGAGCAGAGTTGGAATTGGGCTCGTCACTGTGCTGGTGTCGGAGAAGCATTTATTTTGCGGATACACTCCAAACATTTGCTCCATATGTGCCAATTTATCTCACGGAGCGGCCCCTTCGGATTACGCCGGACTCCTCAGGACATCCCAGAATTCAGCAAAACAAAAACAAAAAAAACATGTTTCCATTTTCCTTCTGCTCTATTGTGCTCAGTAGATAAACAAATAACAGAGCCTACAGATGCATGTATTGATTGAAACAAAACAACAACAAAAAAAACAACTTCCTCCAGAATGTGGAGCATGTTTAAGCACCGACAGGAACAAAACCTCTGAAATCCTCTCTCCACCCACCAACACCTTCCCTCCTTCCTTCCTTCCTCCTGAGCGACGCGAGATAACTAAAGAAGCACAACTGAAATGAAGCCCAAAGGATCTCAAACCATCTGGACTGGAAAATGTGTACACGCTGTAAACAAATAGCCCAGGAACAAAAAAACCTCCTTGTATCGCTGCGAGCGCTCCTGAAATTATTATAAATACACCTCACGCCGCCGAGTTGACCCCGCCCCCCGCCCCCCCCCCTCGACCCCCATCACATCCCGACCATCATGCAATACTTCCATCTGTTGTCCGGGAGAGACAGCAAAATGTCTCAGCAATGGCCTCTTGATCCGCGGGGGGAAAAAAAAACGAGGTTTTTCACAACCCAAACAACGCGTGTCGATGGTCGGACCTCGGAGGTCAAAGGTCACGTCTGATGGAGGGGGAAGCTATGGAGCTAGAACAGTCTCATAATTCACAAATGCACACAGAAATTCACAAATGCACAAAAAAGATTTACAAATGTATTTGGGGATTTGTATATACATGTGACTCAAAACACAAATACATTTTCAATGCACACACAAATATGTTTCATTTCATATGTAAGTAAAAAATATTCACATATAAAAAACAAGATTCATAAACATATTTCCAATGCACACACAAATCTAAAAAAAAAATCACAAATACATGAATGTTAAAGTATTTGCAATCTTCATCAAATACGCATTTGGGGCTTGTTACATTCATATATGAACTGTTGGACCTGTATTTACAAAGTGCTTTTCATTTGTAAACCTCCCTGCATTTGTGTGTGAAACTTTTGAGACTCCCCTGACGTGACTCTGATCCACAAATGCGTTTTTTCTAAGAGGAGGTTGTCTGTAGCCAATCAGATGTCTCCCTCCTTTACAGCCAATCACGTGAGTGCGTTGCGTTGGAGGGATATGGGTGCTAGAGCCAGAATCGACCTTATTTCTGGAGATCATTTCCCTTCTTCCTGTGCTCCCTGTCTATTTTTCTTTTATAAAGAAGCATTTTATGGAAGTCATTTATTCCCTCATTCTGGGGAAGATGAACCGGTGCGGGCGGAGTTGTGTTTTAGACTTTTGGGGGAGACACTCACGTGATTGGCTGTAAAGGAGGGAGACATCTGATTGGCTACAGACAACCTCCTCTTAGAAAAAACGCATTTGTGGATCGGAGTCACGTCAGGGGAGTCTCAAAAGTTTCACACACAAATGCAGGGAGGTTTACAAATGAAAAGCACTTTGTAAATACAGGTCCAACAGTTCATATATGAATGTAACAAGCCCCAAATGCGTATTTGATGAAGATTGCAAATACTTTAACATTCATGTATTTGTGATTTTTTTTTAGATTTGTGTGTGCATTGGAAATATGTTTATGAATCTTGTTTTTTATATGTGAATATTTTTTACTTACATATGAAATGAAACATATTTGTGTGTGCATTGAAAATGTATTTGTGTTTTGAGTCACATGTATATACAAATCCCCAAATACATTTGTAAATCTTTTTTGTGCATTTGTGAATTTCTGTGTGCATTTGTGAATTATGAGACTGTTCTAGCTCCATAGGAAGCTGGCTGTTTAAAGTCAGAGAGCTCCCGCATTTGTGCAACATGAAAGCAAGTAAAGTGAGAGATTGTGAAACTGAAATCAGAAAACTTCTTTCTCATTGTTATTCTTTCCCTATTCATGTTCGGGGGTCCGTGCTGGGGGGGGGGGTACATGTGAGCGAAGGGCTATCCACCCCCCCAGCAGCCTCTCGGTGCTCCTTCACAAGAGTGTGAAATATAATTGGACACCTGCACCCAAGGAGCACCGAGAATAGCTCTCCGTGTTTACACCAGAGCCAGGAGGAGGGAGAGCAGCGCTGTTGGCCTTTGTTCCACTCGGGGCTGTTGCTGTCGTGTGATTGCCCCCCCCCCCCCTCCTCTGCAGCGCTGAAATACAAATCCATCCTAAGTTCCCTGAAAGCAAAATGGAATTTCAAGTGCTTTTCTGTGTCTTTGTATATTCTCGAGCGCGCTCATAATGTCGACACAAATCTCTCAGACCAGACGACTACGAATTTGGTTTAGCTCGGCTCATTCGGGAGGAATTTCCGGTACAATACGAGGATTAATTCCTTCACAGGCAGAATGGTCTGCTCTTAAGTGAGAGAGCCAGCTATATACACTATCTTCCAGCCATTTGTTTTTTTTTCTACACTCCTTTTGTCCGACTTCCTCCCATTCTTGTTTTTTTTAAACGTATCCCTAGTTTCTCTCTTAGTGGACCGTGATTTTTCAATAATCTAACTTTCTCCGAGCTCTGTCATAGAATAAAAAGACAAAAAAAGACTTTATCTTTCAAAAAACAGAAGAAGCTGTTTGTACTTTAAGCATCAGAGCAAAGGGGTTGCCACATCTGTCCACATATCCCACTATTTACAGTTCTCTCCTGATCAATAGGCGCTCCAGGCAGTGAAAACCTCACTGAACCAGATCTACATCTCCACCTCTTGCCCCGGGGACCTCGAGATGGATCTCGGCACACAATTAAAATTTCACTCTTGACTGCATTCCACAGACTGTCAATATTAGGAAAATGAATAACAGCAAAGTTTGCAGTAAACACAAAGTTGAAGGGGGGATGGGGGGAGACTAATAACTGGTAAAAGTAAGCGATGTAGTAAGAAGAATATCAGAGATGTGTCTGCAGACTTATGCACAGGCGTGACTAAGCTAAATGCTAACATGCATGCACATTAAAACCCCAAGAGGAATCATGCACGATGCAATACAAGCCCGGATTAGCCTACTAGCGGCTAATTCCAATGGGAATGCCATTTTGCAAGTAATCAAAAGTCAAATAAACCGTATTGGACAAATTAAAAATGCGACCAGATGAGGGCGCTAGATTCGAAGTTGGAGGGATCACCAAAAGTTGTTACAATCATCGGAGACGGAGGTGACCCTTCAGGACAATCCATCCAGTAGCTGCCAAGATATTTCTCTGAGATCGCCATGGAAACAATTCATCGTCTTGGCTCCAGTATTTTGTGTGAATCCATCTCGTAGATGTCGACATATTTCACAGGATATAAGTGAAAATAAAAATGACATAAGAATACGTTCTTTCTGCACCGTGATCCGTATCACATCAAATGACGATCCATCCGATTGGTTGTCCCTAAAAAAACAACCTGTTAAAGGTTGAGTTGGTCATTTGGAAAAACCACATTGACTTTGAACGCATCGCAGAACCCATAAAGTCCCGCCCCCTTCATTCAGATCTCTGTTAAAGCCCTCAAAACGCCAAATGAGTTGAGATCGACAATCAGGAAGTAAGCGTCCAAGTCCTTTTTTGATTGGACAAGGTTTGTACAGTCCTGCCACGGCCACAGATGATATTTTTATAATGTTTTTTATGTATTTATCGGTACATTCCGAGGATTTCAAGTAATATAAGAGAAAGTGTTTCTGAATAGAAACCTTTAAACTCAGAGTGGCACTAGAGGGGAAAAGTCAGTGAATGAACAAAACCATGCAAAGTGCTGGAACAACAGACAGACAGATGTGTCATGTGCTGAACAAATCTAGCGTAAAGTAGTGTGCACTAAAGACATTTTGGATCTCATTCTGTGAAACTCTGTTCCTTGTTGTGTTTTTTTCCCTTTCACCCAGCAGAAGGTTTCGTCCTCTGGGAGAAAAGCTGGCACAGGATGTCTGCTTTGTTCTCCACAAGACAAGACAAAACACAACCACTGCAGCTGCTGTCAAATAAGTCGTGCCTCTCTGGCCAGAAACCAAAAGTCACACCCGGCCTGGCACAATCCCTGCTTTCCCAAGGCAGATTTCAAAATCCATTTTGACCAGCTTGATAAATATCATTTCACATGAAACACATGTCACACAGTTAGCATCCGTTCCACGGCAAACAAAAGGAGAAAAAAAAAAGTCATTTCCTGAGTTGTCAGGCTGAAAACTATCGTTTACGATGCCGTGGGGCGGATTTGGTTGGAGAAATCGAAGAACCACAACCTGTTAAGTGGAACCGGGGATCAGAGGAACTTGTCAGACACGGCGACGGCACATTTCCAAATGACTTCCAGTCAACTCGCAAAATGGAGCTCAGCCACCCGGTGAAATATGCCAGAAAAACTAGAAAGGTATCATGTTGTGAAGGATGATGTCATCTGTCTGTCTGCCTGCCTGCCTTCCTACCTTTCTTTCTTTCTACCTACCTTCATTCCTTCCTACCTACCTACCTACCTTCCTTCCTACCTACCAACCGACCGACCGACCGACCTACCTACCTACCTACCTACCTACCTACCTTCCTTCCTTACTTCCTACCTACCTACCTACCTACCTACCTACCTACCTACCTACCTACCTACCTACCTACCTTCCTTCCTTCCTTACTACCTACCTACCTTCCTTCCTTCCTTACTACCTACCTACCTTTCTTACTACTTACCTACCTACCTTCCTTACTACCTCCCTACCTACCTACCTTCCTTCCTACCGACCAACCGACCGACCGACCTACCTACCTTCCTTCATTCCTACCTACCTACCTTCCTTCCTACCTACCTACCTACCTACCTACCTACCTACCTACCTACCTACCTTCCTTCATTCCTACCTACCTACCTTCCTTCCTACCTACCTACCTACCTACCTACCTACCTACCTACCTACCTACCTACCTACCTACCTACCTTCCTTCATTCCTACCTACCTACCTTCCTTCCTACCTACCTACCTACCTTCCTTCCTACCTATCTACCTACCTACCTACCTACCTTCCTACCTACCTACCTACCTACCTACCTACCTACCTACCTACCTACCTACCTACCTACCTACCTTCCTTCCTACCTATCTACCTACCTACCTACCTACCTACCTTCCTACCTTCCTTCCTACCTACCTTCCTTCCTTCCTACCTACCTACCTACCTACCTACCTTCCTTCCTACCTACCTACCTTCCTTCCTTCCTACCTATCTACCTACCTACCTACCTACCTACCTACCTACCTACCTACCTACCTTCCTACCTTCCTTCCTACCTACCTACCTACCTTCCTTCCTACCTATCTACCTACCTTCCTTCCTACCTATCTACCTACCTACCTTCCTTCCTACCTACCTACCTACCTACCTACCTACCTACCTACCTACCTACCGACCGACCTACCTTCCTTCCTTCATTCCTACCTACCTACCTTCCTTCCTTCCTACCTACCTACCTTCCTACCTACCGACCGACCGACCGACCGACCTACCTTCCTTCATTCCTACCTACCTACCTTCCTTCATTCCTACCTACCTACCTACCTACCTACCTACCTACCTACCTACCTACCTACCTACCTACCTACCTAGCTACCTACCTACCTACCTACCCATCTATCTACCTACCTACCTTCCCATCTATCTACCATCTTTCTACCTACCTACCTACCTACCTACCTCCCTCCCTACCTTCCTATCTACCTACCTACCTACCTACCTACCTACCTACCTACCTACCTACCTACCTACCTACCTACCTACCTACCTATCCGTCCATCCATCATCCATCCACCCATTTGATATACTCTGCAGATGAAAAGAGGAGATGGAAATTATGGATTGGGGTTTCAGGTCCTTTGAAGAATATTAGAACTGCTGAAATTGGACAGTTCAACAGACTTTTTTTATTACTCAGAGAGAAGAAGAAAAAGACCTGTGGGTATATTCTCTTTACTGAGGCTAAAATTGCTTTTTTTTAAGCAGCTCTAATCAATATTCCTGTATTAATAGTGGATTAAATGGCTATGTGTAATGTGAAAGGGGTCGCTCGTGGTGATGAACCTTACAGAGAATTATCTACCCGACTGCAGTTTTTCTCAGCTCAGTGGAGCTTTTCTTAATTTTTTTATTTATTTCTGTTTTGGTTTATTTATCCAGTTAAAAAGCTCAGACACCTCACCTTTACGTTTCCTCCCAAACACCAAAGAGCACACGGACAAAGTTAGAGAGCATCTGGTGAAAACACGGAGCATTTAGTGACTAAACAGCTCCGTGTTTCCTGCAGCAGCTGGTGGAGCCCAAAGCTGAGCAAAAAGAGAGAGATTATTGGACTTATGTGTGTTACGTGGCCATAAACCTGCCTCTACATGCACACTAACGTTGTTGCTTATCTGCTGGATGTATAAACTCCTTTTTGCACACAAACAATGCTCCCTTTATAAGATATTAATATGCATTTTGCTGCATTGCTCCCAAGTGGCCTAAAAATCGATGATTGCTGGTTGAAATGTGAAGTTTTACAAGGACTTAACAACACCGACTCCACTCTCCTCAAGTCTGCTTGTCATCAAGGGAAACTTTGTTCACACAGTCAGGGTGAATTGATTTGCAATCATATCACTTTCATCACTTGTGTCATAGCGGCCGCTTGTTTTCATGCTGACTCAAGGAGCGTAAATTGAAAATTAATTCTCGTCTCTGTGTCGTGTTGATTGACCTACTTGTGTTTAAAGGGCACTTGGGATGACTCATCCCTTCAGGGTACCATCGGCCGCTCTCCAACATGGGACAAAACGCCACATTTTTGGGGCCAAATCAAATTTGCGATCGCTTGATGCGACGCGCCACGCAGGAGGGATTTGGAAGCCACTCTAAATTATAATTCTCGGGCTCATATTTCGACGGCGTGACCGCTCATGAGAGCGGCGAGGTGAGGGCGAGCGGCGGTGGGCGGACCCTCGTGGCCATCGTGCAATCAGGACGTTGGTGATGAGGAAAAAAGGTCATTCGTGCTAATGCAACATTTCCTATTCTGTGAGAGAGACGTCAGCGCTGATAGATGATCCAAAGGTCGCCCGTGTCATCACGCCCATCCGTCCGGCGAGGGTGTGATGCAAAACACATCTGATGACTGATCTCGATGCGCCGCACTCCATCAAGAGAAGGAGAGCGCCAGCAGCTCATCTGGTGGGCGGATCAGGGTTGGATCCCCCCCCCCCCCTCCATGATGAACAACCTTGCTCACAACCTTACTCATAATGTTAACACACTGACGGGAGTGAGAGTGAATTCCGGTGAGTTTAAAGGTTCAGTTATTTCCCCCGCTGACGAGGATGCAGATTTACGCTCTTTTGATCCGTATCAGCAACTTTTTTGAGCGGTAATGAAAAGCTTCGCACCCCGAGTAGCTGCTTGGATAAACACACAATTCATACTGAGCAAATGAATCACCTGCTTGATATGCACGGGAGCAGTAATCATTATCTAGCCGGCTCATGAGTATTATACTCATAGCCTACCAGTAAACAAAGCTTATGAAATCACTTTTTGCCAATTAGCTCTTTGAGAAATGATTCTCCCCCCACCCCAAAAAAAAAAAACTGATTGTGATCGTGATGGACGTGATTTGGGGAAACGAGTGATCGTCTTTATCCTCATCCCCTACCAATTAATTGTTAAATGACTTGGCAGGGAACGTATACATTGAGAGCATTAAGACGTGACAAAGAGAACGCTCTGCTAACAAATGCTGAAGGGAATATTTACCCGCAGAAGTCGAATTAGACGTCTCATTTGCATCGACTCACTAGAATTAATTCATGAAAATAAATGTGAGGGTTTTTTTTTTTTCTTAACTTAAGAAAAGTGTTTCAAACTTTCCGTCTGGCAGAAGCGGGTCATGCTGCAGCCACGAGGGGAGAACCTCCCCCTGGAGAAAATCCATCGTCTATAGGAGACAGCGTTACAACACGGAGATATAACGCTCGTCATCGTGATTGAATTAGGCGGGAAATCGGCAGATGTTTGAGAATCTCTTCATGCATTGTTTAATTACCTGCAAGGATAAAACAATGAGGCGGCTGCGTGAAAAGGGGGGGCTCTGGATCTGTCCTACATTAGGGATGCGGAGCTCGGCTGCAGAAGTTATCCCAGAAGCAGGAAGCGACAAAAGTGCATCAAATTAAAAAAAAAAAAGGTGACCACTGTTTGTCTCTACCTATCGGCCACAATTCAAACCCCGATCTGATGTCTTCCTCCCGTCTACGCTCTTATCACACGACACAGATGTCGGACGCCAGCGGGCTCGGCCTGTGATGAGAAGTCCTCGTTATGCGCGGTGGCACCCGGTGCGAGCACGCCGGCCTCCGAAGGGCAGACGGATAAATTATTCAGCCTGAAGTTTTGCATCAACACGGCTCAGATGGCAGCACATGAGAGGGATTCATTTATGCAACATCCACGAGAGGACGAGGAGATGTCTGAAAAAAGAAAAAAAAAAAGAAGCCACGGGCTGAGTGACAGGTGCTCACATGGAGAGAGAGAGAGAGAGAGAGGGAGGGTGACTCATAACGCAACAACTGCTAATTGCAGAGTCGATGGCGACGTCTTTGTACTCGACATGAAGGTGATGAAGAGGAAACAACAAAGCGCTGTTTCAGCTCGGATTTTATTGTTTTTGGATTATTTTTGATCTTCTGAGAAAACTTTTGAATTTTATTTAAAAACAATCTAAAACTAAAAATAAAAACTTTGTCTTTTTAAGTTTGGGGGGAAAAAAGAGTGTACGACGGCATATTAGGGTAGAAAAAAAACCGGAGCCGAGAGATATTCAGAGAAAAAAGTAGCAAATTTACGAGTTCATAAAGCGGCACATTTATGAGAGGTTTCTAAAATCATATATTTACGATGCTAACAACCGGCATTTACGCTAGCTAACTTCCCATGAATCTACGCATTTATTTTTCTAATTAATCCATCACATGTGACAACGCCTCGTTAAGGTCCTTAGGGTGATGATGTTGATGCTTATTGTTGCTTTTAGTTATATGAGCCAAATTGTCATCTTATGGGTGTTTATTGATCAGGCGGTTGGGCTAAGATGCTAGCGGTAGTTTTCACTTGTTGTCATAGCAACTGCAACGCGATCAATAAACACCCATAAAATGACAATTTAATCTCGGCAAATTTGCCACTTTATAAACTCATTAATTTGCCACTTTATAAACTCATTAATTTGCCACTTAATGAACTCGTACATTTGTGACTTTTTTATCTGAATATTGCCCTCCTCTCGGCTCCGTTATTGGCCCTAATATGCCGTCGTAAAAGAGTGTCCCAGCTATAATAATCTTAATATAATTCCCAGCTGCAACCCTCTTTTAGTTCCGTTATTGGAAAAAATGAATAAATGTTGATTTATTCTCGAGCGTAATCAACTTGGAGCGGCGGACGCAAATCAGCGTAAACACATCACGTGCGGGCGGCGAATAAATTCGTGTTTTTACGTAAACTGATAATATTCCAACACAAGCTGCACGTGGTCGCCTCGTGTTTGCCCGGATGACTTTTAACAAAAGCTGGCACGAACTGAATAGACATTGTGTTGCGACTGACTCCCGTCAGAGGAGCATTAGCGGGCCATTAGCATTCCATGACATTTTCCCATCCAGGAAGCGGCGGCCGGCCCTGTAAACAAAGTGCCGTGGCGGTGCGCGGCGAGCAGGGAAGGGAACAGAATGTAATGTAAAACGGCATTGTTCTGCAGGCCCAGATACCAGGTGTGCATTCTAATGCGGATCTACGGGGCAACCTCTGGCTGTGCTGAAACAAAGCAGGAGGCGATAAGGGAGTGGACGGATGGGACATGCAGCAGGGTAATTGAAAGTGCTCGAGATTTTAAAGGCCACATGCGACCAGGGGTTATCAGCCGCAGAAACAATCTGAATTTTTTATGGGAGCGACTTATTATCTGGACAAAAAAGGAGGTTTGTTACGCTTCGCGGAGGGCTGGCTGGATAAAACAAGATCATAAAGGCCAAAAGCAAACTTCAGGGAGCCTTTAAAAAGCACTGCGAGATTGCTTTTAGCACCTCGTGTGCAGGAACGGCGTGTGGTTTGTGCACGCCGCCTTGGATAAATGTTCTCCGGTTACCACCTGCCGTTCCCTTCACAGTTATTGTCCGTGTAATGTTGTGGTGATGTTTTTGTATGAAGCGGCACGCACTAAAAGAGATCACCAGTTGGGTGTCCGTTAAAGAGGCTTACATCATCGCAGGGCAACACAAACCTAAAGATACAGGTGTGGGCTGCAGACCTCATGTGTTTTCTAGCTGCTCATCATAGATTATCGCCGTGACAACCACGCGTTGTGCTGTGAGGCCACACACACGTGTGCGCCCACACATCAGCGCCATAGCATCCTCTAAATTGGTGGGCAGCCTTAGGAAAGCCCCGAGGCTAAAGGGAGACTGATGACAAAATCTGCATAAAACAATAACACTCTCCCGCGGTTCCCTCAGGGTGCTCGGCTGAAAAACAACACAACTGGCAGATTCCTCTAGTCCCAGTAAACTTGCCTTACAGGCGTATGGACACAGCGTGGCCTCGGGGGGAGCTGGATGGATGCTGCAGATCGCCGGAGAGGCGAGGCCTTGTTGTGTGCAAGAAGTCAAGATGGTGTAAACAGCCCGTCATGCGTTACTGAATCTGTCAGCAGTGTATGAACAGCAGATTTCACGCCTGGTTTTTAAAAGACAACGCGTAGAACATCTCAACACTGATGTTCAAAGACCCAGGCTCTCATGAATTTATCATATTATAAAATAATATTGTGAGATATGGCGTTTAATGTCACACTGGACGATGGAGATTTCTTGATCCCTAGATGGGAAATTGGGTTTAGTTTAGCATGGATCATTAGCTTAGCTTAGCATAAAGTGAACTTTTTTTGGGGGGAACCTCAGGGTCCAAAAAGTGAAGCCAAACCCTGAAGTGCCTTAAACTTGTATTATTTGTAATGGCCAGCAGGGGGCGACTCCTCTGGTTGCAGATCAGAAAGTATGAGAAAATCCCTACTTTCTAGTTAATTTATTACATCTGTAAACATCGTAAACATGGGTTTAAGGTCTCGATAGCAAGTTTCAAGGCTTCTTCAATGGACATGATGTTCATTTAGTAAATTAGGCTCCATTAAGAGTCAAATAGATGATGAAGGCTTGGCTGCAAGCCTTCATCTCCTCTTATATCTTCTACCCATAACCCTTTCATGGTACGTGTTCATCTTGGTTGGTCTTCGTCAGCATTCAGTTGTACTTAAACGTGTCACTTTTCTTACAAACAGTGTTTAATTCAGCGTTACTCACCAACGTGTTCATCCGGCCGCTCTAACGGATGTGATGAATGTATTTCTTCCCCTATAAGACATTTGTAAAGACAATTAATTTTAGATTGAAACCTGCATTGTTTACATCCATGCTTACCAGTCAAAGGCATTGCCATTGTTGCCGTATTAGCGCCACCTGTTGATCAATGGAGCAAACACGAATGGGATCCATACTGCTTCACAACGTCAGTGTTAAAAAACATTCCACTTGTTATTATTGACACCATTTAGCAACTTGTGATTTTACAAAAAAAAATTTTTTCGGGCCGTCTTGGTTTATCAGCCTTTTCCAAACTCGGCAGGCCCCCTGCTGGCTAACCTCTGGATGACCTTCAAGTCCCTCCGCACTCCATTGTTATTCCTCGGCCTTATCCTCAGATGTCCTTTTCCCGCCACAATCACTCAGACGCTCTCGACTCCGAGAGCAAAGTGAGCGCCGGCTCCTCAGAAGAACCACAAACTGGGGAGTCCTGTCAAAGGAACAATTTGCACAACACAAAAGCGTTTGTTTCCAGCCCCTTTGAGCGGCAGACAGGTGGTCACTGTGGGAATAACTTGGCTTTCCCTTTGAAAAAAAAACTTTAGGGACAGGAGGTGTCAAGTGCAGGCAAGCCAGAGAAACCAGAGGATTTGTGTTGTAGTATAATGTGGGACACTGCGTTCCACCCTAATGCACTTTATGTTCCCGTCACACACACGTACAAATGGGAAATTCATTGGACGCAGCCCATAAAATATTCCTTTTCTTTATTTTTTCATTAGTTGCAGGTATGGCACAAAAAAAATGGGTGATAAATCCAAAGAAATACAGTGAAAAAGAAGCCTGATCATATATAAATATAGAGCACAAAACAGAGAAGAGTGACGGGTCATCGTTACAGGGTGTCGGCACGGGACAAGATAAATAACATCACTGAAAACACAGCTTTCTCAACGACCTCATTATAGCCAGGGGTCTTTTAGAAGAGGGAGGGGCGAGGGTGAACCTCCAGTAAAAAATGGGAGTCTGTGATTCCATGGAGGAAGCAGCGAGATTCACTCCCGACGCGGGAAACAATAAAGTACGGCGAGGTGGCAGTTTTCCCCACTGGTGGAGTTGTCACACTGAGCAGCCACGCCATCAAACAGTGACATACTGCTGCTTCCCCTGACGGAGTAAAATGAGATCTCTGAAATGTGTCTACCTCTCCCAGTTATTTAGTGAGCCTGCAGTCAGCCTCCTGTCGAGGAGTCACTCACTCTGCTGCCGAGCCACCGTGGAGGAAGTGAGAGGAACCTCGCCCCGGCGCTAAAACCAGCTATTTGATTCTTCTTTACTCTGGGAATCACATTCAGCACGGCGGTGATGTTTCACGGTCAGCACGACGGACATTTTGTTCCTCGTTTCAGGCTCCTCCCCCCCCACCTCCACCTCCTTTGGATCAACAGTGTGCGTATATAATGCTAACTGGGGCCATCAGCTGCAATTACATCACGCCAGTTGGAACAGAATGATTATTCAGGGTGCTTAAATGATGAATGGCACAATGTGACAAAGCCCTTCTTAGGTTGAACAGAAAATGAGAACATTTCCACTCAATGAGGAGTGCTGGGACTGTTCCTTTTAGGGGCCGTTGAAGCGCTAAGTATCAGGCATTTAACTACACGGGAGAATAATACATTACCAGGTAATTATGGCCGTAACTCAGACGGTAAAAAGTACAGCCGAGGTGGAAAACGGCGTGCCCGAAAATGACTTCAAGCGAAGAACGTGTAGTTTATAAATATCACAAGGTGTGCACTTTTCCAGGACTTGAGGCAATACTTTGTTTTAAACGATATTTTCTCACATAGCAACTGGTTCATCTCACATGGGTAGCTTTAATCAAATCCAGCACGGGAACCTGGGAGTGTCGGCGCGCCGCATGTTGCAGCAATTATGTTCCATCTACAGCCTGCACAGACCCTGACAGACCGCATCCTTTAATGCTACAGTGCCCCCATTTTAATGGCATTAATGTAAGCACCGGGGTTCATTCAGCCACGGCCGCATAATTCCTTTGTGTATTTATCCAAAGCACAAAAGGAAAGAACAGATTTGCAGAGAGGGATGAAGCGGCTTTGAAACAAAGGACGTGTTTGTTTCTTCGCTCCTCAAAGTTAAACGCGTCATTTTCTTCCTGCGAGGAAGGTGAAACTTTAAAAAAGGAAAACATTATTTCTCTCTGCAAACCTCCCACAGACCAAACGGCTATTGCATTTCCCCCGTGCAATAACGGTGGACTTGTTTGTTCTGTTATGAAAGGAAAAGTGTACACGAGGACCATAATGCAGTACAACTGGACCAAACGTCTTTATAATGTTTAGGTTTTGTCGAAAATGGCGAGCTTCACTGTGTTAGCTTCATCTGTGGAGCGTTTTCTAAACTTCACTTTAACCTGAAACGGTTCCACACTGATACTCCAGGGACTCTGCTCTTAATAAACCACGTGTGTGAAGGTTACACAAGAGAATTCAAAGTGTGGAACACAAGGGGAAGGTTTGGGTGGCGGCCTCGGCCTCCAACCTGCAGGAGGAGTGTGAGCCATGCAGCTGCGTGGATACGATTGGCCGTCACTATTCAGCTGGCGATCGAGCCAGATTGTGAATGAATGACAGCTGATGACCATGAGAGTGTCTCCTCTATCAAGAACAAGTTAATCGTTCTACATACTCCAATTCCTGCAGACAGAAATAAATAAGACCTTTAAATTGTACCTTCTTAAAAGTACAATAACGAAAAATATAACCTCTAATACCGTACGTGCCGATGGGAAAAACAACACCAACGTCTTGATGAAACCCAAGGACACATTCTGCTGCAGCACCCGAACTAACCGTTTCCCCCCTCGTTCCATGAACGCACCTTCCACAGACGCCTCTAATCATCCAAAATAAAGTCAGGAAACACAACGCTGGTTACATATTCCCCAAACTGTTAATCCCCTTCTATTGTACTTTGAAGAAGCTCCGAGGACTTTTATCAATAAACAGAGTGGAGCCGAGTGTGTCAGCCAGGGCAGAGGCCGGGCTGGATCACCACGGAAACACACAACCAGTCCTTTTGTTGGCCAATTTCCATCACGCAGACGAAAGTTTTTGCAGATGTGTATGAATGTACCAGGAATTGAATAACGCGTCTCAAACGTGTAGATTAAAATCAGGTCTGCCATTCAAGGCAAAGAATTCTGCAAACTCAGGCTGCGACTTTTAAAGGTTAACATTTCACTTATTTGCTACCGTCTGGACGGATGTTCTCAGTCTTTGTGCTAAGCTAACTGGCCTTCAGAAAGAAAGTGAACAACAGTTTATTATTCCCAGAACGTCAAACTATTAATTTAAAAACGTTGGACTTTTTTTAATCGTTAAAACCAGCTGCTCGGGGGCCGTAAAAGGAACAGTAACCAGAACATCTCCAGGAGATCGGATCCAGACATGGGGCTCTTCTCATCACTCACCACCTCAGGAGGATGGAGATCATGGATATCTGATCTGAAATTGGATTTTTGGGGGGAATTGTGTCAAATTTCTGTCTAAAAACAACATGAAAGTTCTCATCAAACACACACACATGCACACAAACCATGTTTCAGTCAAATATTACATCTAAACTGTAAGAAAAGACTCCGTGTACATTCATTATGATCCTGGCCTGATGGGAATAAAAAACACACAGAAATGAAAGGCGGAGGGGAAATAATGTCCAGCAGATAAAAGCACACATAATTATAAAGATGCCCTGAAAATGCTCATCATTCTGCTCTGTTTTGCTTCGACATATTCATCTTTTACATGTGTCAGTTTTCTCATATCACACCTATTATACACAGCTTTATGCTCACACGTGTACATGACCCGCTCAGACCGGCTCCCACCGAAGAGGCTACATATGCTGAACAACCACGACACCAAACTGAACCTTTTTTTCTGCTTTTTTTTGGGGCTCCGATACGTCTGACTTTGTGTCCTTCAGTGTTCTGGTTGCACAATAAATATGAATGTAATGAGTTTCAAACAAAATAATAATAATAATAGAAAACAAAAGAGATCAGTTTGCTGTTAAAACGTGGACTCGGCTCGGAAAGCCTGTGGAAGCAAGTCACGTATGTGCAGAAATATAAAATGGATTTTTTTATATGTTGAGACCTTTAAACTGTATGTTGTGCTTCCTGTACTCCAACATAAAACATTTATCATAAACCTTTGAATAGAGCTTCTTTAACATTTACAAGTTATACAGTTACCAAATTGGTTTACTTCTTATGCTTCCGTCAGCGTTGATACTTAAGCAATGCAAAGGGAGACAACAAGAAGAGAAAAAGGAAGGTAAGTCATCTTCAACGCAAAAAGAAAAAATCAAATTAAGAAACAAGACACAAGTCCTCAAAAACATTTTGTCATAACCAACAATGGACGGAATTTTTCATTTTCTTATTTTCTCTTTTTTACAATACATTTTTTTAAAAACCCCGCTGGTTAAGGTTATGGTCTCAGGTAGATCTTCCACAGTCAATCTTCACAGTTTGTGTAAAAGCAGAGAAACATTCCCGCTAGAGTAATAAAATATCATGACTATTATTGTGGTCATTATTATCTTTTATTCTCATATTGTTCCATATAAATGGTTGGAGGATCGGAGGGGGGGGCGAGAGGCGTATCACCCTAATGAAGAGCCTGCAGTCCCAAAGTTTCCACTCTCCTCCCGTCACAATGTTTTACTCAGCAGTTGTTCTTTTTGTAAAAAAAAAAAAAAAAAATGCTCGCCCGCAAGGAAGGAGAATTATGGGAAGAGAGAGAGAGAGTATCCATTCGACGGAGCGTCTTCGTCCTCCGGTGTGATCTCGTCTTTCTGCATCCAGAGCCTCACTTTCACTTTCACCGCTCTTTGTTTTTTTTATCCATAACTGGCCTCGTCATCTGCCCTCACATCCGACGGAGGCTTAGGCATCGGCTTAGGCATGCACACACACACACACACACACACACACACACACACACACACACACACACACACACACACACACACACACACACACACACACACACACACACTGTCCCATCAGGAGTTAAATCCAGTTGCGGAGCTCCATTCCTCCCCCCCCCCTATACTCGCTCTGAACACGCTGCCCTCCCCATCAGCACTTGTGGGGCAAAAGAAACTATGTAGAAAATAGCCCATCAGAGGAAACATGAACAGAGACGTGTTCGATGTTGGTTAACACCCAGGCTCACGATTCGGTTTGTAATCTGAAGGCACTTTGTTTCATGGCAGAAAGTAAAGTGGCTTCTGTTCCACAGGCGGACCGCCGACTGAATATTCCAGTCAGGACCTTCCCCACCTCTCTGCCTGTTCCTCCTCTTCCTCCCTTCCACCTCCCCCTCCTCCGGAGCTTTCTCTCTGCCCTCCAGTCCGGCTGTCTACACCCGCCGCCGCCGCCGTCCCCTCATCGCTCTGCCGCCACGCCGTCGGTTCGGCCACTTGGACTCGTGAGCACAGTGTTAATAGATAGGCAGCTACAGGGGGGTGGGTGGGGGGTATTAAGCAGACAGAATCAAAACGTTGTCCTTGTTTTTCTACGAGTTCAGCACCAAGCAAGATAAAGAAAAGCCAAAGACGTGACGTGAGGCCGGGCCGGAGTGAAAAACAAGTGTCGTGATCGGCATCTGGTGCCAAGAAACCAAGATAAAAGGTCTGATTCCGTGTCATCTTTGTAAGCAGGGAAATGCTCCTTTAAAAAAAAAGAAAGAAAAAGCCAACAGTGTCTATACTCCGCCGCCTTCTAACGATATTTTTAATAACTTCATAAAATTGTTCTTGTGCTTTACAAACTGTCCTCCCTCGACGCCCCAAAGTCCAGGCGTACTCATCACCGCCCGTCTTTGTGCTCGTAAAGATGTCCAGAGTCCCGCACCGACGGGGGCATTTTGACTGGAAAAGAGGTCTCTTTAAAAAAATTAGCGCATCTTCTTTATTACTGTTTGTGTAACTTTTTTAATCAACTATTTTTTTCCTCCCGTTGGTTGATTTCGGTCCCTCCGTGGTCCGGCAGGGGGGGGGGGGGGGGGACCCCTGCTGCTCTCAGGATGCATGAATCTTTGGTGATTGGATGCCGAGGGGATAGTTCACAGACGGTGGGTCTGAATAGTCGCCTCTGGGATGACGGAGAGAAGGGTCACCTTTGACCTTCCAGGAGGGTCATCACCAAGGTGATGCATAGCAGCCATATATGGGAGGATGTGGACGGAGCCTTGGCGCTGAGATCTACGGAGGAGAGTGGAAACCAGACGATTTATTATATATATACACCAGACACAAACACATGGAACACATGGGGGATGCACTTAGCTTAATGCAGCCTGTTAGCTTAGCATAAAGGGTGAAAACAGGGGAAACCGCTAGCCTGCCTCTGTCCAAAGCAAGAAAACCCAACACTTTACAGGAGGTTATGAGATGAACTACTTCTTCATGACCTCCCTTCAATCCACACATTTTACACTTTAGATTCATGAACAGATTAAACAAACGAGACATAAAGGTGCTGACAGGGCAGATTGAGTTAGCTCCAGGCTAGCTGTTTGTCCCCTGCTTTCAGTCTTTAAGCTCATCTTCTGGCTCCAGCTTCACGTTTCACACACATGAGAGTGGGATCAACTCTTGGCAAGAAAACGCATAAATTAATTCCCCGAAATGTCAAAGTAGTACATCTAACCCGATCGGCTCCTAAACAGCTAAGAGATGGGAGCTGTGAGTTATTTCTCCCCCCACTCTGAAATTACATAAAGTCAAGTAAGATTCATCATGTGAGATGGAAAAGCATAAATCTTCACATTACTCCGTCCTGTGCCCGGGCGACCACTCCTCCAACTCCACATGAATTAACGTTGTCACTTTGAATCCTAACGGATCCACGTGAAATATAACTTGCAGACATAAAAAGAATATATTTTACGGACCGATCTCCGATCGCCGGGACTCAGACTCTCCGTTAGTGATTGCCCACCAGCCACATGAAAACAATGAGAATAGATCGCATCCTCGACGCATGGATGGTATGTTAGGAGGAAGGAAAGTAATGTTCCTCCGGCCCTGAAGTACACGCCTGACATCCAAACGAGCAGCATGTGTACCAACGCCGATACCACTCGGTCAATTCCCCCCGTTTTTCTGCATTTCCGTCCCGTTTTGTTCCCGCGGTGCAATTACAGCGCTTCACTCAGCCGGCGTGGCTCTCACTCATGTGATTACCACACTGTTGCTACGGCAACCGTGGTTCAACACTGGCAACTGTCTAAGATTACACCCCCCCCCCCCCCACTCGTAAATCTCAACCCTTGTCCCGGCGAGGTAAGCGTGAGAACCCCGGATGAGAAGGGAGGCGACTCACTGGGCGGAGGGTCTCGACACTCCCCTTCCTCCAGCGTGACATCATCGATGGCGATGTCTCCCTCGATGCCCGGGCCTCGGATACCTTCGATTACCACCTACAGAGAGGAAAACACACGTTTTTATGTCATATTATACACAAAAACAAGAAAATTAGTGCCGCTAAAGTAGTGCTGCAAAGTAAGTACACGGTATAATTCGGCTTAATTGCGCCTTACGAAAAATAACAGCAGGTGGCAAGTGTTTGCATCCGTTTTTTAAAATGCCAGAAAAATTAAAATTAAGAACACTTGTGGTGTCGGAGCACTTGGAAGTGAGAGCGGGAGCAGAGAAGGAAAAAGAATTGCAGCTGAAACTCTAATTACTTTCAGCTGTTGCAGTCGTAAAAATGGATGGAGAGTGTTTCAGCTCCACGTCCTGATGACGGTGAGATGTCCACTTCTCTGCTTAATACCACAAACAGAAGAAAACCGAGGAAAGTCGGGTGTAGGATCTCACCTGGAAGGATGCCGTCGGATGGATGCTCACTTTGGCCTGCTTCCAGCGGTCGCCTTGGTTACCGTTTAGCGACCACACGGGCCCCTCGGAGGTCGTTTGGCCCTTCTGTTTCAGGAGGGCGTTTAGTGTCCCTGCATGAGAGACGACATGATTCCAGTTATAGGTTTGAACATTTGCACTGTTGGTTTCCAACCTCCAGGCGGTGGACCCGTAGTGGGCCACAAGATTATATACTGGAGCTGTGTGAAAATAACACGAATTGGTTAGAAAGCTCAATAATAATTCTATAATTTAACATGGTACAGTTGGGTTTTTTGTCCAGTAAAACTCAATGTTTTGTCCGATTCCTCCCTGTCAATATAATAACAGGTCATCAGTTTTTTATTCCCCTTTGTCCTCTTTGTGTTTGTCCTCCATGTTTTAGTCCATGTGTTGTTTCTCTCCTTCCATCTAAAGGACCACAATGGAAACAAGCGTTTAGGCTTTATTGTGTTTTTTTTATCCTTTTCAACACTTCTTGTTAATTGTTGTTCAATAAAGTTTTCAGTCAATCAACCAATCAAAAAAAAAAGTACTTGTGTGAGGACACAACCGAAGTGTAGGGGACAAATCTGTTTGGATTTTATTAATTCAAATAAATCATCTCAAAGATTTTCATTTAAATGACTTCATATCACCGATGAGGATTCACACTGATGGAAGACCCTGAAACATAAAAACATCGCAAGCTGTTTGGATTTCGTAAGAGTGAGAGATCCAAAAAACACACCTGCGATTACTGCTAATCACCACAGGGGCCGCCAAAGACAACAAAAGTGACATCTTCAAGATTGTAACTGTAATAAGCTCTCTTCTGTCCTCTTTTCCACTCCAGCTCTTTGACATTATTCAGTTCACACGTTTTATTTGTATTTTAAGGAAATACATTAAAAGGCCTAAATCATTTAATCAAGCACTTATTAATATCTTCATGGCATTATATTGATTATAGAAAAGATTGAGACAAAACTAAGTTCATAAAGACTTGTGCTGAATACGGATCGCTGCATTTACTGGAAAAAAAACAAGAACAAATCCTAAAAAACATCTGCCAAAAACTAGGATGAATCTAAACAAAGAGTTTATAATAATATGGAACTTTATGTAAATCTTACATCTAAAGCACTTTAAATAGCTGTCAAACCAAAAGTATGAAACTGCAGGAATGCATCTGTCATCTTATCTCCTACTCCTGTATTACTAGACAACCACCTCCACTTTTAAGCTTCAAATTCACAACTGTCTCATGCATTTCAAATATAATATGTGTATATATATATATATATATATATATATATATATATATATATTTCCTCTGCATTTAAAGCAGAGCCGAGCCGTAGCAAAGGTTAACCTCAGGTTACATGAATTGATACATTTATTAAGTTGTGATTCTGTAAGCGATGATAAATGAGTCTCCAGCTCATATTAATCCAAATTAATTATCACTAATGGGCAGTGTGTGATGGGAATTTTTTGGGTGAGTATAAATATCTCCCCTGTAGAGAATGGTTTCTAATGTATTATTAAATCTCAACTATTCCGGCTCGGTCCGGCTTCCTTCCCCCTCCCCCCCCCCCATCCTTTCTACGAAAGCTCCTGGATGTCGCCGTCGAGAGCGATTCTGCGTTTTGCCAAAGTGAAGTCTGACGGATCCATTTGAACAGAGTTTTGGTTACATAATAACACTTCTGTGCCGTCTCGCATTGTGACAGAATGGACTATAAAGCCGGCTCTGATTGGAAGACTCAGTGAAGACCTCTTGTCTGGACTCGGGCTTTGATATCAAACTGTCGGATGATGACACCGAGTGCAACCACTTTAACGTCCTCTTCAACATGAAGCCATTGTGTACGTTTGTTTTATTCGCTGGTGTGGGAAGAGAGAGAGAGAGAGAGAGAGAGAGAGACAGAGAGAGAGAGAGACAGAGAGAGAGAGAGAGAGAGAGAGAGAGAGACAGAGAGAGAGAGAGAGAGAGAGAGAGTTGCTGCCCAGTATATATCAACATGACACAACCTGAAGGACAGTGGATGACCGATGATATGTACACTCTTGCCCATAAAGTTGGCATATTTAGTTTTCTTCAGACACAGTCCTCTGTTTATTCCTATTTAAATGCATCAGTTTTGATCAGGTGCAATGATTACATCATGTGTCCCAATTAACCAGGTGAAATTAATTCATGCATAACATTTGTTTGGCACTTTAAAAGACAAGACATTTGCCAATTATTCCAGCTTTATGGGCGACCCTGTATATATATTTAAGATATAAGAGAACACATTTATATAATTAATATAAATCAATGGTTATGTTCATATGACTGTTTAATGTGTACTATCCCAAATATTTGGACACATTATATATATTTTGATGCTTTGGCAACATTGATACTGAAACGTTCACGCCAATAAAGCTGCTTTGAATTGAGAATTGAATTGAAGGTTAGAGAAAGCATCCAAGAAGCCAAACCGGCTCCTCATCGTCGCCGTAGCGACGCTCAGCAGGAAGTCGACTGACATCCACATGTATGTTAAGCGTCGTCTGTGTTGACATCGGCAGCGTCTGCAAACGTTCTCAGCGAGGCGCCTCATTACCGCACGCCTCTGTGAGGAGAAACGAGGGGAAAGCTACGCCGTGTGTCACTGTTCATGTTTTCTCATCAGCCCGCCATACAGTACCCCCCCCCCCCCACGACGACAGCACAATCTCCACTGAGAGATGAGCCCTTGTTCAGAACATGACCCGCGGTTTCATCTCCCGTTGAAGTGTTTTAGGATGTCGGAGGATTCTTGCTGAGCCGGCTGAGCTTCCATTTTCTTTGAACTCATGGCGATGTAGGCGGTAACGACGGTGTCATCACATCCAGATGCTGCTGTATATTCTTTTGGAACGCCTTTTAAAAAAAGGAATACCTCTGGCGGACACTTGTGAAATGGATAAAAAGATCTGAGAAGAGAAAGATGCGTTTGTTGAGAAGTAGGAAACAGCTCCTGGAAACGATCACTTATGCGGTGAGGAGCAGAGCGACGGGGATGGAGGTGCAGCAGCCAGATCTGGCTCGCTAATGAAAAGGATGACTCCATTGCTTCTTCAGAAGGTCAGGCTGAAAACAGACTGGCTCTGGTTTGCTTTTGCCGGAGACGTAATCCTATAAACAAATGCGACACGGGCTCCAAAGGCAAACTTTGAAGTGCGCTCCAGTAATTAAGTGTGACCTTGTCTCAGGTATCCCCCCGCCAGCGGAGCACGGAGGAGTTTCTTTGAGCCCGTGCCACTTTTCCTCATCAGCGCGTGGGCGAAACTCCTCATCGACTGATGCTGGCCTTCGGCGCCGCCGCCGCCACCGCCGCCGAGCCACAACTTGACTGTGACTCACCTCGGCAGCACCGTCCCAAAGAGCATCAAACTCCCGGAGTCGAAGCTTTGTGACTCACGTATATAAATATGAAAAAAAAAAAAGCCTTCAACTATTTAGCAATTCTCTCCAATGAGAGAAAAACATTCAATTTGTTGCATCAATTCGTTCCTCCGGGTTGGAAAAAATATCACACACCAAAAAAAAATTCCTGCGTTTCGAGGGCAAATTTCTCTCGCGGCCGCAGAGGCAGAATACTAAATGGAGCGTAGCCATGGAGGATCTGAGCTGGGTTTCAAGTCCTTGACATTTAGCCCATTCATCATAACACGCCACAGTCTGGGCAAGGGCTTCACCACAGACGGGGAGGGCAGGGAAGAGAGGGTCTGGCGGGCGATCAATTTGAGCAAATTGGAAATGTCACGGCCTACTCAACCTCGGCAGGGAGCCGGAGGAGCTCTCATCTCCCCGCTGAGTCGCCCTCCAACACCTCTATCCTTACAGTCTCTCCACCTCCCCGGCCTCGGCCCCTCCAGATGTTGGGTCCGCCCCAACCCCACCTGGACACTTCCACAGCACAAAGTAGCCCGCTACATTCCAGACCATATGGGAGTCCTGCTGCCAAGCCGGGGTCGGACGTTTACATCCAGGCTGGAAGTGTCTTTACATCCCGACAGGGATTCATGAATCAGATATTCTGACAAAAAGAGAAGACGAAAGGCGTGACATGATTGGATTATACCAACCTACGTACCCGCCCACACTCTGGCCCTGCAGTCATAGCGTGTCCCAATGCTAACATGCTAGCTGCTAACGCATCTACGTTCATTAAGATTAAGATCGTGTTTTCTTTCATATCAATGAAACAAGAAGGAATTGGAATTGGGGGTGGGTAAAAATATCGATACGGCATTATATCGCGATACTTTGCCACCCAATAAAATATTGATTTTTCAACTCCAAAAAAAGATTCACGTTTAGACGCGTTGTGAATGCAGTACTTTATCCTTTTTCATTTTATTTTCAATATTTATTCCAGTGAATTTCATGGGAATTAATAAAATGGAGAGGCTGTTTTGAATGAAATAGTTTTGACTCAATTTGTCCTCTGATCAATATCATCTGATGTACATATACAGGTACTTGTGTTTTCATCTTTATTTATATTGTGATATCGCGATACGTATCGTATCGTGACCAAAGTATCGTGATACGTATCGTATCGTGAGGTTCTTGCCAACACTCACCCCTAAATTGGATACTAGAGATGCTTCGATCCTCTACAGTACGCTCTTTAGTCCTCCAGCAATAGTCAGGCAGTGTATGTGTGTGTGTGTATACTGTATGTATATATATATATATATATATATATATATATATATATAGACAAGAATATTCCAACTTTATGGGCATCTATCTATATCTATATCCATCTATATCTATATATTTATAAATGATGACCAATGTGCCGAACAGAGCAGGAAGCTAAAATCCCAAACAAAACCTACGCCGACATAAACATCAATGCACGCCCGCTCACCGGCTCCAACCAAACACGAGCCAGAGAGGAAGAGAGGCGATAAGAGTCGACTCCCGGGGTTGCAAATAAAACTGTTGGGATGACATAAGAGTCAGGAAAGAACACATAGCTCAAACCCTTCACATGGAGACAGGAAGCTGGGCGGGATGGAGTCGGAGCGGCAGCAGCTCTGAGTGGAGCAGGTGGAGATGGAGCCGCCGCCGCCGCCGCCGTCTCACTAGAATACGGAGGTAAACGCAGCCAAATGTTGGCTGTAAACATTTTTTTTATCAAAAGCGAAGACGAGGAGTGCAGTTGCTCGCCTGTAGTGATTTCACAGTTTATTGAACATCAAGTTTAATGAGCACAAAACTGCAGCTCCCCGTCCCCTCTTTGAGTTCACTCACCATCACTGCACTCTCTTCTTCCTCTTCTTCTTCACTTTGTTTGTTATCTATTTTCTGCTCTTTTATTTGTTGTTATAAAAATATTTTCCGGGAAGTAGTATTTTTAGTCTCTGCTTTTGTCAGGTGTCGTTGTCATTGAAAACATGAAACAAATCTGTTTACGACTAAGAGTGATGATGTCCCACATGAACACAAATAATCTGACGATTTGACACCAGATTGTTTTGTTTGTTATTTGTTGTTTTTCTCTGTTTTTTGGGGGCGGGGCCACGGTTTGTGATCTTCCACGCACCCGATCAGGATTTGCAAGCAGAGGGTTATTTGTTCACTGTCAATCCAACCTGATCAAACCACACACCTAATAAGGCAAATTAGCTGACGTTTTCAGTGTCATTTAGTGTCAATGAGTCATGAATATTTAACGTTATTGACAGAATCTTCATGCATGGAGATCAGACTTGGGCAAGTCCTTGTGCCGTGCGTGTCTGCCTCAAATGCCACACTAACTCTGCCTCTGGGCCTCTTTGTTTCCGATCTATGGCCGGGCTTGTTTTGCATGTGAACGGATCACTGAGAATGGCTCCATGAATGCCAGACGTTTAAACCACCGCCAAGAAAACTATAGAGTCGCTGCGTTTTTTTTATAAGGTGCAAATGTCAGTGTTGTAGGTTATCGCACTACGGCTGTTTGCTAAGAGGACACGGGAGGCAAATGCATGATGGGAACTGTGGAGGCATTCAAGTGGAAGGTTCTGGAGACGCATTGCATTTCTTCTTTTTAAACAAAACACGAATAATAATAGGTTTTTAATGATTTCAGCATTGTGTAACGTGTCCTCCATTGTCTAGGACAAGGCCAGACACATTTAGAGACCTTGTCACAAAAATCTGCATTTTTTAAAGTGTGTATTTTAATATTTGTTTTCTTAATAGGGTGTATGTGTATGCTATGTGTGATGTCTATATCTTGAGCTACTTGGACCCCGAATTTCCCCTAGGGGATCAATACACTAAGTAAGTAAGTAAGTAAGTAAGTAAGTCAGTAAGTCAGTAAGTATCTATCCATCATCCATCCATCCACAAAACCTTTTCTGCTATAATTCTCACCATCTAACAAACCGCTCTCATGCCTAACAGCATCCAGTCCCCAATGATACCCAGATGACCCCGCGACCCCACCCAACGGTGACCCCCTCACCCGCCTCACGAACCCGTGCAGCGGTTAATGATCCCGGGTGAAGCAGAGAGACAGATAAATCACCGAAGGAGGCTCCTCGTCAAAAGTACAGGGCTGCTGTTTTTGTGCTGAGAGCCAATCTTTTCCTCCCCGATCCCAGAACGCACAAACACACAAACAGCATGCAGTCGGAGCGGGAGAGCTCGCCGATCGGCTGATTGGCTCCCCGGCGGAGGGAAAACCTCAGAATCCGACCTGCAGTCGCTCTGCCATCGTCAAATGGGCCATAAAAGGTTGTTATCTACATTTATAGAGGAATGGAAGAGGTAATACTCAGATGTGTGCACACACACACCTTTGAAGGGTTTTGAAGAGATATCTTTTTTTTTTTAAACATCCGACAGCTGCACTTACAACATTTTAGCATTTTAGCACAAAAAGGTGACAAACTGCCGTTTCTCACCTTATTCCTCCCCACTGTGGAACATGGAGGTGGCGGCACACGGATATTTCAACAATCTCATCTCTCAATATTCGCTTCAAAGCCGGCGTGATGTCGTCCAACAGATGCCTGAAGACACTCTTTTTTTTTTATTTTCAATTTGCTGTGTTGCTTCCTCATTGGCTCTTATTTAGTTCCGCATAGATAAGAACGCATCTACTTCATTTAGCAGTGAATTGCCGAAGCAATTTAAGTTCCGCTTTAAGTTGCTTTTTTGCGGCTTAAGCAGCCAAAAGCACAGAACAGTGACAGATTCTTTAAAGGATGATTGTAATTATCCTTTTCCTCATCAGTTGCCACGAACCATTGAGCAGTGAATATAAATTAAGATGATCTTTTTTTCCTCAGCGGCGGTTATACTGTATGGCAGATTAAACCCGAGAGCAAACAAAGATGTTTTGTTCTGCAGACTCGGGGGGGGGGGGATGATGGAGAACCGGAGGAACGTTGCCTACCTATGTGTTTTCCATACATGTGGTAGAAGAAGCCGAAGCAGTAGGCAGGCGGGTTGGTGATGCCGTAAGGGTTCTTCGGGGCGATGTTGAAAAACGGACTTATGAGCCGGGCTTGATCCCCTTCCTTCCGGGGTCTTGATGTCTCGATGTACATGTAGAAACCTTGAAACACAGGAAAACACACATGAGATATACATATATCAGAATATACAAAACCTAAATATAAGTGAAATAATTAAAGGATAATTCTACTTTATTACAACTCGGGTTACACTTTAGCCAGATTCATTTAAGCCCTTTATTTGGAGGTTAAGGTGTTAAGATTATAGATGTTTTTTGAATTGCCTTTGCTTCCACTAATAATATCTCATTTGTTTAAAACGTGTCGTGCTTCAGATCTCAGTCATAAACACCTACAGGACGACTGTATGCAGTTTCTATGTAGAACGGTGTAAAGAGTAGATGATCTGACGATGCCTCGTGGATTTCCCCGGGGCAAAGTCATCGTGACTCACTGTCAAATCTGAAACAAACAGACGATGTACTCTTTGAAAAAGAAATGAGAGCTTTTTCTGTCAGACAGTGTTCAGACGTCTTCCTGACGCACCGGCGAATCGTTTGTCACCGTGAACACGAGGAACAAGTGAGGCGTCCGTGATCGGCCCGGTGGAAACGAGACCGTCCACATCCGAGATAAGAGGGCGGCGTGCTTCCTACGAAGGACGGCTCTCCTCTTACTAATAGCAGCGACCGGGGGGGGAGGTGATAACAATGGGGTTACATTGATGCTCCCTCGCTCTGACAGTCGTGGACAGCGGTGTTAACGGCGCTTAACGGCGCTTAACGGCGCTTAACGGCGATTGTGTCTGAGCCGCATCGTGATCTGGAGCCAGCGTCTGCTCCGCCACGGGCCAACCGGGAGGAAGGAAGCTGGCGAGCGGCTCCACGCCACCTCCAGCCAATCAAACGGAATATCTCCCTCCGTTGAATCTCCTATCAGATCATTATACAAAAAAAAAAAGAAAAAGAGGAAGAACGGGGGCTGGGTAATGAAATGCTGGACATTTTGACCATTAGGTGATTAAAGCCAATGCATTATTTACTGCTTCAGCTGCTGCCGGTTGCCACGGCACCATAATAGGCACTTATACTCCACCACGGACGCCTTCCTATCACACCCTCCTGCAAAATCCAATCATTTTAATTCTTCATCTACGCAGGCTACTGAGTATTGAACATGCAAACGAACATATTGAACACTAAATTCTGAGCAGGTTTCCCTGGTTCAGGTAGCCATGGAAACAGCAACTCAATTACAAGTTGTTTTCCCGAACACAAATGGTGCCGTCGGTGCGTCTGAAATCATCTCCTGTGCAGTCAGAGAACACTTTTTTTTCTAATCCGTTTAAAGCCGTTTCAGGAAAGAGTGCGGCTTTCGAGAGGCAGGTTTTTATATATCGGACATGATGACGACGCCGTGTGCCGCTGCACTGTGGGGGGGATTCGTGTATTCACGCATGGATTACATGAGAAATAACAGAGTGGTGTCCATTTAAATGTGTGCGTTCAACCGGCGTGTTTCCAATCCGATGAGCAGGTGCACTACTTTCTGAGGACGCTAACAGCTGGCAAAAATAATCGCTCACGCTCACAGCGACTGTGTTTTTTTCTTCTCTATTCACATGTAATTCTACAAAGTAACGTGCTCTGGTTAGTGGATACCGAGGAATCCTTTTCATCTATTACACCTCTATATTCCTATTCTTTGCACACGGATCCTCGTTCTCGTATTTTTCACGGGAAGCTGAAAACCAAACAGGAAACACTGACGCCGTCTCTGGTCCCGGGTGACTGGTTTTTAAATAAGAACCCCATGGAAGCGGTCTTGAATATGCACGTGATGGATACATCCCCGCGTTTGGAGCTGAAAGGCGGAGGCCTGAAGCTACGCGACCATTCATCATCCCGCGCCCAACCTCCTGCCAGCCGGAGCCACGGAGGACGCTGCAGCTCAGCATCCTTTTCTTTTCTGCTGATGATGAACACTAAAAGGATCCGCCCTCACACACTAACACACACACACACACACATCAGTGTGTCGGTCACATAAAGAGACGGGATGGACCGTGGTATCGATCGCTCCGCCTGGGACGGATTACTTGTGAATAAACCCCAAATTCCTAATTAGCTTTAATTGAATTATATATGTTATCTGAATGAACTCCAGTTCATCTCCTTCTTTCCCTTCCAGCTCTCTCTCTCTCTCTCTGTCTCTCTGTCTCTCTCTCCTCATGGTTTGGATCTTTCATCATGACAGCTGTACTGTTCATAAAACGTTCCTCTGAAGTAGAAGGAAAAGGATGGACCTATTTTAATCTTATTTCATCCATTTATTTTTTGGATTTTGACAACTTATCTCCTTGTCAAAGCCCCTCTCCAGTAATAAAACTTTGTTTTATTGTTATTTCCACCCGGATGTTTGAGCTTCACCGTGCAGAATAATGTATGTGCAGAGTTTGTTTTTTCCACATCTGCTGACGGGGGACAATTTTCTCCGTGCTCGCCTTAAATCTCTGCAGTTTACTGTGTGTGCCGTGGATACACATCCACTGAGAATGGACTTTTTAAGCTAAGTAGGAGAAATCTTGTGCCACACAACACATTTACATATTCATAAGATTCTTCATTTGGAACGTGGAAGTCCGTATCAGACAGGGAATGATATTTAAAGCACATTATTTCTCGCGTTTTAAAAATGTGTCTGCAGAAGATCCTTTTTTTAAGGTGGGACAGATGATCTTCAGAAGCAGATTTAAAAACTGTGAAAAAGAAGTTACAACTTTATGATACAAGTTTATGATTGTAATTCATGTTCTGCTATTATATCCATCCAATCATTTGTCACACAGATTTGTTGCTGAACAATTTTACCACGTGAGAATTGAAAATAATCAAAAACCGCCTCCAAAATATCCCAATAAGACACCATTGAGGAACATGTTAGAACAATACATGCTGTGATTTTTTACATTTAGATTCGTAGCTGTAATGTTGAGTGAGGCTGTGATAATCCTGGAGGTCATGTTAGACAGTGATGTCTAGTTTAAAAAAATTGTCTAATGATGTGAAATGGTTACTATGGAGAGTGACATCATCACTCACTGGATCCACAACAATCTCAGCTTCCCAGTTTACTGTAGAAATAGTAAAATACACCATTTTTAGAAAAGAGGAAAACACTATTATACTCTTGTTCTCCGTTTTTTGACAGTCGTCGTCAGCTGAACTGCGATTGGACGATCGTTTTTTTGGGGAGGCGGTTAACTTACTTAGGTATGTCAAGGAGACCTTCTAGAAGAACGCAGCAACAATCACCTAAAAAGACTCTGTGTTTGAGTGTCAGTGTGACATTCACTACCTCTATCTTGGATAAATCTCTGAGTAGAGACGATACCTCGCTGACAGCAAGTAGAAAAGTACTTCTCTTAATGATGTACTGTTAAACGCCTCCATCCAAACCCTACTCACCCTGCTTCGAGTCGCTGCGGTCCACGCTGGGCCCGGTGTTGGGCGTGTACTTGGTGTCGCGGGTGGCGGCGCTGTGCCTCGTCCAATCAAAATCGTCGTTCTTGTCCTGCGTGAACATGCAGATGGGCTCCTCCTCGAAGCTGCAGTGGAACTCTCCTGGTGACGACAGAGCAGAAGCTCTCACATTCACATCGTTAGGAGAGGAGCGAGCAGGTAGAGTGTGTGTGTGGTGGGACAACTACTGTATATTTATGAGATTTATGAGTGTGTGTGTGTCCCAGGGGATATACGGTGTATATATATATATATATATATATATATCTCAAGGTCTTAATTACACCGTACGATCTGGTGAAGATAAGTTCTAAATTAAGACGTGACCTCTCGGTGACTGTAGTGACGACGTCAGCGAGTTTGTTTTTTTCCCTACAATGAAACGAGCGCCGCACCATGAAAACATCCACTGGCAGTGTGTGTGTGTGTGTGTGTGTGTGTGTGTGTGTGTGTGTGTGTGTGTTTCAGAACTGGTTATTAGACGCTACACACAGATGTTGCCCATGAAGTTGGAATATTTTGTTTTGAGACACACAATCCTACTGTTTATTCCCATTTAAATGCATCAGTAATCACATTTGATCAGGTGCAATGATTACATGATGTGTCCTAATTAACCAGGTGGAATTAATTCATGCATAACATTTGTTTGTGGCGCTATAAAAGACAAGACATCTGCAAATGATTCCAACTTTAAGGGCGATCATACATTAGTAACCAATACTGATACTAATTTGTATTGCAAATATGTTTTTGTTCTTTGTCTTTCTGTAATGCATTTTAATTTAGCCTTTATTTTCTTTTAATTCTTCTATTTTTCCTCATTATTGTATGACACGTTATGATGTGAAGCACTTTGAGTCTGCCTTGTGTATGAAAAGCGTGATACAAATAAAGTTGCCTTGCCTAATATTGAGCCAATCTCAGGTGAAAGAGGTCGAAACACCAGACGGTGATTTTAAAAGGTTTGGTGATCTTCTAGATGTGTATAAAAGGGAATCTGTTGTCATAACTTGGAGTTTGACTTAATGTCCTTGAATGTTTTGTTGTGTCTCACTAGTAGCACTCAATGTAATCACTTTGTTTTTTTTAATCGACACGCCTCCCTCCTCCTCATCCCTCTCCATCTCCCCTGTAGCGGGTGGTGCAGGTGGGGGTATTGGGTGCTCCTCCCCCCTCTGACTGCCATTTAAACAAGTGTGACGGGCCAATGGAGCTGCAGGTGAATAATAAGTCATTGTGGGCGTGAGGTTATGATGCAGATGAAGTCTAACGACTAGTCAGACATCACAGGTGTGTGTGTGTGTGTGTGTGTGTGTGTGTGGGGGGCGGGGGGGTTGATTAAGGGGTAGCGGGGGGATCAACAGTGTCAAAACCTCCATTTAATCCGTGTAACAAACAAAGCAAAAAACCACCTAACTAGAGGACACGCAGCGCTGCTCGGCCTTGTCCTCAAAGAGATAGTTAAATAAAAAAATAAAAAAAGGAGCATTTGGATTCTGGATGCGGGCGCGTGTTCTGATAAATATTCATTGATTTATTAAAATGTAGCTGGGAGCAGTTTGGAGTGGTGACCTTGAGATGGAGCAGAATCCGCAGCTTTGTTACTCAGGTAATGGAGGTAACATAGACCGAGGTGGAGCGGGGGTGGACGGAGGGAAAGGGAAGGAAGAAGACGACGCCGCCAGGAGGAGAGAGGGATGGGAGGCAGGAAGGAGGAGAGAAGGAGGAGGTGGAGTGGGAGAGGAAAGGGGGGAGGCGAGGTTGCAGGCTCTCTTGACTCCTCTTCCTCATAGGCCTGCAGATTTAAATGGAGGTCTGGGCACCAAACTAAATGTTTTCGCCCTCCGCGCCCCGGGAGAGAGGAGGATTTGTAGGAGCGTTAAAGGAGGAAGGCAGAGGAGGCGTTCAGGTAAGATCGCTTCCTTCGGGGGGATTTGGATAATGATGTTGGTGATTAGGATGTTTGTTATTGTGTCGGCGATGCTTGTGCGAACACCCACCGAAAACACACTTCTATGTAGAGAAAGAAATAAAGCACGGAAGCACAGCAGCGGCGCAGCAAACAATAATTAAGTGTGGATTCTCAGCGCATGAATAATGCGAATTTGTAAAAAGTTTCAACAATGAAATGTGTCATAAATGGGACTAAACATTAAAGGATGTAAACATATGGCACAGATGCATGCATAAGTAAACACACACACACACATAATCATGCATATACATCACACCCAGAATGCACCCTTTCCTGCGGAGATTAAAAGCTCTCGACATGCCAAATAGCCTGATGCAGGAGTTCCTCAAGGAAGTCTCATTATTATTATTATTTTTTTTATTATCATCATGCTTCATTTGGTACTACTTAAGAATACTCCCGGTGCCGTGTGACATGTGGAGAGTCAGATCTCTGCGGGGCTCGGTGCAGCTACTTTGAATCATGCTAAGTGAGGTGCACGTTACTTACTCAGGTGAGGGTTGATGGGAGCTGTGAAAGAGAAAGGCCAGGCAGTCATTAGTACAGAATATATTAGCCGTCTGTCAATACGTGAAATACTTCTTAAAAGGAAATTGAACGTACAAGCCGTCAAACTGTCGCGCTGATTTTGAACGGCAAATAAAAGCCTACATGTATAAAAATGGAAGCTCATGAAAGCGGCCCAGTAGGAAGGCTGTGGGAATATGGTCCCGTGATGTGAAGAGCACCGGAAGCATATCAACGCTTGTCACGCTCCATCTATTGCTTCTCACGGGCAACACAGGAAGCAATCCATCGGCAACACAATGCAATAATAATTGTAGAGCAGAGGGCCGGAGAGATGTCTGGGATTTCCAGTTGGAAAGGTGACAGCAGTCGCTCTTATGGCAGAGCAGCCGGACCACATTAATAAGCTTATAGAGCGACTGCTTATCATTACGGCCATTTCCCGCCGCCGCCGCCGTCCTCGTTCAAGGTGACTTCCATTCAAAGCACTTATCCTATTTCATCCTTCCATTTAGAAGCCAATAAATCATAGAAACGACACGTGTGTCTAATCACGCTGCTGTAACATCCTTGATGCTTCTCCGTGTTCCAGCGCTGACATGATGTCACCATGTCCAATGAAATCCAACGCGCGGCGGCGGCGGCATCGGCATCCTCTCCCCCTGACCGCGGTTCAATGCCTCCCCTCATCGATCGCTTCAGAGGGCGACTGCCGCCAGCGAACACAGAAAGGTCAAGGGTACCTCACTAGAGTTGCAACGAGCCAGTTAGTCGGCACTTCACTTTTTTTTTTTTTTGCAGAGTAAATACCATTTAACCTGTCAAGAAGATTCATGGGCATTTTCCCTGATCGATCGGCCGGCGGCCGCGGAGCCCGAGAAGACGCGACGCGTCGGCTTTACCGCAGAACTACGCCGCCGCCTGATTTATGAAAGCTTGCCGTTCATGTTGGGGGATTTTAATCCAAGCAAGTGGAAGTGAGGAATAACAAATCATTCCTACGGAGGGAAACACGTGGTGATTTCTGTGTCTTGCTGTGCGGTTCATGGAAATGTGTGTCCACTTGTTCTCTAGCAGCGCCGAGGAAAGGGAGAGGGAGAAAACCAACCATTGCATTTCCAATTGAATCATATAAAACATTCAGTGAACTGCAACACTGCAGCTGGAGCCTCTCCAGGAGTGTGTGTGTGTGTGTGGGGGGGGAAGTATAAACACTGGAATGTTACAGATTGTGAAAATAACCTGCATCCCAACGTTCGTAGTTTGGAGCGTACGGCGGGCTGCACACCGGCGGACGGGAGGGAGGACATCATCCGGGCTGACAACTTACAGCCTCGGGCCTGTGAAACGGATGCTGAGTTTTCTAACAAAACTCTATTTTTTCAGCCCCCCCCCCCCACCCTTCTTTCCCCATCAACCTCCCATACCCTGCAGCTCTACTACAACACCCTACCTCTCCAATCCTTCCAAGTTCCCACTTCTTCCTTCCAAGTGTGTGATTATGAAAATATGTTTCCCTGTTCTACCTGCAGCCTCCCCACACTGAATCACGGTGCCTTAGCGTCCCCCCCCCCCACACACACAGAGGGAATCAAGCCGAGCAGAGAGCACACCCAGAGGCTACTCCACTACTGCTGTGCATGCATGCAAACTCCCCGAAACACACCATCATTTCACATCCAAGTTAGATGACTCTGTCGCGCGTGTGCTAAAACAAACACATTCAATCACAAGCTTTTTTCAGCCTCGTCTTCGAATACTTCTGTCGCTCCCGAAAAACACGACCGGACCTCAAACACAAATGCACGATGTTGTTAAAGCTTAGGTGTGAAATGCCCTCGAGCGCGCTGCAAGGACTTTAACACACACACAAAAATAACAACAATCTTTTCTTTCTTTCTCAAATGCGGCGCTGCTTTGTTTCCCCTTCCAGCTACAAAAGCCTCAAATAATGATGGAGGATGAAATGTAGTTCTGATCGTTCTCGGGATAAGCAGTCCCATTGATCACTGAGCGAAGGGACTTTTCAACGCAGCTCTTTGAACACTTCCATTAGGAAAGGTGATGTCCTTAACCCGAGCAGGTTTCTAGCTTTGCATCTCCATAAAAGGCAAAGTTAGGTCGCCTCTGGCACATTCTAATGATACTATCCCGCCATATATACTGGCCCTAATGACTGCATATTTAAAGACTTTGCCTAGTGAATTAAGCTTCGTATGCCCTTTAGCTCACACAGTCTGCAAATAGCTGTAACTCATTTTGGGAGGCATCTTTCTTCAGCAAAGTGGGGAAGCTTCACCCCGGGGAAATGTCTCGACGGTTCATGTCCATCGGGGAGTAACTGACAGAAAAATGAAGACATAATCAGACAAAACTATTTTGGAAATAACTCTAATATATCTCACCTCGTCCATGGTCACACGGTTTAGTATTTCATGTTACACTACTTGGTTTCAAGGCTATAGATTCTAATGTATGTTTAATGTATGTTTAATGTATTATGTATGTTCTATGTACGTTATTGCTACTGGATGCTTGAATTTCCTTCGGGATCAATAAAGTATCTATCTATCTATCTATCTATCTATCTATCTATCTATCTATCTATCTATCTATCTATCTATCTATCTATCTATCTATCAATCAATCAATCAATCAATCAATCAATCAATCAATCAATCAATCAATCTATCTATCTATCTATCTATCTATCTATCTATCTATCTATCTATCTATCTATCTATCTATCTATCTATCTATCTATAACGGGAGGCACTACTTTTGCTAGAAATACATCCTAGAAAAGCTGAATATGAAGTTAGAAGCTACCAGTCTCTTGTGTTTAGAGGTATTTATGGTTCGACTATATCAGCCTGGTGTCGTTTACAGGAAAGATGATCACATGTCCAATCAGATCAAAGTTTAACATATTATTTCCATGTGGCGTTTTCATGATGGGTTGAATGGAATGAGGTTGAATACTTTTTAACGATTTAAATCGGGGGTGAAGGGACGTTGGTGGTTCAGGTGGACGGCCTGGGGCCGGCGTCCTGCATCATGCATGATCCCCTTCCATCCAAATGGCCTAATTTTGATTGAAACACAAAGTGAGCTCATTGACCGCCAGAGGACGGCGGTCCGTAGAGGCCGTTCCTGTTACAAACACTGACTTCATCTTGGCTGGCTTCCCCGCCCGCGGGCCTGCGGCTGTATTACAAAGCAGCAGACAATTCAATGGCTGCTGCCAAGTGTCCTCACAGACAACAGCAGCCAAGCCTTCTTTTCTTTTTTCTTTCTTCTCCTCCACTGACCTCATATAATTCACGCTCTCTAAGATTCCCATCCATCATGTTTAGGGGCTCTGGATGGATGCCACGACGTTCTCGCTAAGCCCTGTGACGCCTTCACAGCCTCAACCATCAATTGGAATAATAACAGTGTGGGCAAATGTCATTCAGCAATCTTCCCCCTTCGTGTCTCCGAGATAGAAATAACACAAGCGACATCACAGGACGGTGTCCTTCAGTGGAACTGCTGCTCCCTTACAGAGGATGGAAGCGACCTGAGCTGCTCCTGCAGTCACAACGTCCAATAATATGCTGCCGTTGCATCACTCTACATGGATGAGCTTCACTGTGGATTCAGGATTCAGATCAACACAAACCATGTGGTGCTCCACATATCACTTATCTAGGGGTGGGTAAAAATATCGATACGGCAATATATCGCAATACTTTACCGCCCAATACAATATCGATTTTTCAATTCCAAAGATCGAAAAAAAAGATTCATGTTTAGACGCGTTGTGAATGCAGTACTTTATCCTTTTTCATTTTATTTTCAATATTTATTCCAGTGAATTTCATGGGAATTAATAAAATGGAGAGGCTGTTTTGAATGAAATAGTTTTGACTCAATTTGTCCTCTGATCAATATCATCTGATGTACATATACAGGTACTTGTGTTTTCATCTTTATTTATATCGCAATATCGTGATACGTATCGTATCTTGACCAAAGTATCGTGATACGTATCGTGAGGTTCTTGCCAATACTCACCCCTACACTTATCATTTATTAATACCACTGTGTATTATTATTATTATCAATATTGCAACATGTTAATAGATCCGTCTTCACCACATACAGATGCAAACAAACGGTCTGTACTCCAAAACATGGACATAAAACCAGAAATATCGTTTGCAGACTACTTTTCCTTCACAAGTGGTTTCATGTTGCTGTGATGAATATCAAGTGTTTTTCAGTATTTTATCACATTTTATAATCTTTACAGGAATAAATACCAAAGCAATAACACATTTTTAAGGAAACACTGCCCCCCTTAGAATCCCTATGTTACAAGGCCCCAAAAATATATAAAAATGATATGATATACTTTGATTGTGAGTTCTCAGGTAAGTTGAGCCTCTGACTGAACAAAAGCTCAGACAGTGATTACACTACAACACCGCGGGCCGAATAATAATAATAATAATGATAATAATGATAATAATAATGATAACACCCAGACGGCTCAGCTGCGGTGAGCGATAGAACTGTATTTAATACACCATTTAGTGGATTTTGACTTTAGTTACAGCGATCTTTCTGTATGTGTCGCTCCAAACTGCTTAAAAAATTGGGGAAATTAAGAAACACCAGCTGCGTTTTAGTGTGCAACTGTGAGGGGCTGACAGGAGGCTTAAACATGAAATCCTGAGCCTTGGAGGAGACCAGAGAGAGGGAGGGAGAGTGTTATGAGGAACACCTGACAGATGCCAAGTTTGTCACTGCAGCACATTTTAAAAGAGCGTCTCTGGAGGTTGGTGACACGACCATCCTTCATCCTCCAGCTGGGCACAGGAAGCTGCTACCGTCGCCTTCGTGTGCCGCGGCAGGACGATCGCTCGGCGAGCACACTTTTTAATTTTTCAGGAGGCCTTTTGGATCAAACTAGGACAGCGGTGTGTGTTTATCCTAACAGCTAACAAAGTGGCTATCACTTCTCCTTTGGATTATTGTTTGTCTCTACAGATCGTGCAGCGTAAAGTTGTAGGGAGACGCACAACTTCCTGTTCCCCCGGTGAGGGCGCACGTCAGTCAGCATGTCTTCTGGGACGCGTTCTGCGAGCTGATTGGACGGCGCCCAGACCTGCATGAGGCTGCTGCAGTGACGCTGTGCGGTGCGTGGGAGAGCACAGCAGCCCTAGAGTGATAATTAGTCCGGTCTCTTGTCGGGCAGCTGATTCGCACATCAGCATTGGCTGTCTTTTTTTTTTTTACTTTGTTCCTCTGTATCTTCTTTTTTTTCTCAGGCCCTAACTTGACTGCCTCAATCTCTCCTTCTGTCCCCCCTCTGTCTTAATTAGCCTCAATTCTCTCCACTTCACTATCATTGGATTCAATACGGCTGAATTCAATTCAAGGTTTTAGCCGAGACCACACAATATCACAACCTACTACAAAAAATACCCAGAGAGAGAGAGAGAGAGAGAGTTTCATCTTTTTTTCTTCTCCCCCCTGATTCTCTTTTTCCGCCAGCCACGATGAGCTGCAGTGAAACTGAATAATTCACAACTGCAGCAGCACAAACTCTGGGAAGAGCCAAGCCGTCAGCGAGAGACAGAAAACAGTCAGCCGCTTTTTGTTTCTGAAAAATGCACATTTCAAGTACCTGTGCATCTGTTTCACCGGCTTGGCTGGAAACTAATGTCGTGTTTGTGTTTCAGCCGGGGTGAATGTGCATCTACCAGGCTGGCGTGCCACACAGCACACGTCGGCTTCGTGATGTCCGTCTGGCCGCCGTTAAAACCAGATTAGACAATATGACGGCGGTAAACGTGGTACTGGTCCGTCTGGTTCTGTGGTGAAAGCTGTGTGCCGGGAGAAGATGTGCTCCGTAAAGTCTAAGCCTGTCAAAATATTTGCAATATAAAAAATAAAAAAAACATCACAGGAGACAAATCTACGACGGCGTATAAGGGCCACTGTCGGAAAAAAGAAGAAGCAGAGAGTCCAGAGAGAGGGGGGCAATATTCCGATAATATAATTAAAATATTCCAAATTTGCGAGTTTATTAACAACTGGCATCGATGCTAGCTAACTTCCTGTGGATGTCGCATTTATTTTTCAAATGAACGCCTCGTTAATGTCCTTAGGGTGATGATGTTGATGCTTATTGTTGGTTTTATTTATTGTCATCTTATGGGTGTTCATTGATCGGACGGTTGGGCTAAGATGCTAGCGGTAGTTTTTCCACTTGTTGTCATCCGCAAACTCCGGATGTTTGCCGTTGCTATGACAACAAGCCACCTCATAAAGTGGCAAATTTGCGACTTTTTTTACTCTGAACATTTCCCACCTCTCTCGGCTCTGTTTCCTTTCTTGATTTTCTACATTCTGCCAAATACAAATCCTCTAAATGAATAATGAAAAGGAAAAACTCCGAACTACATGTTTCATTGGTCTGATGCTTTGATGTCAAGATGATCTCTCACGTCAGCCTTCTGGCCGTGAGTCCTGAACAGACCTGACTCAGGCAATGAAAGGTCACGAGGGACGAGATGATGAGCAGAAGCAGCAAATATGCTGATTTCCAAGCTGTCTTCTGCGTTTGATTCAAATCATTTTAATGAGTTCCCTTCCCACAGATCACACATAATGCATCATCATCACCGTGATCATCGTCGTGGTAACGATCGGTGACACCAGAGTGAGCCTTTGATACCCGTCGGTGTCGAACACGCGTCATTATACGGCGGCGCTGAAGGTAATCTGAGTGTTTGCGAGTTGGCTGAAGGATAACACGACCAGCTGCAGCTGTAATTCCTCCACCTGTGCAACGCGGCTCTCATCCGCCATGTTTTTCTTTCTATTTTTCCGTGGAAACGTTAAAATGCAGCAGCGAGAGCAGAAAGACCAAAAAGAAGACGGCTTACTCACCGCTGTACGTGACGATCCGGATGGTGGAGTCACCCTCTCCGAAGCGAGTGATGGGCGTGAGGCGCACCTCATACGACTCGGGCTTTATGAGCTCCGTCAGGTTGTGCGTCATGAGCTCGCCCTTGTTGATCGTTCCATCCACGGGGATCTCCTGCTCCCACCAGCGCTGCAACCCCATCTGGATACGGAAGAGGAATCACACGATTATTTAAAAAGACCTCAAATGTTCCAAAACTGGCTGATACAAAAAAAAAAAAAAGTATTTTGGGGGGGATATCATCCAAAATGTGCTACTGAAGAAGCTGTCAGAGGTTTCAGAACAAAGTTCAAGGTTACCCGATGATCTACAAGTCAACTGACAACATGCAGAGTCCCACAGGGAAGTGAATAAAGGCTCCTTGATATCCACAGGGGGAAAAAGGAGGAGCTTTATAGAAGTAAAGCCACAGAGAGATGACGGGGCAGCAAACAACACGGTTAGGAAAAGTGTCACAAGAGAGTAAGACCTCGAAACCTCCTTGAGATGAAATACACATACAAGAGATTAAGGCTGAGAGCCTGTCGCCGCGGTAACTGGACTGCGAAGCCCGGACTGGAGAGGATGGTGGGCTTTCCTTCGGGGAATACAGCGGGCCTAAGTGGAGTTAGCAGTTTAAGTTTGACCAGTATTGTCTTAGATAGTCCGTTTTAATCCGACGAACTCTCCATCAGAGACAACACAACTTAGTTTTTTTGGCTCCAAACTCGACTTTAATTGATAACGGCTGCTGGCTAATCGTCTTTCAGGCGCTGTGATCAGTCACTCTGATGCGGTTCGAAGGTCCGGGGGAACCTCGAGGTTTAATTACACATCTCTCAGCACAAGTTAGTCGGCGTCGTGGGTTTGGACCCGGGAGCCGAACGCTTGGCGAGCAAACTTCCGAAGAGCTCGGGGGCCGGTCACGCTCCAAGGACGTACGACTACAACTCAGGCAGGTACATTACATTTACGAGCGTCTCCGTCTCCAAGACCACGTTTCTTTTAGAGTTATAGATTTTATAATATGGCCACAGATGCAAGGGGAAATTCTTCTGAGGAGTTCACTGGGAACACATGACCACACCAGATATATATCCCCCCTCGGCATCAGTGCACGATGTTCCCTCTCATCTGCCAATTAACCTCGTCTATAGGCATTTGTACGATCTGCCAACATTTAATGCTCCACAACAAAAAAAACATTCTTTTTTCTGCTCTGTACGCCGTTGACAGCTAGCTGCTCATTAGCCACATTCACTTTCAAGGCAGCTCCCAGCCTCTGAATTCAAAGCCTGCCATTAACAAGCAGCAGGAATATTCTTTTATTTGCAGAGAAAAAAAGAAAATCCTGATTCATTTTCCCCATTAAACATATGCTGAATTGCACCGGCCCCGAGTACAGTATGGACGACACCTTTGTGCTCTGTTTACTATCATCTCATTCTTTAAAAGTTAGTCTTTAATCATGTATTCAGTGTTCTGCCATCCATTTATACGAGGACCTTGAACCGACGGCCGTTTTATATCTCGCCTTTGCACAATGCAAACCCCGTCTTTACGACGCTAAGCTCAGGTATCAACCAAAAAAATAAATAAAAAAATGAGCTTTTCATGTCTTTGGACACAATGCAGCCCCATCGGAAATTCAAAAGGGAACAAAACGGCGAGTTTGTTGCCGCATTCGCTTGGGGGGCAAAGAGAAGAGGGTACAATTTATCCTTGAGAATCAGTTTAAGGGGAAGCGCTGCTGCACAAAGACAAGTTACAGCTTCTGCATGACAATTAGTGACTTTACATGCCCTTCTCAGTCAAAGGGAAGACTAAGTGTGTTACCAGCACAGAGAGACAGAGACAGAGTGAATGAAGGTGTGTTTGCACTGGAGTTGTGTGTGTGTGCATATATATTTATATCTATATATGTGTGTGTGTGTGTGTGTGAGCACAATACCAATTAAGTAATTACTTAGAGCCTAGATGATCCACGATTATGGGGTGCAGGTTTCCACCACCATTAGCTTGCAGGTAAATAGAGTGTTTTTGTCTGCCACTGGTAATTATGAATGGAGCACTTGTCCCTTTCCCTTTTTAGTACAAAAGTAACATTTTAGTACAAAAGGCATGGCACATAATTGCCATAAATTATGCAGCGTGTGTGTGTGTGTGTTGGATGCATCATTTCAGGCACATTTGAGATTGAAATATCGAACCTTTCTGTACAAATGGTGACAACAAAGTACATCTGCTGTTTCCGACTGGAGACGAAATGACACGTTCTCCTGTTGTGTTCTTGCTCGGTATTCTGGGTAACGACGTCTGTAGATCGGCGGCGAGGGGTTTGAACAGAAGGCTTACTCTTCGCTGTCTGTAGCGATCGGCGGTTTAAAGATTCAGAAGTTATTTATAAGCTCTATAAACGGTCCAACCAAGCTCTGATGGAACAAGAATCATGTCTATTGATTTTTGTTACTTTACAAAATTAATAAAAATGTTCTTATTGCTTCAGTGCAAAAAAAAAGAAAAAAAAAAGGCAGCTGTTTCCTGTAGGTCTCAGTAAAAATAACTGTTTAATTTCAAATGGCTTTGAGGGCAGATTATAATGGGAGCAAGCTGTCAATTCAGTCTGAGAGTTTCTATCTTACCTCATTATTCTTCCCACTTCACTTTGTTTAGGGGATGATGTAATGCTGTGAGCATAAATACAGGTATTAAAATATGTGTGTGTAGCTGTATCAGTTTTGGAGGGTCTGTGTCAAATTTAAAGACATTTAACTGGGAAAACATGTCTATAAGGAGACTGGTGTGTGTGTGTGTGTGTGTCTGTCTGTGTGTGTGTGTCTGTGTGTGTGTGTGCTCCGGGCAAACACCGACTCATACTCCAAATAACAACACTAAATGGAAGTTCATTCATATAAAAATGAATATCATTTCAATGAGCAAATCACATCAGATCTGAGATGATTGAGAGAAAACATTTCATTTCTCAGACGTTCTGAAATCACACACACAGATGCTCACTAGCTTATAGATGTTGCAGCTTTGTTTGTTCTGCCTCCTATTAACCATCACTGAACGTCTGCGCTCCATTAGAAGTTTCCCTTTACATCCCATTACCTTTTTATTCTCCAAATTTCCCCCGCAGAGGCAAGAATGCCTTATTGATTTAAATAAATTTGATTGCGACAACTTAAAAAAAAAAAACAGCAGGATTGATTACAGCGACAGCAGGAGCCAAAAGGAACAGGGGGATAATCAAAGTGACAGTGTGTTGTGAGACGGGGGCTGATCGAGTGGAGATTGCCTGCATGTACGACGTATGGCTCCCATTGATCCGCCGGCACAACCTGACTCGACAGATCAATCGGAAACAGGCGATGGAGGAAGAGGAGGAGGAGGAGGAGGGAGCAGCACGTTATCGTGGTTGGAGATGGGCAGCTGCAGTATCACAACCAGCCCAGATGTCCCACCTTAGCATCGCATCCTTGGAAGGTGTGCTGATGTGTGATTTGTGATGCTCATCCGTGAAATGCCTAACAGCTAGAGCTTCCTCTCTCTCTCTCGCGAGAGCACTGCACATTAAAGCAAAAGCAATCCATTACAGAGGTCCACCAGCGCTAAGCGTTCAATCAGAAGAGAAAATGATAATAATTCTGGGGGAATGGCAGGGGAGCTGCCGGTCGGATCTAAAAATAGATTGGAACGGTGTGGAACACGTGCCGGAGCTTTTTCTTTACTGCACCATTCTCTCACAGTCAGTCCGGGGCTCTCTCTGTATTTATTTATTTCATTACAAAGCCTCTCCTCCTACTCATGTCTCCCTTCCTCCCTCGCTCACTGCCTTGACGTCCTGCTGCAACTCTTCATCAGCCGAAGGCCTTCCAGAAACAAATCCCAATCAGTCCGGATCGATACTCAAGGTTCTTACGGCGAAGAGTCTCTTTCATGTAAGACAACGGAGGAAGGAAGTAACGGTCACAGAATGTTCCCCTCCAGAGACACAGAGGCAAGAAGGTGGAGAGAAACACTGATTGTCTGACATCCTTAAAAAACAAAAACCACACAAACGTTTGAAAGCGTTGTAATGTGTGAAGAGAAGCTGCTGAAAGTAGCGCTGGAAAAGCAAATATATATTCCTGGCAAGTTTTCAGACAAACGCCTGGCAAGCGCAAACGTGGGGCTCCGCAGAGCACAACATCATTTATTACCAAACAGACCAAGTGAGATGACAGGAAAATCATTGCCCTATGCAAACATAACTGGTTTCAAATGTGTTTTCAAGCCTCGATTCCTGGAGGGTGTGGTGTGAAACAAACATGGAATTATCTTATTCAAATGTCAGCGCACGCTCGCTAATTCCCCCGCAGAACCGAGATGATTCAAGCACGTGCCGGCTTCATCTTTATTTTATTTTTTACATTTTTTAAACGGTGCTCCTGAACGCCACGTTAACCGCCGAACATCTGTGGTGTTAATGGAGCTGGATCACGATTTCAAACTTTATGCAAACTGAAGGTGGTGCCACACCTGCTGCAGTCATAAAACATAAGCAAAGATCTACCATGGGGGGAGAGAGAGAGAGAGAGAGGGAGAGAGAGAGAGAGAGAGAGGGAGAGAGAGGGAGAGAGGGAGAGAGAGGGAGGTGCACATTGATTGCCAAAGAAAGAAAATGTAACCATGCCATCCATCAATGCTAGCAGCCTGTCATCTGTGGAGTTTACTTGAGAAGCAGGAAAACAGGAGCTTTGCTTGCTCTCTCTCTCTCCCTCTCTCATCTATCTCCCTCTCTCTCCCTCTCTCTCTCTCCCCATCTATCTCCCTCCCTCTCCCTCTCTCCCTCTCTCTCCCCCCCCCCCCCCTCTCTGCGGGGTTTCCCCTTCCACTCCTCTGACTGAACTTCTGATGCAGAGCGAAAAAACACAAGCAATTCATGAAAACCACAGAACTTGTTCAAACGCCCCCCCTTCCTGTTCCAGCTGCTACTGGATGTTATCAATAAAGTTTCTATCCATCTATCTATCTGTCTGTCTGTCTGTCTGTCTGTCTGTCTGTCTGTCTGTCTGTCTTCCATCCATCCATTCATCCATCCATCCATCTATCATCCATCCATCATCCCTCCATCCCTCCATCCATTATCCATCCATCCATCCATCATCCATCCATCCATCATCCATCCATCCATCCAGCCATCCATCCATCCATCCATCCATCATCCATCCATCCATCCAGCCATCCATCCATCCATCCATCCATCATCCATCCATCCATCCAGCCATCCATCCATCTATCATCCATCCATCCATCCATCCATCCATCCATCCATCCATCCATCCATCCATCCATCATCCATTCATCCATCCATCTATTATCCATCCATCCATCCATCCATCCATCCATCTATTATCCATCCATCCATCCATCCATCCATCCATCCATCCATCCATCCATCCATCCATCCATCCATCATCCATCCATCCATCCAGCCATCCATCCATCCATCCATCCATCCATCCATCCATCCATCCATCCATCCATCTATCATCCATCCATCCTTCTGTGGAAGTGAAGAACAGTTTTCAGTGTGTCCAGCATGTGGAATGTGGACACATGGGTTAAAAACAGAAGAAAGAAGAGAATAAATGAGGCGGGCGGGAGGAACCATTAGTCATCCTACCTGTCTGATGCCCAGTCTGTAGGCGAAGATGCGGTCCACGGCGTTGGGGTTCATCTGGGTCCACTGGAGCTTGAAGCCGTAGACCCGGGGCCGGTTCTGCCACAGAGGGCTGTAGGTGTCGTAGTAGAACTCTGGGGGGTAAGCCTTGCCTGGAGAGAAAGCAGATTGATGAACTCACTTAAGATGACAAAGAAAAACACACAATGTCTGCAACCGACGCCTGCAAACATCCCAGGATGCATCAGAGAGCTGCACGTCCATAGAGGCTCTCTACATGCAGACTGATTATAAAACAAGCGAGTTCCAGGCATTAAAACGACTCAGAAAAATGGAAAAGGACCGGTGGTGATGATGATGATAGCATGATGAAGTGGCCACAGGCGGCTGCTCTCATGTCTGGTCCGAGTCGGCGGGCGTCCCCGCTTTCATCGCAGCGGTCCGCCTGCAGTGCTGCCATTACCGCACGCTAACACTTCATAATGTCACACATTAGGCAACTTTAGCACTTTCACTTTAGAACCGGGAAACTCAAATGAACAATATCTGTCAACCTGTCAGAGGAACGAGTAATTGCATGGCGGACGGATGCAAACGAACGGGATTTTGATTTAAAGTGGAGGCCTGAAAGCAAGTTGGTGCTGAGAAATTGGGACTTTTGTGCACTTTTGACTTTTGAACGTGAAGCCAGCTGAGGACGGGAAGGCCGGTTGCTACGGGGATTTTCCCCGGTAACCGCCGTATGTGTAGCAGTGCAGAGCGACTAACAGAGGGACAACAACGCACAGAGAAGCTCGGATTAAAACACACACACAGAGCGACTGTATGTTACAAATAGTTGTTTGCTGCTGTATTAATGCTCCAAATCCTGTATAAAGAGCTTTTAATGAATTTGTTGAGCAAATAATCTGGCAGATGCTAATTGCATGATTTATTTATTTTTTTTACAGAAAATCCATTTAAATGTACTATTTGATAAACAAATGGAGTGCTTTTATTTTGAAAGGCCAGTGTAATTAGGGATGTATTGCTGTAATTTGTGAAATAGATGATGATTGGTAACTGTTATTATTATTATTAATTCAATTAAATTGTATTTATAGTGTCATATCACAACAGAAGTCATCTCAGGACGTTGAACACATGGAGCAGGACGAGAATACGCTCATGATTTTCAGAGTTAATACATTTTTAAAGTCCCAACATCAACAGGAGCCTTAACAGGTTTTTAGGCAGAAACCTCGCTTGGGTTCCATCTGCAATAGGTAGTAGTATAGTAGTAGTATTAACAGTAGTATTATCAGAAGCAGTAGTAGTAGTCCATGGCGCCAGGCGTTATTATGAGATCTTGATTCTTTGTACTGTGACTGAACACCAAAGCTCTGATATCGTGTTTTAACGCCCCGAATATCAATATAAACTTATGAATGTTTCTTTTTGTTTACAATTCTTTACAGCCCAAAAAGAAGCAGGCCGGGATTAGCATGACAAAGATGTAGGCTGCAGCCTCCCTGATCTTCTGTTTGTTCTATCTTTATCCACTCTATATGATATTCCTTGTTGCTGCTATGACCCAATTTCCCCCCCGAAGGATCATTAAAGTTTCATCTCATGCCACGTGAGTTCGTCCACGGCGTGGGATCCGAGCGTGCACCAGGTTTGTCTCGTGAGCGTTGGCCCTGTAAGAAGTCATCCCACACAGATGGATCCAGACCGCCGCAGCAGACCTCACAACGCTTTTCTTTCCAATAACACGCTTTGCTTTGTCGGAATCCGCCAGGATTTATTTTTTTCCACAGCGATCGCGGCGCGGACTGAATACATCTTTGGAGATTTTCAGCTTTCCAGTCACAGCCCCGCGAGCTGATTTTCTGACAGCTGAAGTATTGGAGCTGGCAGAAGATTGTATTTTAATCAAGATCTAGAAACAAGCTCACAAGGATGACCTTCCAGGCGAAGAATAGTAATTCACCTCAATGGCACCTTTGTTGTGCTTGCCACTCCGCTATTTGGGCTTGTTTATTGAAGGATGACAATACCCAAAAGCAGAGGATTTTGTTTTTTAATAGCCGTGGAGGAGACAGTGGAGCCGCCATTGTTAGCTCAAACGAAAGCAGGTCTGGGATTTGATGCATCGGCGTGGCGATGCCGCACGCGGTTGATGTATGTCAGGCATAAACCTGTCGGCTCGTTGATGGATTATAATGCCGTTATTTTCCTAAACATTAAAGTGGTCTCTCCCATTGGGCTCCTTGGTGTCAACAGACCCCTGAACCATTTTGTTCCCTGTGATTTGACGCCACGTATGACACTCAGGGGAGGAAATAAACTGTGAGTCAGGAGTTTGTGAAGGTCATCACTTCTGTCTGCTTTTTGAATTCCCTGTATAGTATTACAATACATTAATCACGACAAGAAACGAGTGTGAATCCAACCAGCATTTAAAACCATGATTTCATTGACTGGGCTGATATTTGAGTACAAAACTGGACGCATATTATCATCATGGCGTATTAGTTGCTGGTCATTCATGATGCAGTATGTGACTGATTAATAAGCTTGCGGACTCAGATAAGTGTGAGTGTGAGCAGGCCTTAATGCTGCCGATGTTCTCTATTCTTCTGAAACAAACACAATCCCATGAAAAGCCCAAAACCAACAATGAACTGGACTCTGTGTACAGCTGGAGTCTGACGGCGGATATTCCTCGGTGCCATAGACCTCCATTGTTGTCCAAAAACTCATCAATGAGACACTGTTTCTGCAATATAATGAACATCATTAACACCCGACGTGTATAAATCCACAGCTGAATGTGTTTCCCCCACTGTTTCAGTGATATTTGCAGATAAACTGCGGTGCCGAGCCGTTTCAGGGAATAATTCAAACAAATTAAACATAACGGTCGACGTCTTGAATAGGAATTAAAGACATTGCAACAGGAAGGATGGAGATACCGCCGGATGTGCTGACTGTAAGACAAATAGAAGAGAATAACGCCTTAAATCTGGGAACAGAATTCACACGATGTTTGAAGAGGACGATCAGCGCTGCGGGAAGCTGACTGAGCGTTCACTCGGCTGAATAATCATCAACATTAGCTGGAACTGATGTGAAGTCTAAATCTATACCACCACTGGGAAACAATATGGGGCAAACCCTGCTGAATAATAATCCCTAACACAGCGGCTTGTCTCATAATTTCTCTGATTGCTCTGTAATCCAAGTTAAATGGTAAAAACATGCACTCTGGATACAACCATTCACATTCAAAACACATGAAATGCAGCGAGTTGCTTTCGTAGGAGGAATAAAACAAGATTAGTAGTTTCACTCTGACGGCTTTGATCAATTCTCATAATCGTCCGTGATAATAAGTCAAAATCAGCACTGAGGGGCATTTTGTTCTGCATTTTAGGAAGTAAATCAGGTTAATGACTCTTTGGAACAGTGTACTGCAGATCATTTGGCCTTTACATGGATAAATGGTCATTTAAAATACAATATTATAATCCGATACCCATTCATCAGCCGGGTAAAATCACTCAGAGAGAGAAAAAAAAAAAAAAAAACACATAACAGCATGAGCAATAGTGCTGTAATGCAATTTCCAATGTTTTTGTATTGAGGTAAGAAAAGCATTTCACAAGGCAAACTAAAAAACCAACAAAACAACAAAATGCAAAGACTATTAATTACCGTCTTCGCTCCGGTTTGCAGAGCACACAGTATATGTTGCATAAGGCAGATCCTGTCGGGTTCATGCTGTATAACAAAGCTGATAAAGACGCGGAGAGAAGCTGCACTTTGCAGTGGAACAAGGTCACCAAAGGTTAATTAAAGTGACTCATATCAGTGTATGCTTCCACCCAGACCCCACTATAGGAACACATGAAAGGAGTGTATTCATTTAGCTCATCTGTTTTATTGATTTGGCTGTCTCACTTCGAGGAAAGAAAAAGACTTAAATACAACGTTATGCAACATAATATTACCTAACCCACTTACACCACATAACAACCCTGGTCGGGGGATACGAAGACGTAACGTACAAAAGGCTAGATTGATTTAAAAAAATAGATATAAATCCTGTTTATAACTGAAGACCGACGCGATGATTCATAACGGCTCAGTGAAAAGCCTTCAGGCTAGAAGTCGACCTTGTTTGCAGACTTCCTTTCATTTTTTTTAAGGGTTAGTGAGCACGGATTCTTCTCCAGGAAAAAACGCCGCCATATGCGACGCGGCGCTATACGCTGATGCGTGATGTCGGCTTCATGTGGCAGGGAATGACGCGTGCATATGGATGAACAGCTGGGCGAAGCCAACACCAGCACACGGACAGCTAACGGACTACAGGGAAAAGACATTAGACACATTCAAAGACTCGGGGGTAATTGCCTGGTTGCTTCCTTCTGGGATGGAGGAGGAAATCTCTCTGTGGCTTTAAAAAATATATATATTTAAGGGACATGGCATTGAACTGATCCACTTTGACTATTCAGCTCATTCTTCCTCAGCTGTTCTTGCCTCATCCACTTGAACCAAAAAAATATACGAGCCAGAACGATTTCTATTCATTGATGATATTAACTGGGATTAAATTGAGTTTGTCTTGACCCACTGTGGCTTCTGGTGTTATCCTCCCATAAGTAGAAACAGGAGGCTGTTCTAGAGATGTTTAATGTTGTATTTATACAAAAAAAAATGGATTAAATAATAAAAAAAAGAACAAGAAGAAACACAGATCGTATCTCCCCTTCAAGCCTGATAAACTTCAGACGTAATATTATACATCTGCTGCCTTTTTTTTACCGGAGAGTATTCAACATCGTCCACCATTAACTGAAAGGGTGAAGTTCAACTCAGGTGAGAGTGGCACAGACCGTGGAGGCAGATAGCCGAGTTAATAAAAACCATGTCTGGAACTCACAAATGTTCATGGGAGACCGGCGCTGATAAGGTTTAGAAGCCCTGGAGATAGGAGGAATGTGAAGGTTCGGGAGGTAAAATCGCTGTTACTTTTTTCCCTTCCCCTTTAGCTTGACGATATGAAAAATGATGAAAGATGGAAATAACACATGCACACATTAAAAAAACATCAGCTTGCACAACTGAAGCAAGAGGGCTATTTAAAAACACAGCTCAAAGAGGAACACACAACAAATAAATCAAGATGACAACAGCGTGAAATAGATGATGGATGAAATAACAATCAAAAAAGACTGATTGTAGATCTATAATAAACACATCTGTCTCCTAAAACATATCTCATTGCAGCCAATTTTGGGGAGCATGTCTCCACAATGTGATTTCAGCATCATTTGGAACAATGGCGACAATAAAAAAAAACAGACATCGTTGTTGGCGAATCTGAATTCATTTCATGAGCACACTCGAAAAACTGCAGACAATCAATATCTGAACATTGTCCCCGACAATTTACTTGTTCTCTGGTAATTTGTGACAGACTGCCAAGAGGAGGAATTAAACACGGAAGAAATGAGAAAACAGTGTTTCCTTTGTGAATTTCCGGCTTAGAAATGGCAGGATGCGTCGTCTGGCGGGGGATTCATTCCAAACTTTACTTTTACACTGATTAGTGAAGCTGATGCCTTAAAGGGGCACTCCGCTGATTTGTTACAGGAGGCTCGGTTCGTCCGTCGTGGTGAGTCAGACTCAAATATGTGATCTGAGTGTCATCGGGGTTATCTCAGCATGGGCTTGATACTTGTAATAAAAAAAGCCTGCGATAAAAACTGGAGGTATGAGAGAAGTGAGAGGGGGGTCTAGTGAAAGGTGGGAGCCAGTTGCATTATGGGATTTGTAAGACCCAAGGTTTTAAGAGCGTAGCGTGTACTCGATGCTAAAAGTCAGAATATCTCAGGCTCCGCTGCTTCAAATCCTTTTCAAAAGAAATCTATCTCTTGTGAGTTCCCCCCCCCACCCCCGAATTTATGAAGTTCAGCGCTAAGTTGATGGAATACATCTTTAAAGTTTTCGGGCCCGTGTGTGCTCCGCGACCTCGCTTTCACCTCATAACTGCTTCATCGGTACACATTTGCAGCCGGAGGACAGGATGTACAGAAAAATGCAGACGAGAGCATAAATCATCAACTGCATCGGACTGGAATGAAACACGAGAAGAAGAAGGAATTCTCAAAGAAATATTTCTTTCCTTTATCTCCGTTCTTCAGAAGAGCATGATTTCAGCCTTTGCTTTGATAAAAATAATAAATAAAAGTCAGGGTTCCCATGACGGAGAGCCGGAGCCAAAGCTCAGTGGTACATATTACACCCCTCCGAGGCATTTCCCCCCTGGCACACGTTAATGGCCAACTTGGCTTTTACGCCGACTCACTGTTTCCACAGATGTCCCGATGACTTGGCACATGGGCATCCATGCACGCTCCCCTGGCACAACACACTCGTTCACATAAGCCAAAGGAAATGGCCCTGGTGAGTTTGCGTGTGTCTGTCGGCATGGTAACCTATATGGTTTGCATAGCGTGCCGGCCGGATCTGTTTTGCCTCCGGGGGGCAAAAAAACCCCAACAACTCCTGACTGATGTGTTTATTACACGTCAAGCCGGTGCAGGAGGAAGTCAGGCAGGAGCGGCGAGGGAATATCCAGCGAGGTGTCGGCCGCTCTTCACTCCGCGAGCGAGCAAACCCAAGAAACTACCTAACTGCATGAGCCGTAACAAATATTTAATGAGCTTCATCTTGAGGCGGGCGAGGAGCCGACGTTCTTCTCCAGCAGATTATTTATCTCAGCGCTCACACAATCGTGTTGATCTCATATTGTGGCAATTGGGTTTTCGGGGATAAAATAATACAAATAAAAAAAAAAAAACAATCTTGAAGAATAAGATCTGGAGTAAAGGGAATGAGCCACACCAGATTTTCATGGATGATGGGAGGAACAAAAGTGGATTTTCTGCACCGTGCTCCTGCACTCGGGGAGGGTTTGCTAAAAGAGCCTCCATACCTTTTGGCAACCGCCGAGTCCAGATGGTGAGAATCTGGAGCATTGGGCGGGAGAGAGAGGGATGGAGGGATGGAGGATGAAAGGGAAGGAAGGGCAGTGGAGGTAGGGAAAAAGGGGAGGGAGGGGGAACATGAGCAATAGCAGGCAAAAACCCCAGCCCTGTTGCGAAAAACAAATGGCCGGAGGGGAGCTATCTGCTGCTGTCTCTCTCTGCTCTACCTGCTGCACCGGGGAGGACAGATTTATGACATGCACTGGAGGGGAGGGAGGGATAGAGAGATGTTTACAATGAGAGAGATGAGGAATGAGCGGAAAGCAAACATGGACACAGAGGAAGAAAGAGGCGGTGAAAATGGAGGGGCAGAAAATGCCCCGATTAGAGGACGGCAATGGACGGAGAGAAACGGAATCAAAGAGGAGAGCAACCTAAGTGGCAGAGGATCAAAGTGACGGATCCTCCTCCTGTGACCCTGCAGCTCCGTCTCTAATGGGAGGTCTGGGAGATTGAAGCCTTGGCCGGAGTTCCTGCGGTCACTCAATGCAGCCAAAGTCATTTGTTCCCGTCATAACAACACAAGTAGGAGACGGACATTTACGGTGCAAAACAAATTTAATAAAAAGAAGCAGGGTGAGTGTGCATCATCCTAACAGGTTTACTGTGTGAGACGGAGAGCCAAGCCGACGTGATTGACACGTCCCATTCAGATCGACCATTATTTTTTCTTTTCCGCTCTTTTAAATTAATCGTCCATCAAACTCGGAGTGAAACGACAGTAAAACAGGACGTGACGAGGACGGCTATACGTTTGAGGAGCCAATTTGAGCTGTCTGAATAGTTGCCGGTGAACACTTTAATTACCGGGCCAGACTGTGGGAAGACAATCGCAGCGTAGCAACTGTTGCTAAGCACTAACTAACTCGGTAACTTTGGATGTCTCCACATCGGTGCATGTGTGGCTGTAGGTGGACGATGGAGTGGTCTTCCAACGTGAAAAACAGCTGGATGTAGGAGGTGGATGTAAATATTGTGATGTCACCCGACACGCTATTCTGAAGCCTCAAACAGCTGTGATTCCAGCCCAGACCAATCACAAATACCACCCCATCATCATTGTAAACAGCAAGTGTGAAAAGAAAGGTCACCAGGCATAGCAACAGTAACTAAGGGCACGTCTTTACAGTAAATATACATGAAAATCACTCTTTACCTGTGACCTGGAAGGTGCATTTGCCGGCTCCGGCCTCGTTGATGACGTTGCAGGTGTACTCCCCCCAGCCGTCCTGGTTCAGGCTGCGGATGGTGTACTCCGTCTCGTCTCTCTGGGCGTCGAAGGCGCCGGCGTGGAGCAGCCGGTTGGACAGGAGCCACTCGAACCGCAGCACGCGGGACGGGTGCGCTCGCAGCACCCTGCAGGTCATCACCATGGGCCTCCCGAAGCCCTGCCGCATCTCCATGTAGACCGGCTCCACCGTCGGAGGGTCTGAGGGGGGGAGACAAGGGCTCAGAATCAGCCGGCGTTCCACAGTGCAGGTTGGAAATGTGAAAGAATATGAAGAAGCTTTTAAAGCCGAGGGCAAAGACGCCTATATAGAACTGTTCAGGTGAGTGCCCTCTCTCTCACACCTCCGGAGATATACACAGAGAAAAAATACCTGAAAGACAGAAGAGTTAGGTATAAAAACTAAACGAGGACATGTAATGAAAGTGTGAATAGAAATGGAATCTGGCTCCGAGCAAAGTACTCAAAGTACCCGGTGAAGATGGAGGACGTCGCTGGAAGGAAAAAAAGACGTTTTGTAACACACGCAGGGGGAGAGAAAGGTGAGGTTGAAGCAGACTGCAAGTAAACTTTCCATACAATTGCCACTTCAAAGTCAATACGCCCGAGCAGTAAATGAACAATGATGAGAGAAAACAATCGCAGGCAGAGCTGCGTCGGGGAGAGAGAGCGGGAAGATCAATTTTGCATGAAAACTAGAACAATGTTCGGAATGAAATCAGTCACGCTTCATGGGAAATTGGTAACAGGATGATGAAGTGCACCTCAAGCTTTTAAAATGGGAAAATTAATAACTTATCTGAGTATTTGACAGGCTTCACCTCTTCCACCACACAAGACAACCCGGCGGTGAATTATTTAGCCGGGCGTCTCGGAGACAAAGTGAGGGGCTGAATGTGACCTTGATGGAACTCAGACCTCCCTCGTGTGGGATATGCTACATGCTAGCTCGTGTTAAATGTGTGTGTGTCTTAAGCATCCTTGTATGCTCATGCGGATGCTTCACAAAAGTCATTTGCATATTTCCCGACATCTTATAAAAGTGGAGGCGGGCTACAGCCGGGGATGCTACTTTCTAAAATAAAATATGTTCCACATCACTGATTACCTGATAGAAACCGTAATCTGTAATATAATCTTCTACATTATTCACCAACGGTAATATAATCTAATTACCCAGCCGTCTTGTACTTGATGGGATACGCAATTAAAATTAACATTTTATTCATAATTACAGCATGTAATTTGATAATACCACTAATGTTATTATTTACCACCTTTAATCAGCCATTAAAGATAAATGTTCAAGATGCTGAGATCTTAAGGAGGCTTGCCGTGGTTGTGGGATGCAGAGATGATGGGTTACGGGGCAGTCAGGATGACCAGGTGAAGGCAGCCGACCTTAAAGGAAGCCGGTTATCGGTTCCTCGGTCAACATGGCCGCCTGGCTAATCATAACACTTGGATTAGAAGCAGAACGGACCATGCCAAGAGAAGCTGTGGGATTCCTTCAAATAAAAATAATCTACACACAAACACCTTCAGGCGCACCACCCATGGACTCCACCGGGGCGAAGCTGCTGCGAGCGCCAGACCTTATCGGGGCCGATGTTTGTGATTCCCTCGGGTTTGCTGCTGTGCATTTTGGGAGATTCTCTCACACACACACACACACACACACACACACACACACACACCAACATAATAAAACCCAAAGTGGGATTTTCACTTTCCTGCCCTCAACAATCACGATCACACAAGCAGCGACTGTGATTAATGACGCATCATTATATCAGATAATGACCGGCTGAAATGGGATGAATACTAAATGGGAACACGCGGGGTGACGGGAAAGTAAACACAAATATTCCAAAAAGGTCTCCTCCTTCACCCGACGCTCTTCACGAGGTGGGGAGTAAAGTGGCTTTGATCTGCGCTAAATGAAGCAGCAATCAGTTCCTCCTTCAAATGAGCCCTGCCTGGGCTTTTACCCAAACCCGATGACTTCTTCCTCCGAAAGAAGGGTCTGAATCTCAGCTTATCACATTAAAATTGTAGGTTTGTGTGCTGCAGTGAATCACCGGCCGGCTCCACAGCCTCCCTGAGTGGCACTACACCAAATTGCAGTAAGTGCATTTCCATTGACACAGAAAGACAAATGAAGAGGGGGGGGGGGGGGGGGGGGGTTTGGGTCTGCAGCAAATGTTATATAACCCAAACATCTTTTAAACAAGGACACATGCTTCATCTCCGCCCTGTGCGTCTCCTGTGAAACAGCTGCCCGGCTAACAGGAGGAGAAAGGAGGGGAGAAAAAAAAAAAAGAAAAAAAAAAGGTCCAGTGTGATATTCCCGGAGCGGCGCTCGCCATGGTTAGAGTCGCGGCGAGGGCTCAGAGTTGCTGTAAGTCGCCGGCTGAGGGAAAACACCCCCGTGCCCCGGGTGAGATGTGATCCATCATCAGTCACCAGTGGATTCTCTGACAGTAATGTGGAGAAAAAACGGAGGCCTTTTCCCCAATGTCCACGTGGACGTCTGCAGGGAGGGGGGCGGGACAAAGAGGTGTACGTCGGGATGCATGTGTGTTTATTGAGTGAGCTTCGGGTGAGTGCATGAAGAGAAGGACGTGGAAGTCCTGAGGGGAGCCTGTAAGCGGGTCGTTGTGGAGCTACAGTGTGTGAAGGTGCACGTTTAGTTTGCAGGTGGGACTGCGTTCCTTCTGTATGCTAAGATGTTCATTTGGTCCGTGGAGTTCTTTCATCCCGTTTCTCCTGAATGCAACACAATGTTTTCCCTCATCGCTCAGTATTAAGACCTTTGGTTCCTAACGAGAAGTCAAACTACAGAACCACTATCAGCAAAATGCCTGGGAGAAGCCCTAATACAGTATATATATATATATATATATATATATATATATATATATATTAAAAAGATGGAACTATCAATACACTGTAACTGACAGAAGGTTAAACACAGTTGAATGTTTCCAAAGTTGTATTATTAAGTAGAAGTACTCTGTATCGGCAAGTACTGAAAGTTAAATATTTGTACTCGTTCTGATGAAAAGTGGTATCCATAAAAGCATTAGATTGATAATATGATGCACAACATTTCAACGGCAGTGAGAAGAAATACATATTTCTATTGAATATTTCGGGCTTTGGATAACATTTTTGCTTTTTATATGAAATATCATCTAATTCCACCTCTCGTGACCTCAAAGAGTTATTGAAATGGTGTTTAGGGGTGAAATGACTCAGGTTGAACTTCTAATCGCTCATAGACATCTTAAATATATCAACTGAACGTTAGCGGAGTATAAAGAAGCGTATGATGAGTGAAAACAGATAAATACAACATATAAACCTTGTTATAATGAATGTGTTGAATGCCACAGCTGCTGCAATCACACAACCATCTGCATCACCAAACTGTTGTTAAGACTCAGCCATCATTTATGATCTTAAATATACAATTAATGATAATCAATACGGGCCCTTCAGTGTGACGAGAGCTCGACGATCAGCTGTTATGAATCATTCCGTCCGAGCCGCGTGTTTACAACCAACATGCTCGCTGACCTTTCCCGGTGTGGATTTGATGCGGCTGATCAATTCAATATTGTTCCATAAAAAAAAGGGTTATTAAAATTTCATCCCCAAATTGCGGTGTGTGTGTGTGTGTGTGTGTGTGTGTGTGAGAGCCCCCGCCATAATGCAAACGATTAATTTGCTGGCGTTAGGCTAATGTGCGGCGCTCTAATGTGATTCACATTAGAGCGGGCCCCGGGGGCCGGCGTCGCGGGGCCTTCTTGATGCAGAAAGGAAAATTAATTAAAAACAATAATCATGTAATTCTGCTCATTACTTTTTTTTTTTTCAGGCTGCAGCTCTTTATCCCGGTGTGTCTTTTTGATGCGTGTCGGATAGCGATAGCGTTAGCTCGGAGGCTCGTTGCATCAGGCAGGTGTCATGGGGGGAGGAGGGGGGGGGTTCAGGGGCAGAAGGGAAGCTGGGATAAAAGAAACTTGTGCATCTGGGCTGAAGTGGAGCTTGAGAACTCTCCCGCTGACAGACAGCAGTATCTAGGACAGGACGCCGCCTCCTCCCCTCTATTTCTATCCGTTCCTTCACTTCCTCTCCGAAGCCCCTGGACCACGCCGACTCAGTCTGACTAAGAACATTAGGGTGTCACGGCTCGGGATCGGGGGGGGGGTTTGCAATTCTATTAGAGCGACGACTCTTAAAGGCAAGACATCTTCCCCCGCTCCCCGCTACCTCTCCTCCCGGTGTCGCCTCGCCAGCCGGCAGGATGCAGGTTTTTTTTTTAACATATCAAAGCTGTTGACTTGCCAGAGTCGTTCCTTCACGCCTCTAATGCTCTTTGCTTCAGAGGAACCGGTACCTCGGTCCTCCCTTGATCAAGTTACTAAACGCGGCTTTGCAAATGGCTGAGCACCAAAGGCTGGCCGGCTCACGCTGGGACCTGGAAGATGCAGGCGAGGGGAAGCATCTCAGAAGGGGATTGGCTCTTGCTTACACGCCACGAGACAGGCCAAGAGAAGGGGAAGGGAGCGGGGGAATACCGACGCTGAGACAACAAACGGCAGGTTGGATTGTGTTAATAAAGTTGTGGACACCCCCCCTCCCCCCTCCCACCGATACACAAACTGTGTGAGAGCCATCCAACGGCTCAAGTAGGTTTTCTGCTCTTTAAACTCACACTTTGATGCCAAATATAAGAGTGTGACGGGGAGCAGGACATGCTGACTGATTGATTCATCAATACCGAAGCCCAAAAAAAGTCTCCTCATGATCTCATCTCGCTGCGAACGTAGTAACGGATGACGGTGCTTTTCTATCTGTGGACCAGAGGTGTCTATTAAAAACGACCACTTCATGCGTTCTCAGAATAAAACGTGTTAAAAGAGGCAGGATGAGCGAGCGTTGCCTGGATTAGATCTAATAGTATGTGTGTTTCACAGGAGGTCTCAGGCGACGTCACACTAATAGGTTTTGGTGTTTAAAACGTGGATGATGTTTGTGCACACGAGCGTTTTAGCACCTTTTCAGAAATAATCTTCGTTGGTACTAAAAAGCCTGAAACGGAAATCACATGACCAATCCGCACACCCGGCGGGGCGTGCCGGCGTTAACAGGTAGAAGATTGTCTACGCTTGGTTGCTTAGTAGCAGAAAATACTACAGAAGAAGCCACACCCCACACACACACACACACACACACACACACACACACACTCAAACAGAGATGAATATGGTCAAAGAAAGAAAGAAAGAAAGAAAGAAAGAAAGAAAGAAAGGGAAAGAAAGAAAGCAAGAAGGAATTCCAACATTTTTTTTCCCCAAAAAAAAGTAGTTTGGGGAAGAATTTTGCAGAATTTCTTCCAGTCTGTTATTGATTTTCTATCTGCAGTACACATTTCAGCCTCACGAGGGAGCCTGAATGTTCATCTTGTTGTCATAATTCTAGCCTACGTATAACATTGAAGCTAACATGAAAGGCTTGCATTCATTTCGTTTCTGTACAACTGTTGAGAGGAAATGGAAAGAATGAGATTTGATCTCATTTATTACATATTTAACATGTAGGTTTGTTCAATAACACATAAAACGAAGAATATTCCTTCTAAACAGTTAGTTTAGGAATCAGGAAGCAAATTGAGGCGGGGTCAGCTGGGTTTTCAAACATCTCTGTTTAAAGGTGTGGATGCATAACTGCAGCAAAAGTTCTGTTTATAACATAATCATGAGGAGAACCACTTGACCCTGCTGAGCTGCATCTCCAATGAATACATAAACTGTGTACACTTCTATCTGGCACACGGCGTTGGCTGCCGCTCAAGGTTCGTCTTTCAGATTTTACTGCTTGAACTGGAACATAAAAGTAAGATGTGAATATAAAAAGCTTTGAATAATATGTGTGTGTTCATTTTACATTCAGTGGACGGGCCACCCGTCTGAAGGTCCTCCTCTCCTCCTCTTCTGTTCGACCAGACACTCGGCCGGTTACGTGTTTTCACCTGATCTCTTTATCCTTATTTTAACATCGGATCCGTCTTCTTTACGATTCTGATCTGAGTCTTACTTGCACCAAAGGCTCCGTCACATTTCCAATATTAATACATTTTGTTGTTTGCCAACATTTTTGTGTTCAATGAGCTCTCAATAGACACTTTGTATCCATCTGTATTTCACTGTTTTCAAGCTCTAGCGTCTCTATTCAGTATTTGCTTCCTATATTAAATGGAGTCATTAAAGTTGCATATATACAAGAACAACTATTACTATTAATATCCCGTTATTGTGTCTTTTCCTCGTCTATAATGTGTGTTTTATTTATATTAACGTACATCGTTGTTGTCCGGAGTTCAAAGCAGACGAGAGACTTTCTTCTGCAGCAGTCGGACAAACTGCTATTTCCACAGCGTGGCTAATCAGATTAATTCTCCTCCCACGCAGCTCCGGGATCAGCTGCTCGTACTGCTGTCCTAATAATTGTGGACACGGTGAGTCAAAACGTGTTGGTGTGTTTTTGTCTGAGAGTGACCATTCAAAACCCCTTAAATGAGCATTTCTGCATCTGAAACAGACGCATGCCTAGCATTGTGTCGCAGGCTAAATTATTTTGGATATATAACTTTGATAAATGTATAGGAAGAAGACTTTTGACTATAAGTCGTGTTAAAAGAAGAAAATGGAAAAAAATAAATAAATGGGAAGGCCACATAATGTCAATACAGGACAAATGCATGTCATATAAGAAGCATCAATAAGTAAAGGCATGTTTTGCCCATTAAAATGTTTGTGTTTCTTGTTGCAAGCTGCTCCGGGGAAAATAGATCCCGTTCCAAAAGATAGCAAAGCAGAGAGAGAGAGCGAGAGAGAGAGAGCGAGCCAGAAGTGACTGGTAGACGTTGGCACGTCGGCTCAGATGGCAGCAGATTACATCTGGCACGCGCGATGGTGCTGGGAAGCCATTAGGGGTTCATTTTCTTATTTTACCGTCTCTAATCACGGCGTCTTACAAAACAATAATAAACAATGAACTCAGGCCTAACATCACAGAATAATTACAAGTTTAGACTTGAGGCTTGAGGCCATTTAATAAGCTGCTAATCGTCTGAGTACTCTCTAGTGAAGTCTTTTATTTTGTGATCTGTTTCTTAATATCCGTCACTGACTTGTAGCTGTGGCGGTGGAGGAGGGAGGAAGACATTCCTATTTTCATTCAGCACATCATGCTGAGTAATTGTAGTGGATATCCATAAAGCTTCTGGACAGTTAGTGCTTATTTTCTTTTTTTTTCTCCTCTGCTCTAATTGTGAGGGAAATAAAACTGGCACACAGAATACAATGTGTGTTCCTGCTGCTTCCGAACGCGAGGCGACCTTTCGCTGCTCGCTCTGCTGAGAGGGATCAGAAGGGGAAAGCATCACCATAAATTCTTTAACTCCGTTTAAACAACTGAGGCCGGGTCGGTACAGTATATGTGTGTTAGTATTCCTCACGGACCGCTGCACTGGTGGTGGATGTTTTATTTTTGGTGTGAACAGAGAGCACCGCTTTAATAATAAAAGCCATTAACACCAATCTGCTTTTAATTTGTGTCCCACAATTTGTCTCCATCACAGCGCACACCCCTCCGCGTGTTGCTAATTAATGAAGGGGGCATCTCGGAGTCCAAATCCTCCGTTTCCTTTCTGGAGTCGGCGTCGGTGCGTAGCAAAGCCACTAACCTTTTGATATGGGGCTGTCATCGCTACATAATCATAATCAATTCAGCCAAAAATGGAAAAATGGAACACGGCGAAGCTAAAAACGTGAACGCCATATAAAAAACCAAGGGGCAGTTATGCAATTCTTATGGGGAAAAGTACCTGGGGGCGCTCTCACTCTTCTTCAATCTAAATATTGGTAATAATAATAATAATAATGTGTATTTGATATGCACTCACAGTCACAAAGTGCTTCTCATGATAACATTTTTTGAAAAAAGACCCAAACAGTAAAAAAGAACAAGCAAAAATATAAATATCACTGGAAATAAAATTAAAAATAAATAATAAATTACAAATATTTTAGACAGAGAATAACAAAAAGCAGCTTTTTGAATGGATGGAATCGTTTCATTTCTTTAAAAAGTTGTTGAATATTTATTTCTCGAGTGAAGTTAAGGTGGACATCTTCCAACATGGCCGTCAGCGTGAAGCGTGTGGTTGAACAGTGACGTTCTGCTGCTCAGGTTCCTTCTAGATTAGGGTTAGTTCTGGAAGAATGTGTGGATTAACTAAGTAGGCCATGAGGAAAACAATAGAACTGAGGCGATGAGACTCAGTATTTTCCTATAATCACTTGCCAGAGAATGGTAGCACCCCTACATGGATCGCTTTAATTTCCTCTCCCATCCATCTCTCTCCGTTTACTTTCGGTCTCCAGCGGAGAGAAACATCCCCGGCCCCGAGAACGACGGAGGACGCTTTGAATCCCTGACGTTCGCTCCAAATATTCCATTCAAAATCTCCATAAATGAATACAAAATGAATACTGGCGGGAATAAATTAGCCGCTCGCTAATTAGCCGTTAAGCCATCTTTGAATGTGACAGGGAAGGGGTCTCACAATGAGGGACTGTGGCGGGGGCGTGGGGGGGGGGATCAGGCCCGGGGGCATGGCACACAGTGTTTGTGTCTCCTGTGGAGTTGGTGACACACACACACACACACACACACACACACAAAACAAGTGTAAACATCAGTAACTAGAGCTTCAGCACAGCTCACACTCAGCAGATGAAGCCCCCCCCCCCCCCCCCCCCTTTAGTGTGAGAGGCGGAGTCAGAGCTGTCTCCTGTCAGTCCTGACGGAGGGCATCATGGGACCGGACTCATTTCACAGCCAGCAGAAAGACATGGGATGAGTGTGGAAGGAAAGAAAGTGACCACAATCCCAAAGAACAATCCCACTGCTAAAGATCACACACACACACACACACACACACACACACACACACTACATCACGTGCACACACAACAACACAAACACCTCGTACTCACATTGCACGATCAGCTCCACCACGGCCTCGCGGGGCTTCACGTTGAAGCCGTTGTACTGGCTGGTCTGGCAGCGGTACGAGCCCGTCATCTCCCTGGACACGTTGACGATACGCAGCACGCCGTCGTAGCTCTCCATCTGCATGCCGCCGTCCGGCATGGGCGCCTCCTTGTCCGCTCGCGACCACAGGATGATGGGCTTGGGCTTCCCTGAAACAAGGCACTCCAGCTCCACGGTGTCACCCTCGCGGGCCACCAGGGGGGACTTGCCCCGGGGGACTGTCAGGTTGGGGGGAACTAAGAAAGAGAAAAACAGAGGAGGGACTGATATGGGGCTCTAGAAAGTCAGCAGGCGGGGTAAAAGGAAATGCTCGACTGGGGCGGTGTGAAAGGTATGATGGGGGAGCGAATGGGCATCCAGGTTGCGATGGCAATGAGTCTCAGCAACACACACACGGCTTGAATGGAAGGACCATGCGGATATTAGCAGCTGCAACCTGTGCATGTACCTGAAGGAAGACCGTCATGGAGGGCAGCAGTGAGGGACCGAGCCATGAACAATGAAGAGCTGACGAGCACGTTGTGACCAAAGGAAATGATCAATGACAACCCGTTTTGATCAAAGGCTTCCAGGTACTAGACCACTCTAACTAGACTATAGAGTCTGCTTTTCTACTGCATCTGAAGACCCGTGAACAGAGAAGTCCCATCATCATACCCAAGAAAACTGTCTGGTTGAGTTATTGTCCTTGGAAGGCTATATGTAAATGCATTAAAATGAAGTTAAATCAATATATATACTATAATACAACGTATATCTTTGGTTTAATCCATAAGCATGGCCAACTCAGTGACTTCTGCAGTCCTCCCTGGTTGCTAGGCAACCTCATGGTGACCCCAACCGACCCTATTTTATGGATTAAACCAGAGACATATAATAAGTGAATGATGGGTTTCCTGTGTTACTTCTTGGATTTATTCACCATTTTATTTCATTCTCTCTCTCATCTTACTCTTTTTGGGGGCTAGTTGGAAACCTGGCAACCTAGCTTTCCCTCTCCCATCCATATAAATTGTACAAGCAGTGACCCTCTGTCTAGTATTGATCCTGCTCCTCGCTCGCTGCGTGTGAATGAAGCCGTGCTGTACTTTTATGTTCTGGCTCGTCTCACAGCAGGACCTGCTTTGTGAGCAAAAGGCTTCTTGCAGCGGAAAAACGGGGCTACAAGTGGGCCGATCCAATCCTGCTAATCATCTACCAGACTATTAACACATAACGTCTACTCTACATCTGCCTAAGCAACGCATTACCCTTCTAAAGATACCATCATCATCAGCATCATCGTCGTCAGCATCGCCTTCACAATCATCAGCGTTACAACATTATCATCATCTGTCGTGGCGTTCTCATCATAATGTTCATCACCGCGTTCTCATCACAACGCTATTTCCAGGATGGATCTCAGCGCCGTCGTTAGAACATTCCTAATTCTCATCACCATCGCTCTCCAGAGCCTCGGCCCGCCTCCTCAGGCAGCGCCTCGGCCTCCTTTACTTCAGGGCGTTTACAACACAACACTCCCAACAGTGATGGAGCTCTATCGCCCGCCGTGGAGCAAAAATAAGAGCCGATACATATTTCGCCTTTGTAGAGCCTCGGCTGGAAGGTGATCAGCGACTAATAAAGGAAGGGGAGGGGTGCCAAAATGGCTGGACACGTTTCTGCAGGTTTCCGTGTGTGTGTGAGTGTGTGTGTGTGTTTGTGTGTGTGTGAGTGTGAGTGTGTGTGTGTGTGTGTGTGTGTGTGTGTGTTGTGTTCTACGTTTGGAAAACAGGAAAACTAGCAGGTTGGATCATGCAATCTGGTTCCTCATCAAGCATGCTGGCCAAGTAAATTTGTTTAATTAGCAGACCTGGCAAATTGAATTGTGTGTGTGTGTGTTAGTGTGTGTGTGTGTATTTCTGTGCGAGTCCAAGCCATCAGCAGACTTGAAGACTGTTTTGTAGCTCTTCTCCAAAAATAGTTTACAGCCAGCGAAGTGGAGCGATGATGAAACCGTGTCATGCTTCCCTGATGATTTTCCAATCGCTGTCATTCTGCCCAAACAATGCTGCAGCCGTGATGAAGTCGAGTCACAATGAAGCTTCAGAGTGATGAAATCGCCGGCAATCTCCAGGAAAAAAAAAAAAAAAAAACAGAACGGGGGTCCGGCTGCATTGCTTTCTGACCCGTTTCTGGTCCGGGTTGAGAGGCGACGGTCTCGGCACGGCGTCTCAAACGGTTTCACTCTTCGTCATACAGAATGAATTTGCTCACAAAGCGGGAACAACGGGGCGCTGAAACTGCAGACGAATGAAAGTTGAAAGCTGAACGCCGTCCTCACTTATAACATAAAACACCTGCTATAGATTTGGCCCGTCGAGGACCCCGGGTTATGCTTGAAGAGCGGTTCAAACTGTCACTGTCACAGAATCCTCTCTTATTAAACTGCTGGGAAACAAGTTGTAACACCTGATATATTTTCACATCCAGCGGGGAACGAGCAATTACCATCCATGTGGATTTCTGTCCATCTGATGGATGTCAGTCCAACATTCAGCCCTCTTCTTCTACTACCGCTCTGTTTGGAGGGATTATCCGGCTCTTTAGCTGCTAGATGCTACGGTAGAAGCATCGGTGGCTTCGATGATGAAGGAGCATTTATTTATTGAAAGTACGTGGTCACATGTTAAAGTGTAAATAATACAAAAGTGACTGTGAAATAATGTCAACAAATAGTAATTAAATAATTTCTAGAAACACGGATCGACTCACAAACCGAGCTTCTCTGAGGGTCAGGCAGGCAGATGGAGAAAAATGCATGAGGTGTTGAACCCTGCTCTTCTCTAGAGTTTATCTGACAGATAGAAAACATGGCTGCTCTGGTCATGTGACTAACACAATGTGACTTTAAGCAGCCAATGAGAATGCACACATGTGAAATAACAGGCGACGTTTACTTAATGGCCAATAGGAGGTGCTATACACATTAAAACCAGCTAATTTTGGAAAAACAAAACAATAATCTGAAGATGCTCCACAGATCTGAAAGCAACGAGAGCCGAGTGATAATTATTATCCTTAATATTGATTACAGCAGCTTTAAACTAATTCTACTGTAAATGGGGAAGACTGTGCTGCCTAATCCTCGTATTATGATGGATGATTATGCCTTTTCAGCTATTATAACCAACATGTAAATCTGCTATCAGCTCGTTGGACTCTTCCAGGCGAGTCACATATAAACATGTTGGTTCCGTTAGCATAATGAACACTGATCATTCACAGAATGGGTCTTGGCCACGCCGTTTGGCACCGAGGGAGCTAAAAGAAAACGATCTCTGCGGAGACAATGACAGCAGATACTCATTTCCCTCACATTTACTGATTGCTATTCAACACAATGTCTGGACTGAGGCAGCAGGTGTCAAAGAGCTGACATATATTTCTTTTCCACCAGCATATTCTCTCTCTCACACCTTTTTTTCTTCTTCTCCTCCTCGGGTCCAAGCCGAGTGAAATGGTGAATTGACAGCGGTGAGTCGGAATAAGGGAGCAGCGAGCATCCATTAGCAAAGTGGAGGAGCGGTGCATTCACTGAGTTGCCATCATTACACCTGGCCTCTCCACAGCCTCAGATTAGGCAGGCAATTACAGTTGTCTGCCTATTGGGTTTGGCAGCACAAATACTGGGCATCAGCTGCCATTGTCTCTCTCTGCTGCACCATCGACTCAAACAGGCGTACATGCACACAGACAATCGCTCATCTCTCTCCTCCAGCTCGCCATTTCCAAGTCTCTCTGTGTGTGTGTGTGTGTGTGTGTGTGTGTGTGTGTGTGTGTGTGAGGACCACTGAGAAGCCCGCCACTGGTCTTCACTGTGCTCTCATTGTGCCAAAGCCATCCAAATGCCAGTGATGCCTGCGGGGCGTGCCCACCGTGTGCGTATGCTCGCATGTGTATGTGGCCCTACGCCGCTTTCTTTTTTTTTTTTATGTCAGCATAGTGTTTCTCTTCTCGCCCGTGGGACCTCCCCCCCCCCCTGCTGTGATCCTGCCTCGGCTCCCTCAAAGGCGACGCGTCACATGCCGTCTGAACACACTCCGCGTGTGCACTTTGAGGGGCTAAATTGGGACCGGACCTCGTTGTTTGCCCCCCCAACCAGCAGCGCTGCGTATCTCTAGGGGCTGGAATGATCCTCCAAGTGTAGCGACTGATTGCGGGGATCCAGCGGCGCCGGCGGCGCCGAGCAGACCGCGGTGCAAAACGTGAGCCCACTGCAGAGCGTTTTACATTTTTTTTTCTTAGAGTGGTGCATACGGACGTCTGGGAGAATAAACAACAAATCCTAGTGCCCCCCCTTCTGTTTTGCTTTTTTTTTTTCGGGGGAAAAGTGCGGTGACATCACTCCCCATCACCATGGCAACATAGTTCTCTCTGTCTCTCTCTCTCTACAACTGCAAGTCCTGCAGAGTGTGTGAGAGTGTGTGTTTGGACAGCTGGAGGGCCCGATGAGTTGGTCACACTGTGACAGGACTCTCTGCTCCTCAGAGTCCTGGACCTCGGGGGGACAGCCAGTCCCAGAGGTCCTCTGGGACTCGTTTTTGAAGCTGGGAGTGTGGAGGAGCTGCATCTATGCTCCGCGCTGCTGAAGTGCAATAAATACCCACAGATGTGTTCAAATTGGGTGCATTGGGAGTGACACGCAGCTGACCAAACACTACTGCTGCTGCTGTATGCCGCTCCACACGGATCTCACACTTCACCTTGCGATCAATCACACGAACTCCCCCCGTGACATCACGGGGCTGAGGTTGCAGAGCCTGCAAAGCCCTCATGGGTTACAGCTTTATTTGTGGCCACTTTTTCTTAACATTTAGCCGAGAAGTCGAGGTAAAGTGAATGACCATTGCCCAGTTTAGAAAAGCAGAAATCCAGAACGCCAGTGCCGACCCCCTTTCCCCCGCTGCTAAGTAGTGAGCAACTCCCCCGGAAGGAGCAGAGTTTATGTACATCGCTCCAGGGGCTCCGGCGGTAGTTAATGAGGGAGGAAAAGAGGGTTTACTATTCATGTTTTCCCTCCCAGGTTTTCTCCCCAGCCGGACGGCGAGGTGATTTCCCAGATGGCCGTCTCCATAAAGCATGACTTCAGGTGGTGCTGTACGCGGAGGTACAGCGGGCTCAAAGTGCTGCACTGTCTAGTCTTATTCACATATTTCATAGACTTAAGTGAAAGCCGGTCACAGCATATGCTTCCACGGTGGCCGCCGCGGCGCTATAAATGTACACATTTGTGTTTACAGACAGTTTTCCGCGGCAACCTCACAGATGTGCTGACATATGCTGCCGGGTGGTTTCCGTGCACGTCCTCGTAGAAGGCGGCATGGCCGTGGCGTCTCCTTTCTCAGGACAGCGCTGCAGCTCTGAGACAGCTGTTAGGGCCCTTCATCCCGGTTCACTGGGCCAGTGTCCGGACCTCTATTGGCTCGTTAATCCAACGCTGGGATCTGCAGCTCCCAGATGTCATTAGTTTTAGCTCAGTTCTCATCGTGCATCATCTTGTGATCACAGAAAGTTTCATTTCCAGTATGATTGTAGACATACAGTACATTTTCCTTTCTTCTTATTCCTTGCGATGCTCGGACCGGACCTTTTTTTTTTAGTGTAGAGGGGTTTTCTAAGTCATGTTTCATTCCCTCTGTGTTCCAGTTTTATTATTACAGACACATATGGCTCCTAACTGACCGCTCGCTACCCCGAACAGCGGTTGTCCGATCCCAGTTTAGGGAACACAATCAGACATGGCAGGCCTGTCAAACATGTTGAGGCGGAGTGTTCACGCGGCTTTTAGCCTTTCCAAAACCAAAGTCACGCTTGCAAGAGCCGAAGTGAAGCGCAAGGAACGGATCAAACGGCGTGTCCGTCCGGTCTACGAGCTCAACACATCTCCAAGGACGTCATTAAGGGACTACATTAGTTCAAAGGTCAACTGGAGGTGATGTCTTTAAGCAAATAACAGATTCCAGCTTTAAAGGAACCATTGTTTTAGAAATCACTCCATTATTATTGTAATCTTGACAAATGTACTTCTTGTAAGTCGCCTTGGACAAAAGCTTAATGACCTCAATGTAAATGTAATTTGCATACAAGTTGTGTGAGAATGGAAAGCTAGAGTGGGCGGGGCTTAGTCAATGGTCACCAGAACACCAGATTAACTCTTTCCACTCATTTGGAAATGGCTCCATACTTGACATGACTTTCAATAAAGCAAAAAGCAGAAAGATTGAAAAAGTAAGAAACAGCTCTGAGAGGATATTTTCAGTGTGTATCCAGCTGCATTTCCTACCATCCAAATAATAAAAGTCAATAAATAATATAGACCTTTGACCAACAACAACAGAAGAGCTACATCCCACACGTCCAAAACGAAGGCAGCAAACAAGCGGTTCCCACCGACTCTGACCAAACAGCATTTGAACCTTCGTAGGTGAGTCAGGATGCAGACCGGGGGGGGGAGGGGGGGTTCTCTTCATCGGGGGTCACTGACTCCGCCGCTGAAACAAGCGCATCAGCGGTCCGTCCCTATTAGAGTCACATGTGGCTCGCTCACTCGGATGATGGCAGCTCATGACGAATCAGAGTCAAACAGACAATAGGACGGCTGGAGAGCGGCTAGACATGAGATGAGCGGGGCTCGCCGCCAGCTTCGGATGACTCCACTGGATTTCAGGAGGGGGGGGCAGCTGTACTTTGGACTTTGTGTTTATTAAACCAGCTAATATTATTTAATCAGCTGAGCACTTAATTGATTTGCTTGATGAATTAACTGCAGTGATTCTGTAGATTGGCACCCTATGGAGGTGCCAGAGCTTAAGGATGCTAATTGACTCATCATGGAAGGATTTATTTACCTCCTCAAGAAGTGGGGGGATGACTTCAATCCTCATACTGTGTGGTTATCAATCAGACTGAGAGGGCCGATACGCAGATATCAGCTTAAAATGTAAAATAACTCCACATGCAATTAAGATCGATCTCTCAGACAATCCCGATGGTAGTTTAAATCTGAGGCCACATAATATTTCATGTCAGAGCCGTCGAATGGCAATCATTACATCGCCTCACAATAATCCAGCACATTTAACATGCACGCTAATGAAGGGAATAATCCACCACCCGCGTTAGAACTTTTATGAGATATTTGATGTTTTACACTAATGCTCGTAACTCCTTTCAGCTGCTCCTGGTCTCTTAAGCCTGACGCTATCCAAAGGGGAGGTCTGTGTCCTCGTTTTCTAGACCGCGCTCATAAATAAGTATTAGCCTTGCGATCTCTGGGAGCCCCGGCAAAGAAAAGAAGTTGCTTATTTTATGAGCGCGCCGTGATAATAAATATTAGCGCTGTTTTTGCAAAAAAGGGGAGAACTCATGAAGGCTGTGGAAAAAAAAACAAAAAAAACACAGCATTCATCAAAAGTTGAAAGAATGAAACATAATAAATATTCTCTTTTATAAAGACGTGCTGTGGGCCGGGGCTAAATCCGGGTGCTGGGAGGATGTGAAACCGGCGCCAACGCTGGAACAGCCAGCGAGCTCCAAAGTGTTCAGACTGGAGACACTTTAGGCTCCCTTTCCAACCACTTCTTCCCCAGCACGAAACCCTGGCAGACCTGCGGCGTAATCTCCTCTAAACGCTTTTATTAAGACTTCTAATTGCGGCTCGGGCTTCAGGAGAACAAGCGGGATGAAGGAAAAATAGGGCTTATTCACCGCAAAACAGGCTGGAGGCGAATGACAAGGCAGACGCACAAGCCACGCTTAAAATGTAGACAGGAAGTGCGGACTCTCAGATAAACACCTGACCAAGATGATGCCCTCAACCAGGCAAACCCATCCCCGTCATGTTAATGTATTCCTGGTGAAATAGTCAGTAGTCGAGGCTTTAACGTTTAAGGACACGTCTCAGATTCACGGCATCAACCTGACGCCTCCAGAAAAAAAACAAAAAAAACCCCAGTCACATCCAGGTAACGTGGCTGCAATCGTTCCTGGCAGAAAGCAAAAGATTCTTTGCCGTAACATTTCCTGCGACAGGAACGGCTTCATGACAATGCAACCCTTTCGGAATATTTCAAACCCACACATCTGACTGGAACAATGAAAGCTTAAAAAGCAATCACATGGCAGCCTTCAGGAAACCTTTCATTGCACACCATCACAATGGAGTCACTCATTTCCTCGCTTATTTCCTCAGTCAGGCAGCAAGCGTGTTCGTTTATTTATTTATTTATTTTTTGAACACATTAAAGGGTCCGTGCTAATGCATCGCCATCGCCCAGGCACTCCAGTAAGAGAAGAGACTGCACTACTTAAAAGATAATGAGGAAACAATCTTGGCAGGTGCGATTGATCCCACTGTTTTATTGCGCGGGGATTATCAAAGGATTACCTAACAATAATTATGCACCCAAGGCCAACACGCCGCTTTCATGTTCACGCCGGTGAGTGGCAGCGAAGGTTTGGCGTGCGGTGGAAAAAAAGGGTGCCTGTCGATGTGTGTGTGTGTGTGTGTGTGTGTGTGTAAAATGGAAAAATAAAGCTCGCTTTGAACCCAATCAGAAGTCACACGATGCAAAAGTCACTTATCGGCACCAAACACACGGCGGGAAATTCAAAGCAAACAGACTCCTGCACCGGCGGCCCATGGGAATCCCCACTCTGCACCCCCCCGCATGGGAAATCTTAAAAATGTGGGATGAGTGAGCGTCGAGTGGGAGACTCCCAAACGTGACGTGTCAGGGTCGATGACCTCGTACTGGAGGTCGCTCCTGCGTGCGTTTATGGCTTTGTCTCTAACCATTATTGCAGAGCCTGAGGGAGTGAGTAAGCACAAAACGCATTGCTAATTGCACTCAATGTGCTTTTGTCGCAATCTCGTGAAAGTCAGGCTCTCCTTTTGTTGCCTGTGAAGCTGTTCAGGGCGTCTTTATTATAAAATCTGACAGGAACACAAAAAAAAAGAGGGTTGAGTGATGTTTAAAAAAAAGAGGAAAAAGGGAAGTTTGACAGCAGATTTTGTCCTTTTATTATGCTTTTAAAGACTGAATGACTTTATTATATAAGCACCTTATATCAGCCATTCTTTTAAATCTAAGAGACGCGATGAAAAGCTGCTTTTACACGTTTTTTTTTCTCCCGGATGGAAACTGTTAGGATGCAGCTGGGCAGACAGGGTGGACTGGTATGTGTTATTAACATGCTGCACAAACGTTAGTCGGACACAGTGGTGGAGGCAGCCAATTAGATGGGAGGACGATGGATGCTTCGGCTCTGATTAGTCGGACGGATGGAGTCGGCCCTGCTTCACAGCGATCCGATTGAACGGCGGCCGCCGGTAGCTGTGATTCAACTGTGTGCAGCGACTGGATATTACGGAGGGCAGTGAACATGTTTCAGTCTGGGACAGCTGACTGGAGGTCAGTCAGGCAGGGAACAACAGTCTAAAGAAGACGTACAGGCTCTCTCATCCTGTGGAGGCTGGAGGTTTGCTTCTCCCAGAATCAGATGCACAAACATATCTTGCAGATAGTCTGCCTTTTATCTGCTTGCATTTTGATGATTTGAGTTTCTAAGGGGCTTTGAGACTCAGACTGCCACTCCAACACAATGACACTGACGATGTTGTTTGTGCTGCAAAAACACAATTTCAATGGAAACTTATGTATACACAACAGACAGTTAATCTCCATTGTGTTGGAGTGCAGAATTCTGAGAAGCAGACATATGAAAACCTGCTTTTATACCACAAGATGATCCGACCGTCTTATTTCAGGTTACTGCTACCATTCCTGTCTGTTACAGACTAACTGAACTGCTGGATGACATGGACACACATTTATGTTTTTGAATCCATCATCAGATAAAACCTTGCGATCCCGATGGGGTCCAGGTGGACTTCAGGCCGTCGGTGGTCCAGATTGCAGCACTAATGGGACCGCACATCAGAAAGGAGACCACCGATTTCCGTGATCCGACTGACCCTGAACAGCTGCTGCAGTACGAACCCCAATCACAAGCTGCTCGCCGATCGCTCGCCACAACGCGTCCTTCATCTTTATTTGTTTGTCATACGGCGGTTTGCTTTGAGCGACGGGGGCGGAGGAGCTCGTCTAATGATAGTCTGGATGTTTGTAGATCTACGGTGGCTCTGAGGGGTCAAACAACTCTGGCAACGCCTTTTGACGGAGGTGAAAAACTCAGAAAATCGAACCTGGAAGGTCTTTTGAAGGAGAAAAGTTTTGAAGTCGGTGTGCGAAACCGAACCCCGGCGTGAGGTCGCGATATTTAACGTGCATTCATTTCGGAATAGAAAACAGACTCAGTGTGCAAAATCGCTATATTAAATAATCGTTGTCCATGTAAACTCTGAAATGCTGGTAAAATATAAAATAATAACTACACAATTAATTTCTACATGTCACAGTATTTTCACAATTTTATCATTTGTTTTCTAACATGTAAAATTGTTTCAGGAACAAATCTCTTGATTTGACTTGACCCAGACATTTTTCCAAATTGAATTATGCTCAATTATAATTCACTTATCTAGCATCCAAGTTATTTTAAAACCTCTACGTTTTGAAGTTTGACCTTCTGCACTTAATCGTCAAAACATTGAGTTTCACACGGCGATGTTATCCTACATTTTTACTTCCAAAGAAATGGTTGACATAACCTGAAGACGATTAGAGGGAAATATGTAAAATCTGACAGGACTGAAAGCAACAACGACAGAAATAAGACTTAGATTGAGTTTCCACGGTCTAACAAACATTCTCCATATGTTTTAATTCCTCATGATCTTCTAAAGCGTCAGATGTTAGTGAGTCGGATGTGTCGGGGGGGTGGGGGGGCGGTGGATGAGTCCCTGACACAAAGGGGTGTGAGACTCACCAGTTGTGGACGAGATGTTGACGTCGATGCTGATCTCGGGGATGCCGCCTCCCTTCAGCGCCGCCACGCAGGTGTAGGTGCCGAAGTCGGTGAACTTGAGGTCGATGATGTCCAGGTTGGTGGTCCCGGGGGAGATGTCGGGGTCCGTCTGCGTGATCACCATACGCTCGGAGCTCCGCAGGGCGCGGCCGTTCTTCAGCCAGCTGAACGTCAGCTCCTCGGGCGGCGTCGCCTCCACCTACGACCATCGGCACGGCAGCGTTTAGATGACGCGCTCGCCGTGGTGCATGCGTGAGTGTGTGTGTGTGTGTGTGACTTTACCTGACAGGATATCTTGACCTCGCGGCCGATCTGGATGTTGTCGTCGTTGTGGTAGGGGTCCGGAGTGATCCAGAACCGGCCCTTTTTCAGCGCTGTGAAGAGACAAACCCATCGATTACAACGAGTTATATAATATAAAATATTAGTCACACTCGTCCCGTCTTCAAGGCTTTCCAGCAGGTCGCGGCTCTGCTTGTCATATCGACGCGGTTTCTCAGATGTAATCCCAAAGACAGGACTATGGATTTGTTGTTAAAGAGATTGCTTGTAGATGGTTGTTCTGCATCTCCAGTGAATCTGCTGGAAAGCTGACTGTGTTTCCTCATAACTGCTCAGCACTTGACACATTAGGCAAATGCATAAAAAGACTTATGAGATTATGTCACTGCCGTCTGATTCAAGCAAGCAAAACGGATTTCTTGCTGATTTAGATTCAGGATGATCAAACTGTTTCAGTCTGATACCGATAGTGTTTAATTACTGGATCCTGGGTAGAAGAGACTGGGATCAGGCTTTCCTAACTTTATCAAATCAAATATTCAAATACGTAGATAAACTGAATCTGTATTTCTTGAAATAACGGTGATGTCATATCACCTGACCTGATCCACCTGAGTGTTGGTATCTCTACGTCTCTGATTGAGATGTGTCACCTCAGTAGTGTAGAGGTAGAGATGATACAACAACTGTTACTCCCAAAACAACAACTGCAGGTTCAACCTCCGATGCGGCAGAAAGAGTTAAACGGACGATTTAACAGGTGAAGCAGAATCGTGTGTTTTTTTTGAAGACTGGAGCTTTGAATCAACATTCATATTGATAGCGACGCACTGACGAATCCTTCAGCCTTCACACACACACACACACACACACACTCTGACAAACACAAACACACACACGCTGTGCAGTTGGAGAGATACCTAAGAAAATATCCACCATTTCTAATCCAATTTGGATTTCAAACTCCATTTTCAAAGCAAAGCTTCTCTGAACAGAAAAAAAAGGAAGATGATTTCATTAAAATGCATGCTGTATTGGTTCCAAACCCAGCGCCTACTGTTCGATTCATCTCCTCTGCAAAACTACAAAACAATACACACACACACACACACACACACACACACACACACACACACACACACACTTAAAGAAAAAAAATGCTGTATGGAAATCACCATGGAAATCTTTTCATCTAGCAATTCCCGAGTGACATAATCATATTCGGTTTGGTAAAAGGGAAAAGTGAAAACAAAACCCGTGTGTCAGATTTAAACACAGGAAATTGAATGTGCAAAAAACCCGGCGGTGCCTCCCGAGCCGCGGCGGCGGCGGCGTGGAGGTGGAGAGGCGAGTGACGCACGCCGTTCCCTGACACCAGCGAGAAATCAGCGAGAATCCGGTTTCTGACACGTCGGGAAGAAACGCTACAAATCATGTCAACAACCAAATGCCACCGGTGCGTGTGCATTTCATTCCTGCGTCCCACATAGATCCAAAGAAATACTCCATCAATCATTGTTGTGTGTAATTCAATAGCAGCGGGTGTGGAAACTGTGGCAATTAGCATAATATGGTAAGCAGCGTTATGTCTGTGACCTTTATGGATTATGGATGGGAGATAATACATGGTATTACCTGCAGCCCACGCTCAAGTTCCCATCTGGGCTCAGCATCAGAGTCTACATCCACTAACATGAGACTCCGTGCCTTCCAGCCAACATGCACAGCGTTAATGAGTCGGTGAGGAGCTCTGCAGAGAAACAGGTTCCCCTCCGCTGATAGAGCTGTGACTATGAGAGGCCTCGGCACAGTTTACAGCCGCCGTATTTCACACGCCGTTGTTACGGGTGACAGCGGATAAACATTCGGATTAAGCCCCCCCCCCCCTCTGTTTACATTCCCTTCGCCTTAAGTGTTCTCTCGACTTTACCGAGGCGCTCGACGCGACTTAACAATCACCGAGCCGGCTCTGGCTCTCCTTACAAGGCCGAGATTTAATCTCCTGCTCGTGAAAAATAAAAATGCCTGACAGACGGACGAACTTAGGTCGTTGTCTTCGGCTGCTTCTCGTTATTTACTTGTGTGGGGACGACTGACGAGCCACGCGGGGAATGGAAACCCAGCACACAAAGGAACGGCTGCAGTCTGGAGAAGAATGCTGTCTGAACGCAGAGATCCTCTACATCGCTCAGCGAAGTGCAGCAGGTATGTGAGTGTATATATATATATATATATATATGTTTGGTTGGTTGGCCTCCCTTAACCCTAGAACACTAACGTCACAGTTAGTAACACCATCACTGACGTTGGGTATAATTTACCCGCTAAAGTACAACAACACATGGCAAATTGAAGTACTCTTCTTTTATTTCCCCCTATATGTCTCATAAAAGTAAAAATAAAAAAAATAAAAAAATTAGGGAAGACACACACCCTATAAAATGTCTCTAAAATCCATGAAAAATCCTTAAAAAAATTGATTATGGAGCTAGAGACTTGTTCTTTACTTTTTTACCAGAAAGAAAAGAACGTTTTGGTTCCTGGCTCTGTTTTATTCACCTGAATTGAATTCAAAATCCACCCGTGCGTTCGGAATTACATTTCTATATAATCCTAATGAGCGGTGAGAATCACAGAGTAACTCACGATCCGATAATATCGCGATATTTTGCCCACGATAACGATGATATCGCAATACGGCGATACATATTGCAAGATAATCATATATTTGTCCAAATCAAAGTGTGCGTACACTTCAGGATGTTTATAGATGACACCCCCTCCAACTCAATGACGACTGATTTGATGGCTGGGATACTAATTTCAATAATCTCATTATCCACTCATCGACTCATGCATCGCATTCACAAAAAAAGTTGTGTGTTTCAAGGTTGTTGTTTTTCCGCCCCGCATCCAGAGTATCGAGATTTATTCTCCCTAATAAGGTCAGCGGCTGCAAATTAACCTCGGAGAAGTCGGCCGTGAGCCGCTCATTGCTTACTTATTTGAATAACTGCGTTATTCAACTGTTTAACTATTCAAATGGAAAGAACATTGATTAATGCACGGACCTTCGTATTGTGAAGCTTGATGAACAGTCAACGGGGCTGGAAGCTCCGATAGAAAAGATCTTGCTTCTGACATTTGTGTTTCTGGTAATCAAGTCCAGAGGAGATCATTTCTGCGTTTATTCCGTCTCGTCTATTAAACATAATTGCCTCACATCTGCAGCTTGACGACTTTAACTGGCACTAGACATAGAGACTGGTTTTATACATTTACATATCTGCACCGGCTGATTCATTGATTTTATATATTTCACAGATTGAAGGATAAAGCAGAATAAAAGTGACCGTGCTTTCTCTATTATGGTGCTGTATGAGGACAATAAGATGATCGGTGAATTATGGGGATAATCGTGCCTCATTTTAAAAATACAGGTTGCAAAAATGTACGATGATGTATTATTTATTTATTCATCCTTTATTTATGCAGAAAATCCTTTAAGATGATTTGATTGTTTTTATTGTGACGCACAACAAATACTGAAGTCATTACAGTATGTTTAACCGTCATTTTAAGAGCTTTAAGCATATTTTGATTATTATTATATATCGGGATAATATCGTGAATCGCAATTATTTTGTCCAGAATCATCGTGGCATGACATTTTCATATAGACCCATGTCTATTGATATTAACTGCTTAGTTGTTCTAAAGTTTAGATCTGGTTATAATTAGCGTGTTTCACTGTTTCGTTTACCTCATTTCTTACCTTTTATTTATACGTTTTGTTTATTTGAATCTCAACTAAACCAGGAAGTCTCTTGAGTAAAAAAAACATTGTTTTTCCTCAAGAGACTTCCTCCAACAAACAAGGGACAGTGTGTAAAGCAGCCTGTAAACATTGTTTTTACAAATAAAGTTATTATTACATGTGTGGACTTCTAGTCAATTATCATATTCTCCATCTAGCGACGCGAGGGAAGAGCAGACTGACCTGGCTGCCCACGCTCCACTTTTTAATATCTATGATAATACAGGAACACCAGGGGAGTCTCAAGATTATCGCACTGATCACAATATGTCACCACCGAGCATCACATGTGTTTTTACTTTTATTTAAAATCCACAACCAGAGATTTTCACTGCTACGTCAGAGTGTCTGATTAAATCTCCACGGTTGTTTTTCCTGGTTTTCCACTTTTCTCACACTCACAGTGACTCAGCCTCTAAACCCCCCCTTGTTTCTGCATTGCACGTCAGAAAGGCCTGCATGTGTGCTCTCATGCATATTTCACAACGGTTCCCCCCGTCCAAACCTCCTCTCCTGCAATTTTATCCGACCATAAATATTGAATAGCGAGCAGGCGTTCGGTAAATCGCCTACATTTGTGTACAAGACAGATAAGTGGACGTTACTTCACCTGGTCGTAGTCAATTTTGCTGAACAGCTGCAGAGACTAAGACGGCGCCTGTTCCCTTATGCATGGGAGAGAATCTAAAAGTGGAGGTCTTTTAACGGGGGAGGGGGGGTGGTGGATGTGAGGTGAGAAGGGCAGAGCCGGGAGAATCGAGGGGCGATGGCACTGCGATGTCACTCTTCCGACTCATTTCTGATTCGTGGCAAAAGTTGGATGAATCTTTAACGAGCTCGGCTCGGAGACAGAACTTTCCCATTTGCTCCGGAGGAAAACTGTCTCCTGCTGTCGTCTCACCATCGTTCATATCCGTGAGTTCGTGAGTCTGTAGGTACATAACGGTAACACGGCGTGCACCGTAGGGTGGACACAATATCACGAACGCCTCTTTGATACTATTCGTCATGAACATGACCCCACCTAAGGTTCGGCTGCTATTCCGTTTTCTTTTACTGGGCTTTCACTCGTATCACATGGTCTTCGTTAGCGGATTTGCTTCGTTGTTACGGAGGCGGATCTGGTTAGCTCAGATTCATCTCCATGACAACGGAGCAGAACAACATGCAACTAGATGTACAGTAGACAATCCACACAGGTGCAAGTCCATTTAAATGTTATATATTTGATGTGACACTAAATACAAATATTTAGAAAGTTATGTCTTCTGCTACGTTGAGACTTTTTGCATGAATTAGGGCTAATTGGAAGCAGATAATTAGGGCCTTAGCCCTGGTTTTAAATATATATAGAGTTGCTTATATGAGTTTTCTGAAACGATCCATTAGCGTTCACACTGAGAAAACGTCAACATTTGAGAAGCACGACCGAGAAGAAATAAATTAGAAGCCTGATGAAGAAGATCATCTGTACTTTTTGTAGTGTACGTTAAATATTTAAGACTCATGGCTTCATCGGGCACAAACGAAAGCAAGAAATCATGAACAATTCCAACACATTTCTTCGACACCAGTATGGAAAATCAAGTCTTTTTTAAAAAAAAAACACCACCAGTATCACACAGAACACAAGTCTACCTACGTACAAACAAATTCTACATGAATTATTGATGGGTTTTGGGATGCTGCCTTCCTTTTATGATCATCGGATCTTCCCGTCATTGAACCTTAACTGTGGCGACATGCCAACGAGTAAAACATCGACTGTGGAGACACTTACAGCAGCGACTTTCTTCACGGCGATATCAAGAGATGCTTGTGCTTACATTAGCATCCCACGTCTCCTGCATCGCATTTTACCTGAGAGATTTACGTGCGTGATCCGATGGCCATTTTTACCAAACAAATTCTGTTTTTTTTCCACCCGGCAAACTGAAGTGCTTCCCCCCGCCTGTATGATCCTCCATAGTTTTAATAGCCTGTGGGAATAATGGGTGGCCTGAACATGAAAAGTGCAGATAATCACACAAAGAGGAAGAAGCCCCGGTTGAGGCCTTTTTCTACAGAGAGCTCATGTCACACTGCGGGATTACAATACAACCTCAAGGGAGCTACTTTGCAGTTCAAAAGTCCATGCGGCGCTCACATACTGATTATGACATCCACGTATGTGGGCGCCGAATCACAAAGACACAATGGCAGCACTTATCCAGCGTCGTCGCACTGCGCTCCTCACGCCTTTTGTCTGGGAGCAAAGCAGGAAAAAACTCATCATTATCCTGCTTTTCTACCCATCAGGTCACCCCCGTGTTTTCCTGTGTGTCCCTCAGCCGGCATCACACTGTGTTCCTCACGGACAGCATCGCCGCGTGGAGCTGAGCTCATCTCTCGGAGACAGATGGATGCCTCTCTAACCGCCACTCTCCTCATGCCTCCTCTCAACCCGTCAAGGTTAAACCAAAAAAAAAAAGAAAGGGAAAAAAGGACATAAGCGTGATTCAAAACGCCCCAAAAAACGCTCGCTAAACCGCCATCCAGACACCTTTCATTAACAAATTAGCGCTGACGCCTTTCCCGCATTGCATCAGCGCCTTTTACGATATAACGGGCGCTCGCACGTGTCGGAAGAAAAGGAGCCCTAAGTGCTGCCTCTCGACCTTCAGGCCGACCTCCGGGTTTTAATTTATGTCAAAAAGGATTCGCATGCACTGAATGCACAAACAAAACAGGCACGTGTGTGTGTGTGTACAGTCACACACACACACACACACACACAGAGGCGGTCCGCGGGGCTGAAGCCCGAGAGACCGGCCGGCCTGTGCCAGTTCTGGCCATCCAGCTATAAAATCTGGCATTCATGAATGGAAATGTATTCAGCTTTTCGACCAGAATGTATTCCAAAGCAAATTTGATAAGGGTCATTCACATGTTGATTCACATGCTGACGGCCGCTTCCTTTTTTACAAGGCACGTCATGACTGTTTCCCCCCCCGTCCAAACAGTCTAAATATTGCATTTGTTTTTGCTTCTCTATGAATAACAGCAAGCTTCCAATCAGAGCTGTTCAACGTGGGTGGGCTTCGTACCTGCAGGACTAAAAACCGACGACAACCCGGCTGCCTTTGATTTGAAATCTTTGATGGCTACATCCTCGCTCACAAAGACACGAAACACATGCAAAGACTCTGCAAAACAAAACTGTGAGGCCAGCTGCCCGTTTTTAACAAACGCCGTCTCCAGTCCAGTCTCACCTCGCTAACTCTCCATCTGAGAGCTGCCTGCTCACATCGGAGCAGCAGAAACAGGGTTTCCCGTGCGTCGTCGCAGCAGATATCCATCACAAACCGGGCGTGTTTGTGGACGATACGGACTGAAGTGGCCGGCGAGTATTGACGTTGCATGCGGACCCTTAATCCATAAAAAGGAGCTTGTCGGCGGGGGCGACGGGATGCCAGCCGCCTGCTGGGCCGGCCGTGGAGACGGCCAGGCCCTGGAAGGCAGTCTGGCTGGTGGGACGGTATGGCCGGAGAAGCCACCATCTGCTGGGGAGAGATGTGTGTTTTCACACACACAAGCCCCCTTTGGCGACAGCAGAGCGAGAGGGCTTCTCGAGGATGAACCAGCTCCGGCAACAAAGAGGCCGCGGGGCGACCTTCGACCCACGTGCATGTGTAGTATGTGAACATGAACATCAACACACGTGCGGCGGTATTTCTTTTCATGGTCACGCTTAACAAATAACGGAGCGTTATTTAATTCATTGCAGTCTGGATGTTCTGAAAATCCAGAAGAGGCTTACAGCATTCTCCATTTCTGTTGCCTGACTTTCTTGCACACACACACACACACACACACACACACACTAACACAAACACACACACTCGACACACACAAAAGGTCTGTCTATGCTCCAGCCTTGAGTCTTGCTTATCCTCTTTCAATGTTTCCTTTTCACCTCACTCCAACGTCAGTAAAAAGTTTGTTCCGTCAAACTCAATTAAAGTAAAAAATGCACGTTTCCATACCGGCATATATGACGAAGAAGAAGAAGCACGTGAGATTAGAAGGAGAACAAAGCACGATGCCATGTCTCCTATAATTCCTCCACGCGTAGATTATAATGTTGCCACGACGACAGCCATGGTGGCTTATTTCAGAGTGGTTCCTGTCGAATAGCAATAGAATATGATTGCATGTATGAATGATTGATTGGCATGCTGGGAGCTCCATCTGAGCTTCTCCTTTTAAAGGACCATCTCAAACCGGTTAATGAAAGTGGATTGTTAGAAAAACACGACTATTCTCACCTGGGGGGAACCGTCGGCTGTTCATGTCAGCCGAGGAGTAAAAAGCCGACGTTTGTCGCCGTGACGTCGGTCCTAAACAGGAAGTAGATTTCTCTCTCTGGCGTGAAGACAGCCGTGTGTCTCCATTATTCCACTACTTGTTTTGTTCAGTTATTAAAGAAACAAACGATATATCTTCATACACAACGTGGTCTATTAATACACAGCGCCGCCCCTCGTCAGCCGCGGCACGCTGATTGCAAAATTGCATTTGCGTCAGTGACAGCTCATCAGACTCGGGAGAGCGAGCCTGATGCCGCGGCGAGATACGCGACGGCGTTCCTGATTGTTTTCATAGTTCATCTGTCAGTCCCGGTATGAGAATTAAAACTGCTCTTTTCCTTTTTGGGCTTTTTACGGGTTAATAAAGCATCTCCGATACTTGTGCTGGACTTCAGACTCACTTAAGATTGTCTTCCTCTATAATTTATTTTGATAAATCAATATCTGTAAATGACATGTTGTTTAAGCATGTTGATCCAGTGACGGTTTGACAGTCTTTCTGTTCTTACTGAGCCTTAATTTGCTTTGTCACATGTTGATTAATGATGTCATTCAAACATCTCCCCATTTAGTTTCAGTCTATTTGTCTATTTAGTGTTACAGAATGTATTGTCAGCTTCCATCCCATCTGATTGCCTTTTATTTATATTAAATATTCAAGCCTACTGATCAATTATCAATCACCCAATTAACACAGGGTCGCCCATGAAGTTGGAATACTTATGTTTATCCTCACATGTGATTGTTTTAAAAGAGTGAAACTTACATAATTAGGATTTGATATCCGTGTTGATGACTCATAAATCCTTGCATCTCAAATCTACACATGAAGCAGAATGATGCATGTCTGCCCTCTTTAAATGTTGACGAGTCGGCGCTCTGCGGCCTTAAATGTGTCGCATCCACGAGCGTGTGTTCAAACATCATATATATTTAAGGGTTTTGATGATGTGTGATCCGGATCCCAGATGTGTGACACGTCAACGCCGGGCTGGTATTTACTGCAGCGGTTGCCGGGGGTGACTGTGCTGTGTGAATGATTTGCTGCCACGGGACACCTGACACCTTCTCTTTGATGTAAACCTCTCAATACTTAAGTCCTCAACTCTACGGGCACTTCCACAATGCAGGGAAGAGAAGGGGTGGGCCATCAGAAATGATTTGTTGATGATTTGATTTTCATCCCGGGGAAATATATGGCTTCATAAATAAATGCTTCCACACAGGCTGCGGCGCCGCGGCGACCTGATGATGGAGCTGTGGCATAATCTCTAAGATGAAAGGAGGAAACTCTGAGAAACTTTCTGAGCCGATCTGCTAAACTCTCATATGTGATTCCGTTTGTATGTGTGTGTGTGTGTGTGTGTGTGTGTGTGTGTGTGTGTGAGAAATGTTCTTTTGAAGGTTAAAATTCCCTTCATGAACGCTGTTGTGTTTGTGAAGGCGTTCGCTAATTAACGCATCTTTGCATTCACCTGCGGTTTCACATTCAGGCCAATCAGGATCCTCCGCTATGTCACAGATGAAAGCCACACACACACACACACACACACACACACACACACTCACACACACACACACACACACACACGTAATCCTCCAGCTTAGTAAAAGCAGTCAATTTAAGAGTATGAAAGTCGTGCATCACGTCGCATCCCTGCAGGGCTTATATCAAAACAGCTTTTCTTTAAATGTGGTAAGTCTGTCTGTTTGGTATTAACCTCCAAATGATTATTTTTTTTTTAGGAACGACTGTACGTAGCGTGCGTCTGGTGATAGCTAAAAGAACCCTTCATCTCCTGTGTATCGGCGTTGATAGGGAGCAGTCGGCATGACAAGTGAGCAGGAAGTGGTGCTTTGATAACAGTTATTTACTGGAGCTCAGATCGGATGCTCTCCTGCCTCTCGTGCCACTCAGGTGAGGAAGGAGAGATAGAAGACATGGCTATACCTGCTGCTCTGGTCAAATTCACCTTAGCTCCTATTTGAATCCGTGTGTTTTCATTTCTGAGATCTGATGTTGTCCGATTGCTTCATCAAAACGAATAAATGAAACATTAAAAACGTGCCAGTAATAAGACATTCAATGTAATCATATGCTTTTCATTCATAAGGGCATCTTTCCTATGATGGATTTGTGCTCAAACAGTCACATGATGGACAACGTCATTCCTCCACAACTATTTATGTAATTTGTTCTCATGTAGTGTTGCATAATTGTAATGTTGCATAATTACGAATAAATAATACATCTGAATCTCCTCACCTCGCACCACGATGGTGGTGGACTTCTTGGCCGGGTTGCCCACGTTGTTGCTGGCCACGCAGCTGTAGACCCCCGCCTCGTCGGAGGTGATGGCCGGCAGCGTGAGCGTGCCGCCCTTCAGCAGGCTCCTCTGCGGCAGGCTGTCGTTGCTGGTGACCCAGGTGAGGATGGGGGGCGGCTCCCCACCCGTGGTGATGCACACCAGGGAGACCGTCTGGCTGGGATTAACCACGATGGGATCCTCCACCAGCAGCTTGATGGACGGCGAGGCTGTGGAGGAGGAAACGTCACCCTTAAATCGCCATTCTACTTGGAATCGTATCAGAATTAGAGCTGTGGATTTCCCTCTATAATGCTATTCTAATTTCATTCCATATGTGTTTTAATATTCAAATTATATTCAAATTTGTAATGCTCAAATCAAAGGCTTGTACATTGCCAAAACCATTATCGGCAATGTGGTTGTTTTACTTCCTGTCCACTAGAGGGCGTGCCAAAAACATAACCAATAAATATGTTGAATGACCAACAGGTGACAGCTTTGTTGCTAAGCAATAATTAAGGTTAAGGCACAAAATGAATGACCTCAAATTGTCAACTTTAACAGCCGCTGTCAGCTAGTTGTGACAGTGAAAAAAACTTTATTGTCCATCAGACCTCCTGAGACAAAAGCATTCGTTTAAGGCGAGGAGGGCCAGATTTTCTAACGTTAGACTACACGTTTATAAAGAAAACCCACATTTGAATACTAATTTCAGCATTTGATTAGCATTGATTGTTTCACTATTAGTAGTAGAGTAGTAGTGACTCGTCTTACGTACCCGTCTTATTGGTGAGTCTGAAGATGACGCTGCGGTCCGGGATGCCGCACACGTTTCTGACGGAGGCCACGCAGCTGTAGTTGGCGTAGTCCTGAGGACGCAGGTTCTTCAGCTTCAAAATCTTCGTTTCCCCCTGCAGCTCGGACCAAACCAACACTGGTATGCAAATGTGTGCAAAGACATCAACGCAATCAAGTAAAAGCAAAAATGCATAAAAAACGAGGTAGCGGGGACGGAGATGACAAAAGGTCAAACACCTTCCGCAGAAAAGGTCAAAGAGATGAATATGTATGTTTTAATGAAGCCCAAAAAATGAAAAGGTTGCAAGAAAATTACTGTAAAAAAAAAAAAAAGATGGTGGTGGTTTTTAAAGTAATGCATGTGTCAACTGGCTTCAAGTGTGGATTACTTTCCAGTCAATGGCCCTGCAGTGTGTTCACCATTCAGCTGCAGCTATATGGATCGGCTCAGCGGGGGGGCCGGCAGCAGCAGCGACTATCTCCCTAATAACGTGTGTTTGACTCCAGCTGGGCCTGTCAACGTGAGCCCCGCCCAGGACGCCGCCATGAGGATGTGAACCTTTGATCTGGCTGACTTCCAGTGTGAGCTTTAGGTTGGTGGGGGGGGGGACAAAAACACGAGTCAGCCTCACGCTGCGGCGGTCCAAACAACACGGTGATCGCTCACGTCTCTCATATCCAATGAGGCTCGTCGTGGGTGAAATAATTGCATTAAGATTAGCCTCGGACCCCCCCCACTCCTCGTCCTTTCTTTCCCCGTCACCTCCTCGGCTCCGGAGCAGATATCAAGTGATCAGGTCCGCGGCATTCAGAGTGCAAGCTTTACTCACAGCAGGGGGGGGGGGATTGGATGGAAAATCTATTTGGAAAATGCATGGGGGAGAGAAAGGAACGGAAAGGACTAACACATTAAACTGGATGGGGGGGGGGGGGGGGGGGGGGGGGGGGTGATGGTCGTATCGATGGAGAGAGTGAACGCTAAAGTAGAGGAGAGCTTCAGGGAACTTATGGCTGTTTGGACGTTATGGAGGAGTGCATCGTTGCCACGTTGACATATTTGAGGCGTTACTAATAAATAATACTCATCTTTAAAGAAACGTAGAATCAAAAGCAGCTTGATGAACTTTAATTATGGTAGTAAAGATGCAAATGAAGGCGTTTTACACACTAGTGGCAGCAAAAGCTACAAAAAAAATGAGCGAGGAGGCTGAACCCGAAAGAGAACAAATGTGAAGCGAAGATGGGAAATATGGCACGGCGAGAAAAACCGGCATAAACATCAAAAACGCGTCGTCTGCTACAAAAATCTGAGGAACGTCTCCGTTACATCTTCTGATAATCGTCCTATTCTTTGTGGAGGGAAATGATGGGGGAGAGGTGGAGGAGAAGGCAACAGACAGCAGGAAGGATGGACTTTCCACAATAAAAGCACAGCCACCCGGGGGCTTCACCTAATTATGAGGCTGAAATGCCACCGCTGCATTTCTCCAGTCGGGATATAACAACACAAAAACAGTGGAAAAGGTGCTTGGGAATGAAGAATAATGGAGGGAGGTCTGCTTGCACTCTGATGGACTGAAGTTTTGCTCAGTTATGAATTTGTAACTCGGTCTTGAGTTTCAGGGCGAGTTCATATATAATGGGGGTAGAAAATAATGCTATTAGCCATTTATATGAGCAAATTACTAGGAGTTTAGTCCGGATTTATTTGGGGTTGGACTTTCACAAAGCTTATCTCCGGGTTTGGGTTTGCTCTCATATTTTCAGACCCAATTAAAGCTTTAATAGAGGGCAGGATGGAGGAGCAAAGAGGTATGGAGAGGGTGGAGAAGAGTGTCTGATGAGGCCTCCTTCACCCACTCCATTAGTCCCCAGCCATCTTTTTCCATTTGGCCAAACATCGATTTCACTTCCTTTCTCTCTCTCTCTGTTTCTTAAGCCTCTTTTCCTCTCTTGCGTGTCTCTTTTTTTCTTCTCTTTCTAGCTTTGGTGAAGGATTCCCATTCCCTCCGCCGCCCGGTTCAACACACAAATCACATTTTTACTCAATCAATTCAAAAAACTACAATTCCCTCACTAGCGGGAGCTCAATGGGCTCTTTGTTGACGGCTCATTTTAAGGGAGAGAAGGGGAAAGTTTCTCAATTTCCAAATTGTAAAATGGAAATCCACAGTTGAGGGATTGTGAAGGGAAGGAACTTTGTGGAACCGGTTTAGTGACGCTGCTATTCATCTGATTAATGAGCTTTTTACACAACACATGGTGGCGTTCGGGGGTTTTAAGCAGCGACGCCATCGCGCCCGTGTTTCACGCTGGCAATGTGTCACCTCCGTAACACGACGTGGCGATGACTCATCAATTACTCATCGCCTGTTGCTGACGAGGGTCATCGCTCACAGACGTGTCGAGTCTGTTTGAGAGAGCATTGTCTCATAATATTATTATTAATTACACACAGGAGGGTGGTCATGAGAGCAGAACTTAATATGGGATGTCTGAAAGCCTCCCGACGATCACGTCTTTTTGCCTTCAAAGGCTTGTGATGGTTGTTTCACATCCTCTGTTCTCCCAATCAGCCGATTCATCCTCCCTTTGTAGTGCAGGCGGAGGACAAAAGGTGCATGTCTGCATGACAGCCGGCGTGAAGCGACTCGGGATTTGCCGAACGCCCCTCAAGTTTCATGTTCGATTTTGAAGCTCTTTTGTGCTGCGTTTATGGGAAATGACACGACGGATCAATGATTTTAGTACTTTCATCCGCGCCGCCTCGCCATCTGGGTTACCTGAGTGAAAAAGGGCTCGTAGATCTCCACGCCCTTGTCCGAGCCCTGGGTCAGGACCTCCCTGCCGCGGTGCCAGCTGTAGCGGACGGGCGGGTTGGAGTTGGCCACGCAGCGCAGGAACACGGTCCTCTCGTAGTAGAACTGCTCCTTGGCTTCTCCGATGCTCTGGTGCACCGTCACCACCGGGTCATCAAGGTCTGGGGGGGACGGAAACAGGGTTAGGGGTCGGTCTCCTACAGTTTCACGCATTAACATATGTATCTGCTAAGCCAGAGGTCTTCAGGCCAAGGACCCCCTATTGGCCTCAAAGTGCTTTTATCACTCTGCAATGAAGTATGTAAACAATGCTGAGCCGTTAAAATAATAATTGTTACCATTGAAACCATATTTGAATTCTTTATTGGCATTTCTACATCACAATTTCACCTGATAACATTGAATAAATAGGAAGATGTTGCTCATTATAGGTTGTATTCATGTTAATGTGTTGTTAAATAAAGCTTGGGATCAAATCATTGATATGTTGTGGTTTCTTTCTTTCCACAAATGTACTTATTGTAAGTCGCTTTGGACAAAAGCGTCTGCTAAATGCCCTAAATATAAAAAATCTAAATCTATAATATAAATATAAATCATTTCGGGGACCCCCTGCAGTAACGATGCGGACCCCCGTTGAAGATCTCTGTAATTAGTTGTAGCAATAATGAACAATTCAGGTGTAATATCTTCTTATTATCCGCAAAAGAGAAACCCAATCTCCGGTCTTGATTGTGGTTTAAGGTCCAACCGAGAGGGTCAGAATGATCAGCATGCACACACACACACACACACACACACACACACACACACACACACACACACACACACACACACACACACACACACACGGGTGTGAGAGGAGGTGAGGAGCCCACTACTTGAACTACTTAAGTCAATAGCATGCAGCCCAAGGGCACATTGACTCCCCCAGTCGATGAGCGAAGCCGCAACGCGTTCCAAGTCGTAGACCGCTCCGCCGCTGCGAGCTTCAAACGCCGAGCGAGGGACGACAAATTGATCGCTGATGTCCGACACTTCAAAGCGTGATGTTTTTGGGTCTGGCCTCGGCTCTGACACATCTGTTCCCCGTCCCCGTATCCCCGACACATCTGAGGGAAGTTTTACCCCGACGCCCGACAGTTGCTTATTTGAGGAAGCGCTGGTGGTTGATTAAACGGATTCAAAGTTAATCATCTTACCCGGCTATCGCATTAAGCCTTGGCAAATAGTGTTCATCATAGCTGTGGTGTCTTTTTAGCATGCTAATACACCCCCCCTCCCCTCCCGTTTTAGATTATGTCCATTTGCTCGCTCAAAGAAGGAGGGGAGCGAGCCGCTACCCTTTCATCTCCGTCCGAGATGCAATCAGTTTTTAACACAAGCAAAAAGGCAATTTAAGGGAGAGGATGAGAGGATGCTAATGCAAGTTATCCCTCGTTCTAAACTTTCAGACTGATAAAGGCTGACCTTTTGCATATGAAGGGGAGGGGGGGGATTGAGTGTATTAATGTAGAGTTAGTGCGTCAGTGAGTGAGCAACAAGGTGGATGATTGAGTGATTGAGAGAGTCTTATAAAGAATACCCAAATCTTTAACGATTCAAAGCCTCCAGAGGAAAAAACCACACGCGCCTTAGGTGTTATTAATGGACGGATTCATCGCTTTTTAATTCAGTGGCCGCGGCCCACCTCTGGATTTGCCGAGGATCAGGTCCTAATCAAGGCTGCCCGTGGGCCACGCTGCACGGCGTCCGGCCTAGGAATGCTGATTCCTCGCTTTCATTAAAGACATGTTCTGCCCTAAAGCCCCTTAATCAAAATCTAGCAGCGGTCAATACTTCATCCAGGATCCATTACAGTGTCTCAGGTAAGAGCAATTACCTTTGGATTGGTGTGTGTGTGTGTGTGTGTGGGAAACATGGGAGAGGGTGACAGGGCTTCTGGAAAAAGACAGAGCGATTGCAAGAGCCATTTTGGAGGCTTGCTAAGTAAATACACTGATTCATTATAGAGGAGGAGGAACGCTACATCTTATCTCTGACGCTCCCCGGCTTCCTCTACATCTGTTTCCTGCTTCAAACAGGCGATTTACCCACGGTGGCAGAAATGGAGATTCAATGACGGGCCCCTATCTGCCTTTTTTTGAGATACACGTGTCTTTGAACGCAGCACCTGATAGGCAGTTGTCTGTTTTTTTCTTCTTCTTTTGGGTGACAAGAGTGTAAGTGTGTGTGTTCCTGTATGTTTGTGTATTAGGCGAGGAGCGGTCTGAGCTATTAATAGGGAATGGAATGATATGCGGAGAGGAAGTGGATGCTAGGAGCGCAGAGATATAAATATGGAAATATGGAAATGTACGCACTGGATTAAAATTTGATGAATTTCAAACAATATTCCACCTCCACCATCAGTCTTTCCCCCCCGTAAGGATGTTGTGTGTGTGTGTGTGTGTGTCACTCTTGTGCAATTAGCTTCTGAAGTCACGCTTGACTGATTGTGAAGCTTAAATCCCCGAGCCCAGAGGAAAACCGCGGTGTACAGGCCGCCTGCGCCAGAGTTGTTAGGGTTTGTAATTGCAGGTTTATGGGTTCACAGGCCGGTAAATCTGCCCGTGTACAGCTAAACGCTCCAGCGAGCTAACCTTAGCATCACTCCCGCTCACTCTCGTCAACCATGACGAGTCTGGAAGCGCTGCGCTTCTTTGATACGGAGACACTGGCCGACACACGGATGTGCAAATGCCAGCCGCATCGCGTGCGTGGGGGAAGAAAAAACACACCAGTATAACGGCGGGTTCATCTCTAATCTTTTTATCCTCTCCAGTGAGGACACGCTCAAACAAAAATGATATTTCCTGTTTGAATCGCAGGAGGAAGGCCGGCGTTTTAGAGGCGAAACATTTGTTGGACAAATAGACGCCAGCGAAGGAGCTTCATTATCACATCAAACCTTAAAGTCCCGCCCCCAAAAACACACCTCACACACATGACCTCACTCCGCCAGACACCAATGATTTTCTTTTTTGGCTCGTCTCTTGGGTGTTAATCTAATGCAGGTTTCTCAACTTTTCCGGGTCCCTGGCTTTGATGTGTCTCTCTCTCCTCCTGATCCGTCTAAGTCACCTGGGAAGCCGACACCTATCCGGCTCCCAGGCTGTCAGCCCACCAGCGACAGAGACCCCCTCCATGTATGTCACCTCACCCCCCCCTCCAGCTTGAATACCGGCGGGAGCGACCGACCCCGGATGACATTTGTGCAGCGTCTTTCATGAGTAAAAAAACAAACCAGCTAAGTTATGTAAAAGATAAGCAATTTGTTTCTATTTGCGTGCTGGGGGAGAGCAGGAAACAGCAGGAGAGACAAAAGGAGGTCGAGAGCAACTTCTAAATTGCTGCTATCGAGATGCCGGGTTAATGAGGTGGTGCTACTGTATAGCAGCTGTCTGCTGCACTTATTCCACATAAGGTTGATTTGCTCTCTTTCAGAGTGTTTTTTCCCCCGTTTTTTTCTTTGATAGAAATATGGGCACGAAGCATAAACGATTAAGGAAGTTATTACTTGGCAGCCTGCCCTGTGACTGACCTCACCTTGAAGACTTTAGAAGCCGGCGTTTAAAAAGCAAATACAAAAAAAGAAAGAAAAAAAAAAGGTATTGGCACCTTCATACAAATAGGGAACAATAAGAGGTGAATTTATTTCCTGGCTCTTTAGCTATTCTCTGAAAACATTAAAAGGCATCTGTTCTGGAGAATATTAGAGGATGTGGGATTTTTTTTTCTTTCTAAAAGCTGCTAGTTTTTAAACGGAAGCCTCTGATAAATAAGAGATTGCCATAATGGGCAGTGAGGGTTCAGCTCGAGCTATTCCCACGTCGATGCAAAAATGTTTGGGATTAATGTCCCGTGAGAAGCCCTTAAATGTGTAATGTGGGACGTCGGTACACAATGTGTAAAAACACTTCTTCAAACACGACGGCGGGGATAACGTACGATCCGGGCGGCGTGTAATTCCAGTTTGGTGAATGGTGATGCTTTAATGCATTTCATTTACGTGGGTCAGAAGGTTAATAAGACACAGCGGTGATATATAACAGCCATCTCACGTGGAGGCCTCTGATGGAATATGTGTATCCAGCATGTAATTTACTGTCGGTGCATTTCCTCTTCCCCCCCTCCATCTCTCAACCCGGTGGAAACAGTGACCTCTATCTCATGGCTACACTCCACAATAACCAGGTCCTGCTGGCTCTATCTATTTGGCGTCAGCTGTTGCTTCACACTAGAGTGTGATTGTGGTGGCGGGTGTGTGTGTGTGTGTGTGTGCTCGGAGGGTGGGCGAGGGGCATCATGCATCTATTCCCCGCAATAAGTCCACTTTGACGATGGCGCCTGTGTGACAGAGATATCTCAGTAAACCGGTAAACTGAACATCCTCCTCTGAGACATGAGAGACGAGGGGGAGATGGTGGGGGGAGATGGGGGGACAGGAAGGAGCTCATCCCGTCTGTGTGAGAGCTGGACGGCGGCAGCAACATATGTGTGCAAACAGTGCGGCTGAGTGCAGCTTACCACGTAATTGGAATGGGAATGTAAACACGGCTCGCATTGATTGGAATCTGGTGGTTATTATGATTCTATATGTATATCTAAGCACATAGATCCTGGCAGATCATCTGAGAAACAGCCTTCTGAAATCAACGCGTGCATGTGTTTGCATATAATATGTAGATGTAAACAACAAACAACAAATCACAGGATTTACGGTATTAGTTAGGAGCTTTAACGTCATGTGTTTTCTGTAACTACAGAAAGAAATGTTACATCTGTCCCCCATTGCACAGTTAGCTGCTTACATGTTATACATTCATTAACTAGTTAAATGTTAGCTTCAGTCCAGGTGGAAGAAGAGTGAAGCCGATGCTGAAGTGCCTTAATCTTGCATTCTCGCTGCTGGCCATCAGGGGGTGCAACTGCATGAAAGGCTATGTAGTAAACAGTAAATGGTCTTAGTCTCAAGTCTTCTTCAATACACAATGTTAATTTAGTAAATCATGATCCATTTAGAGTCAGATAGACGATGATGCTTCAGGGCGGGGTCACCTTGTGATTACCATGTCGCTCCCACGGGACCTAAAACTACTCTAACACTCAAGTTTGTTTTTGTCATTTCATCCTTGTGCATTTTTCATGTTGTTGAATACATATTTTTCAGTATTCAGGTTATGGACACAGAGGTTATGCACTCAATCCCGCAATTTCCATTGTGACACACATTTAATGCACTCCCCTCCATGTATATTTAATACGGACGATTTAAAATGTACGAAGCGGAAGCGTTTAAAGAGAAGTTAACGATGTGCAAACATTGCTCTTGAAAACACACCTCATGAGCCAATTCTGCGACGGAGTGAATGTCGCCGGCGTTAATCGGTTCTAAGTAAGAAGTTCGACCAGTGTGTTTGGAACACACAGATCCTCTTGCTACGATAACAAACCGTCGCAGGTTTGTTGGGTTAGGTGGCTTCGTGTGTCCTTTAATATTTGAAGTTGGGGGTTTAATTTGGGTCATTTGCCAGGGATCGAAACACCGGTTTTAATACAGTGCCTTTATAAAGGCTACTTTGGTGTCTCTGCCAGGAACACAGCGAGGGGGACTTTGGGCGAGCCGGGTTAAGGTTTGTAAAGGGCAACGCTCCACCTCTGCCATGACTGCTGTTTGGCATGCCTCTGTGGTACTAAGCAACAAGTTCTGAATTATTCATTAACCATTTCCACATTCCCACGTGGAATTAAACTTAACTTTCTCCAGGGGGGAAGGGGATGAAAGCTTCTGTCCTCTCTTTCTCTCTATATAAAAATCACCTTTACTTGACTCTCTCTCACGCAGGATATGCATTGAGCATTAAGGTAATGGTAACTCCCTCTCTGCAGCTGCAGTACTGAGGTCGAGTTAAGTGTAATTACTGCACCAATTAAAGCGGCGATGCAGAATGGAGTCAATGAAGCGATAGTGAGGGAGCGAGCTACGTCGTTGGCGGCGGATATACTTTACAGAACAATGGTCTTGTTAGTATTGAAAGAAGATGCTCCTAATGTACAATAAAGTGGACTTGTCCCCTCCAGTTACCGACTGCTAATGTGTAAAGAAAAACAAAAGATGATTTAGATAATGTGCAGTTTGGGTGAAAAAATCATTCCATTTGGGGGCGATAAACAAAAACCTCTTAAATATAGACTTTTGATTACCCCCTTGAAGTTAAAACTATGCAAATCGCTGATGTTTAAGCTGAGGGAGTGGGTGATGTTTCCCTCCAGCCAGATGAAGTCATCGTGCACTTTAACTGTGTGCTGTTTAATCTGTTGCTTTAAGAGCCGGAGATGTTTTCAGGAAGCTGCAGCCCACTTAGGACTGTTGCACCTCCATCTTCCTCAGTGACAGTGCTTTTCCAATTATGTGCCGTCTTTGGAGGACCACTGGGTGTCTGTGGGGGTGTGTACAAGACCAATGTGTGTGTGTGTGTGTGTGTGTGTGGACAATGTGTGTGATAAATGGATGGGCAGTCATCAGCAGCCTCGCTGCGACCCCTCACTTCCTCCCAGTGATGGAGATGAGGAAATAATGAGGGCCAGTTCTGCTGTGTGTGTGTGTGTGTGTGTGTGTGTGTGTGTGTGCGAGGAGGAGTCATGAAATCCCCTCTTCATCCTCTCCCTTGGACAGTGGCGTCTGCCTCAGCTCATCTCCCCTCTAATTCATCTCCCCAGAAAACAGGCGAGCCAGAGGCCGCCGCTCCAAACAACAGCACCTAGAAACCAAGCCATTAGCGGCGGAGGCGAGGCACGGGCGACATGATGGAGTTCTCGTCTGGGTTTCAGCCTAACGACCTTCTCCTTTGTTTGGATTGGACAAAGACCAACGGGGGGACGGGACACCTTTCCTGAATGATTAAGTGAAAGCATCGAAGTCTGTCTGTATTTGGGAACGTCCTCCACGTATCTCAAGAACCATTCATCCCATCGGCTTCACGCCTGGCTGGGTGTGTTGCTGTGGACCAATAGGAGTGCCCGTATTGAATTTGGTGCAATTTGGACACGTGACGCGCTCATTATGAAAACAATTCAAATTAACAAGCACCAGTGCTCATCTAAAGAATGGGAAAAGATACTTCCCACCTGTTAATTCTAACAAGCCATTTCATTGGCTACTGAGCTGCTTACATCATCTCTTGCTTGAGCACTTACCTCCCCCACCTATAATAAGGTGTAATCATCACATCGTACCAGCAAAGACATTCTATATTTACAAATAGTCCACCCTTCTGGTATTCATATCATATCAAATACTAAACTATTATAATATCTTCGTAAGCGAGGAGTAATTAGGACTTCTGTTTGAATGCAAACAATCATTACTGATTCTCTTTATCTTCTCCATCGCCTCATATTATCATCCAAACAACTCAGTAAACAACCATTTCCTTTATTTTTCCCTCCTCGGTCTTCTTTGCTTTTACCACAAAACCAAAAAACTCTGCATGCTATGAATTTGTTCAAACAACCTTTTTTAACACATTTTCTTGCCTTCTATCCTCATGAGACTTCTTATGAAATCATGTAATTCACAGGCAGTGATTAAATAGTTTTAAAAGGTTGTAGAGGTGGGAACAGAGCTCACAATCGATATCATCATTATGCCTCGCGATTCTTCGGCTATTGTTGTCCAAATCCAGAACAACATACCGGCGAAACAGATAAATAATGAGTAGCAGTCGCTCCGTCGTCCGTGGCCTTTCCTCCTCGCCAAATAACAGGGATACAATTCTGCTGGAGATAATCACATTAGCATACACTACACAAACACACGAGTGTGTTTTAAGCTCCCGATGGGGGGAAAACCAGGCAAGAGGGGAGGTGGACTCCATACTCTGATTAAGCCCCCCCACCACACACACACACAGCGAGTCCTTGCAAGAGTAATGGGCAGTCGTGAACTGGCTTTACCTCCATTAACCAAACCAACAATCATTTACATAATGTACACATAATGTGCTGATTCATTCTGTCGGGATTCAAACAAGGCTCAGATAACTCACCGTGGCCGCATCGCGCCATTCATCACGCCGGGTCATTTACATCCAAAAGCACTTAAGAGCTGCCGCGCATACATCTTCGTCTACATACATTATGGGATCGTTTCGGAAGATTGTATAATACATCACCTCGTATCACAGAATCCCATCGTCCCCAGGTACCGAGACGCAGGCACAATACGCTGGTTTTAAACCCAGAATTGATGACCACGATGTCATGCATCGCTGGTATGAGCTTTCCAATGGATGGTGAGTTACGAAATATATCAAGACCAATTGGTTTTATTCTTATGTCTTTCAACAGTCGAACAGGCAGCTGAGGTGTATTAACAGATAACTAAACCAGTCATAGCTAAACCGTAACTACGGGGTCGCCCATTAAGTTGGACTCGTCTTTTCTTGTCTAAAACCTCTTTTCAAGGGGCTGGGCTTAGCGAAGGGCCAAGTTAATGGCTCTAAAGTACCTGTAGATTGGAATGTTAGTGTTGCCCAGAGTGTATACCATGGCTTTTACCTAGTGCATGCTGGGTAAAAGGCTTCAATCCCCCTGACCCTAATTAGGATAAGAAGTGTAGAGGATGGCCTAATTGATGGAGGGATCGATCCGTTCCTTAATCCACGAAAACTGCCAAAATAAAAGCTTTATTGTATCCAACTACGAGACGGTCCAGCGGTTAACAATTACACCTAGCTTCTATGTGAGTCATAACTCAACCTATTGAACCCGCCGGCAGCACAGGCTGCTTCAACTGAACCCACTAATCGATAGGCTCCCTGGAGACCCCCAGCCCACGCTCTTCCCTCTGTATACTGTATAACCAAATAGATTACCTAGTCACGTTAAAAGAGCCTCTCCAGGCCGTATAAATCCAAGCACGGGCCGCTCTAATACCAGCATTGAGCGCACAAAGGAGTTAATAATGACTGCATCCGCCTCGGTTCAAAACTCGATTTTTATCACCGCCGTTACTGTGACTCAGTGTTTCTCCTCTCGCCGCTCTGCACACACATTTACTCAGGCACCTTGCAGCAGGGCAGCACGAATTGGACACCTGATGAGATAGGAAGCAGCAGTCCTACTGACCGGACTGGATAAAAAGAAAGCCAGCATGGCCGCTAAACAAACACCATCAGCTGCCGTTTGGTCTCTGAGCTCCTTCATGAACTCCATCGACGGAAGGCAAACACGGAGCGGACACACTTCCCCGAGCCGGCCTCCGCACGCACGCCGCCGCCGCCGCACAGCGCCACACGGCTGAGGAGGCGTATGCCAAGACAAGTTAAGCCTCTGACATGTGTGTGTGTGTGTGTGAGTCAGGACCTCGCTGGTGGAGAGTGTGTTCATGCATAAGCATGCGCCTGAACCCATTGGGCAGCCTCTATTTTTGTTTCCTCTCTGAGGCATGAGCACACACAAAGAAATGGACACACATTCACACTTCTCGCATCGAGATGAACGCCGCCGATGCCAAAATAAATAAAAAAATATACGATTCAAGCTCAGACACACACACGAGTATCCTCATTAAAATTCTGGGTCTTTCTGCAGCAGCAGTGTGGCGTGAGGGCTGTGTGAGTCCTTCCACAGATAACACAGAGAAAGCAGGTTATTGTCTTATTCTAATCCTTCTTTTGAGGGAATGTGGTGAGAAATATCAGAGTGAGGATGTGTGTGCAAGCTTCACTAAACTGTTATCTGCCGTCCCGTGGGTTGTTTTCCCACAATACAAAATACGCATCACCTGACTCTCAAACTGGCAGCGGCTGACTAGGCAGACCACATTAATATGATCTGCACAACATCCGCGTACGGACAAACAGTACAAAGTCTTGTTTTTCTCTCCTCTGAACTCTGGGAAACTTATTTTTTTTTCCAATCTATTCGTTTTGCCAGCCTCGTTTTTAAAGTGACTTTTAAAGTGGTCCTTTATCACAACCGGTACAGTAAATGCTGACCTGGACTCTGCAGGTTTAAGGCACAGCAATTTGTTCTTCATTCACGTCCATCATTCTGTTTAACTCTCTCTGAGTTAATTTGCCCAACCTGTGTCAGGGCAACAATAATTGACTTGAAGGTCATATTCATTCCCGTAGATTAATATCAGGTTTGCAATTTTGTTTTTTTCAATTGAATGATTTGAATTAATTGAACATTTGATCTACAAGACCACGGGTTAGCAGAGTCCTGGGTGGTGTGTTCGGAATTGCTTGTTTTGTCCAACAGACAATATTAAACAGCATCAAATCAACTACCATTCCAGCACCATTTCTTGTAATAAAATTGCTAGAATAAGACATACGCAGTGAAAAGTCCTTCACAACATGCTATAAATAACATTTCCTGCCCCTGAAGTCTTTCCTCACAGATTGTTTGTTGAACAGTCACCTCTGTAACATCTTCTCCCGGTCGCCTCCTTCTCCAAATCTCTTTTAAGATATATTGTGCCAGCGATGGTCAATGACGTGTCTGAGCCTGCAATAAGCCGGCCTTGCAGAACTCCAAAGCCCACCTCGATCAGTCACTCAATGAAACATTAGACGCTGCAGTGAAAATTAATGCGGCTGAAATTAAATGAAAACACAGAAGAAGGAAAGAGAAGGAAAGAGTAGGAAAGAGAAGTGAGCGTCTTAAGCTTAAAATCGATCCGCGTAGGAGTTGGGCATGATTCTTTATTAACTTTGCCGAGGACCTTCCCCACAGACCGAGCTGCAGACAAACACAACTGAAGTGTCAGCACATATAAAATGTGCTTAGATGGACTTCAGAGCTTTGTAAATACGCTAGCTCCGAGCGGGCTATGTAGCTTATATCAGCTCCTCTGGGCTGCAGAGGTCAGTCATAACCGCTAATTATTCCTTGCTGTTTACATCGGCCGCCCTCAACTCTGCAGAAAACTTTGGAGTTGGATGTCTCTGTCTGCGTTTCCTTTCTTTTAATTCACCGACACTGAGTCATGCAGGCTGCTTTCATAAGGAACGGCGTGTTGAGCACACTGTGATCCCATGAAGTATGATCTGAATAAGATGTTGGAAATTGAACTGAAGAAAAAATGGCTCTCAAAAGAAAAGCAAGGAAGCGACTGAGATCATTCAGGTTATAAGCCTCTTAATCTGCTGATTTTCCCCTCATGCAGTAAAACAAAGAGTGATATGAACATGAAGAGAGGAAATCTAGCGATTCAAGGTGTTGTTGTCGGGAGGTCCGGTTCCAAAACACCAACTTGAATGCTAATTAAAAAAGCGTAGCTGCAAACCACTAAAAATAGCATGTACTGCGGCAGCCCATCAATTAAATCCAGCCCCGGGGGACGGCTATAACATTGCTCCAGAGGAATAATGTGCTTTTGCTGGATATGAAACATAGCACAAAATGTTAGCTAATGAAGAACACACATACTGTGCTGCAAGGCCAGATGCAAGGACATCATTATGATAGACCGCTTTATAATCTTCGTTTGAGTCCATCTTTGTGTGTTTTTCTATATGTTTTCATCCCTCCCTCTGTTGATGCTTGTTACTTTTTATACTATATTATTACTACATTTTTAATGGCATCTCTAGAATTTCTTCAACTGGTAATTGTATTTTTCTTCTGTTTATTTCTTTATCTGTTTTCATAAATCCTCATCTTGTTTGTGTCCCCTGAAACACAGTCGATAGGATGAGGAACCCTGACCACCGAATGACCCTCATTGAGGATCCGGGGCCCTCTGGCGGTCCTCGGGTCCGTCTCCGGTGTGTTACCATGGCATCCACCTGCTCCTCCGGCTCTTTAGTGCAGCCGAGGTGAGACGGAGGGAGCGAGGTCTCTGACTGTCAGCTGCCGAGACGCATTCAGCCCCCTTTGCTCCGCCGCTCCACTCGGGTCTCCACCGAGCTTTTCTAAACAAGCTTCAATTCCACGACCTTTGCCCACATCGGTCCAAATAAACAGATACGAGAATGTGGCTCACAGACCGAGAGGAAAGAAGAAGACGGAGAGCGAAAAGGATATACCGGCAGGGTAGAGGCCAGACCTACAGCAGACAGAGGCCAGTGTTCCCACTGTACGATGCTTAAAATGGACCTCGGCCTTGAACTGCCTTGTTCATTGCAAGGAAACGTTCTTCTCCACTGGTGGTGGGAGTCACGATACGACAATATCGCGATATTTTGCCCACGATAACGATGATATCATGATACATGATATATTGCGATATGCATCATGATATCTGTGTATCTGAAGTAGAAAAAAGGCAGGAATTAATCGTCGACTAAATTAGTGAGTTAAATGTATGTTTTAATATCGATATTTGGCACCAGTGTATCGCATCAGGGGGTATCACGATATATCGATATTTCAATATATTGTCCGACCGCTACATCTTTCTTTCCACTGTGACTGGACATTGGATGTTTGGAAACATATCAAGAGAGATTATCAGTTATGATAGATTTGTATTAGATTAGACATAGTATGCTGTTTTACACTGCAGCCTGGCGTCTAAAAGAAAGCAATTAAAGCAGGTGGCTTACAGATCTTCCAAAGGCACCGAACACACACTATTTTAAATATATCTTAGCAGATTTCTGTTTTTTTTTATATTCCCTTGATGCATCTGATTACAATACACCTACATATCAGTCATTGGTTATGTGGCGGTTTAATGAGAGGGCAGTGACTCCCTTGTCTCGCCGCTCTTCGACAACTCACAAGGTGAAATAGGACGATCAATGTCCAATCAATAAAAACAGTAGCAGTAAATCGCCGTCTCCTCTGATGAATGCTAATGAGCCTTCACCCGCCGTCGTGCAGATACTTTAAAAATAGAGAGGTTGCACTTACAGTTGATGGCTGTGTCAGAATAATGAAAGCGTTTTAGCTTAATTAACATACTCGGGAGAGCACGGGGGTCTCTTTGGATGCTCCATACCTCGGAATAACTACGTTTTCATATAAAGTAGAGATATGGAACGGTGCTATATTTGGCTGGAAGGGTTCAGGTTATAACATTCCACATTTCATATACGTATGTATTTCCTAGCAATTCAAATAAAGCTTTTTTAATGAGATTTTTCAAAAAAGAAAAAAAAAAAAAAAAAAAACCTGAGAGAATAGTGTACTTTCTCCTTTTGTACAGTTCATGTTATATCACACGACCTTCCAGAAATACATCCGAGCAAAAGGTTGTCCAGCGTATCATCCAAGGGCCGTCCTTTTATTCAGCCGACATTCCTCCTCTAATAACCTTCCCACGCTCTTTCCAAGCAACATGTTCTTACACAACTCCTTAAACCTGTAACTGTGCTGGAGGCTGCCTTATATGTAGTCCTGCATGTGTCCTAGCAGAGATTTAGACAGGAGACAAAGGGACGTTGTGGCTAGTCCACATAAAAACACAGATACGGACTCAGCACCACATCACCGGCTGTCTTTGTAAACCACAAACACGAGATAAGGAGAATCACACTTACAGTAGACGTCCACCCTGATGGACTTGATGGCCGGCGATCCGAGGCCGTTCTCAGCCTTGCAGTAGTAGCGACCTCCCTGGGTCCTCAGGATCTTTGCGATGTGCAACGTCTCGTTGAACACGCTGGAGTCCTGGAAGCGGTCCGACACGCTGCCCGCCGTCTTGGTCCATCGGATCTGGACAGAACAAAGGGTTTAGAAAGGACGATGCTTCCAGGTCTGATTGAGAGTGAGAGGTCCAAAGCAGCTTCGGGTAGGAAGTAGATATATGTCATTTAAATCAAGATGATACTGTCAATTATTCAAATAAAAGCTGCTCATCAGATTTTACCCATGGCCGTAAAAAAACATTAAAGAGGCACAATTACTGTCACTTAAATAGCTCACATGGTACATTTAGCATAATATACAGTTCCACAGCACACGTTTTATCATATGTCTGCAGCTCTGAGTTTCTCTTTTCGACAGAAGTAGAGTTTCAGTTCCTTTGCATCGCTGTAAAAGCTACCTTTGGTGAGACCCAGCAGGTTTATGCCCTTTGAGCCAACGGAAGAGGGCTTTTATTGTGAAATGCGTTTTGCAGGAAATGCATTGACAGAATTAAGAACCAAGGCTAAAGGAAATAACTAATGAATGAAATATCTACTATTATTAAAAAAAGAGCAACTTATTTCATCAAGAGAACAGGAGAGCATTAAGAAATGATAGAGTTTGCATTAATATCGGAGTCCAGCCTCCATAAAACTACAATGTGTTGTTTGTTAACTTCAGACTTCCTAAAGATTAAAGAAACAAGATGGTAAATTAGTGAGCTAGTCAGGCTAGCTCTTTCACCATTTATTTTCAGTCTTATGCTAAGCTAAGCTAATCAGTCTGTAGTTTCATATTGATATAACAGATATGAGAGAGGTATCTCATAGGGAAGTGAAGAAGCGTTTTCCCCCCGGAAACATTGAACTATTCCTTTTAAAACAGGAGCAGATTTGAAAACTTCTTTCCAAAACATACTAAAACAGCCCAACCAATGCATGTCAAATATGATGATATATATGATTGTCTCTGTAGTTGAGGTGAAAAAAAGAAACAATTTGAAAATGTGTAGAAGATAAAAATGAGGTTATTACATGCATGTTTGCTATCTTGTCTTGTTTTTGACAAGATTCGGACCGATGAAGAACATCCTGCTTTAAATCTGCTGAAAATGTTCTTTTGTGAAACGTAAGACATAAGAGCTAAAGAAATCTTTCCCCTTTCCCCCCTCTGTTCCACACAAGACGCCGCATGGCCTCCTCAGCATGAGTACCTTTCACCGACTGATGGGACCCAGTTAGCCCGTGGCATTGAGGTGTAATGAAAGGTGAAATAGTGTTACTCCCCAACACGACGTTGTAATAGACTCTATCTCCTCCATCTCCTGTCCTCATTAAAGCATACAGGATGAACAGGTAGTGTGACAACTCTGGCTCCCGGGGGGGTCCAACACAGCCAGAACGACGGAGCTCAGCCACCGGATGGACCGGCATCGCCTGCAGGAGCTCACGTATCTCCGTCTAAGGCAGGCTGTGAATTAGAATCCAATATCTCCACATATGTTGATAGCATCATCTGGGATAGCGATAACATCCCATTTTCCCCCCGAGATAGCATCATATGGAACAGGGATATCTCCGCGTGGAGGGATGGCGATAGGATCTGGAGAGATTGCCGTGGCCGTGGGGGGGTTTTTAAAACCACGACGACTCCGGCCCGAGGTGACGACGGCTGGAAGTCTGGTTCCAAACAGACGAGAGACGGGCGATGAAAGGGTGAGCGGTCCAAAACCTGATAATGTTTGGGCTCTGGGCTAGAAGATGACAAATGCACCAAAAAGTTTATCGGAGGAGTTCCAGATCCCCCGTCTTGCTCGAGGTGTTTTCTGTCTTTTACTTTTATACTTTCCACGAAACTCTAAACACAGTGTGTGCTGCAGTCCTCCCTTTCATCGACCTCTATCTCTGAACAAAAACAAGTAGTAGTAGTCAAACGGAGCCTCTGTCCCATCCCCTTTGCGAGGATCTATCGCCATTAAAAATGAATGTCTGTAAATGAATACGCTTTACAAGGAAAAAGGCTTCACTCTGAACGCATCAAGAGACAGTGAGACAAAGTGCTCCGTAGAAAAATTAGAGCGCCATTGTAACAGTTAGGGGCATGAGATCAGCTAAACAAGCTCCAACGTTATGAGTTATGGTTTTAAATCAGCTGGAGCAAAGTTGTATAATGGTGGGTCTCTCTCCTCCAGCAGCTCTGGATCACCCCTCATGTAAATACAAGGCGAGCTGCTTTAATGGCGACCTCAGCAGAATTATAATATCCTCCCAGCTTTACACCCCCAGTCATTTTCTTCGTGCCTTTTGTGTAAGGAGCTTTTCAGTTTTTCCCACAAAGCGCACTATCAATAAGTGCATTGTCAGAGTGGCACTAAGAAGTGGAAAACTCTTCACATTCTCAAAAGGAGAGTGCCGCTGTTTGTTTCACGAGGGCAGCGGACCACATCCTCCGTGAGCTTCTCAAACTCTCTCTTCCCCCCCGAAGCGATTTCCATTCCTCCACTCGTCTTGACTTTTCACGTCGGAGCACCTCTTCTCCCGGGAGGAGTCCCGGCGTACGCCTGCTGAGAACAGTTTGACCCTCTTCACTCTCCTCAGTGCAAATGCAAATACTCTCCGTGTGAGAGGAGCTGCTGGATTTGAGGAATATGATAATTCCTCGCTCATTGACAGCCTGGAAGAGTTCTTTTGTTGTTGCTATTTCTGATTTCTCAATCATCATCTGGAACTATTAAGGTGCTCGTGAGTACACACTGGAGGAATAAGTCAAACTGACTTAGTTCTGGGACAGAATGTATCATCCCTGTCTGTCCCCTGCAATTGTGAATATATTATTACCATGAAATACAAATTACTTTTTTTTAAAAACCGAATCAAAAACATGACACCACTTCCTCAGGGGGAAAAGCCGAGTCAACACAATGTTCCCTCTTAAATCAACACACCCCAATAAAAAAGATCAACATTTCCTCACGAGGAAAGTGGAAGCTCGTCTAAGATCTGTATCCGACTCCAGTGTTTGAGGCCACGCATGCTGCGATGTCACGGCAAGAAGCTAATTAAAATGCGCCCAGTGTCTGTTGTTATGCAGGGATCATATGCTGGAGCACGCGTCTTCGGGTGAGTCTCCCACAATGCCTGCTGTGACGTTTCCCTTCGCCCCTAACAACAGGCCGCTTTCTAATTGCCCGCCATCTATTCTTTTTTTCCCCGGCGCTGATGGCGGACTGTGGCGCTCGGGGGTGCAGCCGAGTGTGGACGAGCATGACAATCAAGCGATCAGAAGAAGCGACGGGGGGTCCAAATCACAAATTGTGAATGCAAAGAGTCTAGTGTTAGAAAATAGTGGCCCTCGTAAAAAAAAGAAAGAAAGAAAGAAAGGACGACAATAAGAAACACAGTCTTTGATATGGAAATGAAACGGAAAATTGGAAAATTGAAAAGGAAAGGCACACGTCTAAACAATGAAATCAGTTTGCCTCGCGGTTGAACAACATGGGGGGTTCTTGAGTGCTTCAGTGAAAGTCACTTATGCGACTACTGAGGACGGATGCCTGCGGGTGCACTGGTCAGGGTTGAGTTCAAGGGGGCGCTGTGATAAAAGAACCCCTCTGATACGGCGGGTTGCCAACGGTAAAGAGCAGCAAAAATAGAAAAGTTTAATCATATTCATAAAAAAAGGACCATCTGCCAAAGACACCAGCACTGTAGGCCAACTGTCATGGGAGCATCCAAAACAGATCACATACTCCAATTGGTCGGTATGAAGCGGAATGTCCCAGGGCCCCAAGGTCAGCTTATTTGTACTCGCTGACCCGTGGAGCTCCGAGGTGGATCTGGCCGGCCAATAATTGAAAAAAAAAAGAAAAAGAAAGGTGTTGGCGATGTGGTGTTGCCGTGCGATTGAAGGGGAGCCTGGTACTCAAACAAAGTAGTGTGGACACAATGGATGGAGGCCAGGGCGGAGGAGACGAGGGGGCAGATGGCTTCATCAACAGGGGACGCTTTGATGTCGGCGCACGGCATCAAAAGACAACGAAAGGAAGCCGGAGGACGGCGAGCGTGGAAGTGTGAGGAGAGATAACGCCATGTATGTTCAGACGCAGTCCAGACAGTTCTACACACACACAGGGGGAAGGTACTCACTTTGTATTGATATTTAATGGCTGCATCGGATACTTTTCTTTCCAAATTTCAATTAATCCTTTCATCTCCGAAATGGCGAGAGAAGAGAAGAAACATGCTCATCCGGTGACCTTCCAAATTCATTGATATTCAATTTCTATTGATGTAAAACAGCAGATTTTCACATTTGAGAAAATGAAAACGCTTGGCATCTCTGTTTTATAATGAACTGACATGGAGACGGTTGTAGATAAACTCTCTGTTCATCAACCAATTGATGAAGAGACTAATCGTTTCAGGAGGGAGAGTCGGGCGAGGCACTGGCATCAAATACGATTCATTGATATATTGATGAAGTCGGGGCTGCAACTAGTTAGTTTAACGGTCAATTAATTAATCCTCGAATATTTAGGGTCGCCCATACAGTTATAATAATAATTTGCAGATGTCTTGTCTTTTATAGCGCCGAACAAATGTTATGCATGAATTAATTTCACCTGAGTAATTAGGATACATGATATAAATCATTGCACCTGGTCATGCATTTAAATAGGAATAGCAGGATTGTTCCTGAAAACAAAATGCATTGTGTAATATATCCAAAAAAGTGAGCATGTAAGCATGTTGAGAATGGCGTCTCACACTTGTTTGATAAATGACGCTATAAGTTGATTAATGATGTACTTTTTTTATAAATAAATAGCAAAGGAAGGGAATGCGTTGCTGGTTTTTACACGGAGATGAAAAGCAGAGGGCGAGCGGGGGAGAAGTGCTGAGATTCTTCTCTCTTATTCATCTCATCAGAGAGTCAACGTCAACAAATCCTTCCGGTGACCTCTGAGCCAGACATCTATGACAACTTAACTCCGTTGCCCCCCCCGAGCCTGGCGGACGCCGGCGGTCCCAGGATTCCTGACCAGCACCCCGAAATGCCAAACCCACGAGGCACGGCGGGGGAAAAAAGCACATAAAACACGGTGTGCTGGTGACTGACGGGAACATTCATTCATTTGACAATTAAATGGGGAGGCAGACGCGCGCGTGTGTGTGTGAGGTCGGATGCACGTGTGATTTTATTATTAGAAAGCCTGTGTTTTCTCCCTCCGAGGTGAGTGGGCCGATGTGCACGGGGCTGACGGAGAGGCCTCTGCTGCCCGGTTGGATGCGAGCCAGAGACTCCATCAGCGGGAAGCCCGAGGGGCGCCTATGTAATTTAAGAAGTGTGCATATTGATAGACGTGCGAAGATTTAAACGGTGGCGAATTTGCCAAGCGTAGCCCCATTTACTCGGCGGTCGGTCCTTTTGTGGTGCTGATGTTGTACTTGGCACAACAGCCCTCGGTCTATGTATCACCGTGGGAGACGGTAGTATCTCACAGTCGGTGGGGGGGCACAGATATCTGGACAGTAATGATGAAAAAAAAAAAAAAGCAATTTTGTGATTATATAATGCAGAACTAATTGAAGCCATTTGCGGTGATGGAGTAAGCGTGACTCGGCCCCCGGTGGTATCGCGGTGCAGACGGAGGATGTGCGTTAACTTATTGCTGGGACGGAAGTTGCTTAAAGAAAAACACAATTCCACGAAGCAGAGAGACTGCTTTCCCATTCATCTACGTGTAGAGGACAGATTACAGCCTCCAGATTCTTTCACTGTTGTTTCTGCTCTGAATGATCGTAGGAGTGTTTTCAACGACGTGGTCAGAGAGATGAACTGACAGAATGCAGAACTAAAACTAATCTAAGTGTGAGTGCACATGCTTTCCTCTATTCCCACTGCTGGTTGGAGGCGGGATTCTCGGCTGATTGCTGAAACTGCCATGACGGCTCGCGGAATGCTTTCATCGGCAACCAAACAGGACCGTCTGCACTTCATCTGCGTGTATGCTTTAGTTTTTGGGGACTGTCATTTTTCAATAAATCTGGGCCGACTGTTGACGGTTTGTGCAGGATGTCCCGTCATGCTAGTGACTATTCCTTGTGATCTGCGTTGTTTTAACTCCTCCGTCTACTGTCGGCTCAGCCCGAGGTGGTACAAGAGAAAAGTAGCAGGTACTGAACAGAGCTGGACTGCCTGGTGGAAACCTGGCTTTAAACACTCCGATAAGATAAGAAAATCCTTCATTTGTCCCACATTGGGACATTTACAGGGTTTAAGCAGCAAAAGCATCAGAAGTGGATACAAAATACAATAATAATAGACTAGGTAGGCGTGTGGAGGCTCTGTGAGAAAGCAAGGCCAGGACATCAAAATGTCTCAGAAAGCTAAACGACATAACAGGTGGCGTTTTTGTCGTCTCACCTGCAGACCACCTGACACCTGACTCCACTCCAGGTTTGTATCAATAATCAATATTCTTCATACTTCGAAGTTCATACTTGAGATGTCCATGTCAAGGGAAGTTTTAAATTACTGCAGTTGAAACACAGCAAGTGATTATTTTCTATTCTTGTAACACTATTATTTTGAAAATCCGTCACGTGTATCAGATGTATAGTAACAAAACAAAACATAAGATATCTTTTTTTTTTTAAATCATAAACACAAATCTGTATAGTCTGATACTAATCTTCTTTTGAGGATGGAAGAAAACACATATAATAAACGTTTTGCAGCATCTAAGTCTATGTGAGTGTAATATGACATACAACAAGAAATAGAGACGATACGCCGTGTGACCAAAAATGTCCGACCGAAGGTGAAAAAACGAACCTGTGCTGATGTCATTAATCAAGGCGGGACACGCTGAAAGTGCACTACAGTCCAACCTTTGCAAAGAGCACTGATTACTTTTCCCCACACATACGCTCGGGAAAGATGAAGAAACTCAACTCAATTAAAATGTGGAACTTTGGGGGGCGAAGAAAGACTCGCAACGCGGCCGGAGAATTAATATTTAACTGGAATGAACAAGACGAGCTGTTATTGCCGTATTAGTTGCGAGCGTGTTTCCGATGAGGTCGCGAACCCCTTGCGTGTGTGTGTGTGTGCGTTTCTCGCTGACATCACAAAAAGAAACAGCCGTGGGTCTCCTGCCACCCGAGATAACCTCGCCCGGCTCCTGAAACCCACTCTGAATCAGTGCACGCTGCCCCCCCCTGGTCCCAAGCCACTACCAGAAGGGGAGGGGGGGGAGCTGACACATCCCATAGTCCGGGGAGACACAGCCGACACCCGCTGTGCCCGGGGATCTGAGCCAGTCTTATAATGACTCTGTTTCAAAGGAGATCCTGCCTCTCCTGCCACAGCCATGCAGGGCTTTTGATCTCCCAATCTCCTCTTCCCCCTCGCTCTGCTCTGTTTTTCAGAAATCCTAATTAAGAGGAAAAGACGGAAATGATGAGTGCAAAGTCGCCCCCCTCCTCCTCCTCCTCCTCCTCCTCCTCCACGAAGACGACTAGAGGAGATGAATGCCGTGTCTGAACCTCTCGCTAATTTAAGAGGGCCTCACCTTTTCAATTGGAATATAAAAATCAATATGCTCTTTTGCTTTGGCATCCAGAGAGGGGAAGTGTACAAACGAATGGCTCTGTCCATCGATCAAAAGGGGGGAATTAAATTAATTCATGTTAATGAGCTCGGTTCCGTCCTGAGATGGGGGAAATATCTGTGATGAAGCAAATTGGAAACAACGTTCGATAAATGTTACGGTTCGGGTTAGTGTTTGCAAAAATCCTGCCCGGATTAATACGACGGGAAGATGTGATGGTCGGGTGGTTTGTGGCGGAGCTGACATTTATACCTGCGTGGATCAACTTAGGTGGGAGTTTGTCGGAATAAATCGGGTTTCTGGTTTCGTGCTACTTCTGACGAGAAGAAAAGAACAGCCTATTTTCTGTAAAAGGCTTATTTTTTATTGGTTCAGATCACAACAATAAATAAAAGAGTTTGAGAACAACAACAACTTCCTCAGCTGCCGAGGGACCCCTGAGCATTCACATGACCCGGAGTTTTTTTTTTTCAACCGCGGCCTCTTTTCACTCGTTGCGATCTCGTTTGGCCAGATGTTTCCCGGCTGTTTTTGCTCCCGCGTTCCAATTAGACGAGGAAGCGTCAACACGCGGAGGTGCACAATGCAATCTGAGCCATCAATAATTAAAGGATTGAACTGTTAAGCTGCTTTAGTGCAGAGGTACGTGGTTCGCCACTCAATGCCGCTTACGGAGAATTAAAAAGAAGAAAGCTGCCTGAAGGTGAGCGAGGATCGAGGGGAATCAGGCTCCGAGGACGCCCCGTCACCAGACAGGTGAGCTCCGGGGTCTCTCCCTCTCTGATGGTGTGTGTTTTCTATTATTATATTTATCTACGTATGTAAAAAACACGCATATCTAAGTTATGTTTCAGCAGTATTCTCATCACGAGAGCTGTCCTAAGCCACATATTGATAGTATTACGCATGTGGACGACATGAAAATGTCATAGCAAGGATGTTCAATCTGTCCCCCGACCCAAGATGCAACGGGACACCAGTAGTGTGTGGGTTGAGTCAGAAAAAGAAAAAAAAACGTGGGTTTCCTCTGAGAAAGCTGCCTGAAGGTGAGCGAGGACCGGGGGAGTCGGGCTCCTTACCTGTGGCCGAGGATGCCCCGTCACCAGGCAGGTGAGCTCCAGGGTCTCTCCCTCTCTGATGGTGTAGACCCTCTCCGTGTGCCTCTCCTCCTCCACGTTACAGGCGTGCCCTGAGTGGATGATGCGGACGCTGGGAGGCGCTGTGGAGGGAGAAAGCACAGCGTTCAGGTCATTTTAAAGGAATGAGCCGTTTGTCTCACTGGGAGAAAAAGTGTCTCATCCTAAGCGTTACTGAACACAACAAACCGGGAGATTTCTCCTACAAAAACATCGAAGAAGAATGGGCATATTTCACTTTTATAGCATCCGCTCTAGAGCGTTTTCAAATGTTGCTTGTATATCAAACATAAAGAGGAGGGAAGCTACTTTGGGGAAATGATCCACTGCCACTATGTTGTTTTTTATTTGTTGGAAGTTGTGAGAGCGGCACTTTGGCTTTCAGACGTGGTAACTGTGGATCGTCATGAAATGTGTACCGACACTAGAAAAGTATTGCAATACCTGCACAATAACCCGGTTTATTAGCACCACAGAAGTGTCGCGGCATTTTTTTCACTGTTGCAAACATGAGTGCCGTTGTGTGGAGAAAGTAGACCCACGGAGAGAAAAGTGCAGTACTTAAAGGGCTGTGAGTCGGCCTGTGCTCATGGAGGTAATGCAGTAATGACACACGGAGGCTCAGTCATGTGGACCGAACCATGGCAACGGCAGCACCCGCTCCATCCTTACCTTTCATAATAAAAGCCCGACACATGCAGACGGCATGGTTACTTAGCAGTGGAGGGATCTGATTCACAACTCGCGTTGACATTTTCAAAATGTGTTATTCTTTTTAAATAATGAAAAAAAAAGAAGGGATTTCAAGTTCCATGTTCCGTAATTAATGACTCCATTGCTTTTCCTGATGTTTTAGATTTTTGCCGTGATGTTGTTATCAATATACCTTAGGAAGGAGACGTATTTTCTATTATTATATTTATCTACGTATGTAAAAACACTCACGTATAACTTAATAAAGTGACAACGATCACGATTGTCCCGAGCAAAAAAATTGTGATTTATGATATCATCGTGCTAATCATCAAATGTGTTTGGAACTCTTAATACAAATAGTTCTATTATGTTATTATTATTATTTTGCTGAACGTCATGAAGTCATCTCTAACATGATCATGAATCATATGATAGGTGACTTTTTAAAAGGAATTTAAAGTTAAATCAGGCTTATTTATCACTTCTCTACCACAACACTGAGCTTTTTAAAGTCACTCGTGGAGATATTTACAATTATCCGGGAGTGTTTTTTATCCCGATACGTGCTGAAAATCCTATATTGTCCCCATCCCTAGTTAGCATCGTATTTTAAATGAGTCGCTGACATGTTGAGTCGATATTTGACCTCGTGACCCTCTACAGTACCTTCCTGGCCCCGGTCCCACTCTCCTAATTAGTTTGGAGGAAATAGACCCAGTAATTATGACAAAAGCAGTCACCAAACAGCATCCCTCCACTTCGATGCAAAGTGACACTCACTTTGCATCTTAACCAAATTATCCAGCGTAGGCAGCAATAATTCAAATGCAGTGTCAAGTAGGAGACCGAGTGTGAACGATTGATGGTTCACTTCTCCTCCCCGTTTCCTCGCTGTGGGAAAATATCAGGATTCATTTACAAACTGGGTGTAATTACAAGCCAGAAGGGTTTCGGTACAAAACCTCACGCATGTACAGTAAACGCTGAAATATAAGACAATTCCCTCAACTTAATCACGACTTGAAAACATTATCATTTTACGAGTCAATGTCTTTCAGTGACTTTGCCGAACCTAAACTGTTCTCATCCCTCATTACGACATATGGCAAGTGGATGTCTGGACTTTAAATGGCGGCTCCCTTATTTGGAACTCGTCATTTAGCACATTTATTTTAGCACATAATGTGCTAATGTAATACAATTAGGGATATAAAAATGTCAGGGTATTTGATGTGGGCAAATTAAACTCTGCAATTCAGCAGTACAGACACACTGCGGTCCAAGATCCACCGCTGTAGTTACCGCACTGATGTTCCTCTCCACCATTAGCTGCCTCTTGTGACAGAAGCGAGGCTGTTCAATCTGTCCGCGACCCAAGATGCAACGGGACACCAGCAGTGTGTGGGTTGAGGAGGAGGGAGGGGGGGACGAGTCATCTCAGGTAAAAGAAGAAGAAGAAAAAAAAACGCCCCGAAAAACGGCGGTTTCCTCTGAGCTGTGAAAGCTGTACCCGACCCCCCCGACAATAGCAGCATCTGTGAAGCATTTACTCCTCTTCAACTTGCATGATTAGTGTAGGGGGTTTGGGATGAGGAGATTTAGAGAGCGGATACGGGGATGTGATTAGAAAGGAGGGGGGGGGGAACAAATCGGTGGGAGAAGAAGAAAAATAATTAATAAATCAAGCAGAAACCACAAGGATCGACTGCAGTGATGCCTTTCATGTTGAAGGAGCAGCTTCCTGTGTGTGTGTGCCTCTCTCTCCCCCTCTCTCTCTCTCTCCCTCCATCCAGGCTGCGATGCTAATGAGCGACGGCGACACTCCTCCCCTACCGCTGCTTTGGGAGTCTCAGCCAGAGTGTATCCTTAGCCACGCGCTAACCACTTGTCCCTCCCTGTTAGCGGCTACGCTGTTTGTCTCATTCAGCCTGTTTGCTTAAAGCCCCCCCCCCCCCTCCTGCCTCGTCTAAACGCCACATGGATTGATGACACCCCCTGAATCGAATGCTAACTGGCTACTCATACCAGCCTCATTGGACCCGTCTCTTGCCTTTAGCCCCTTATTGCCCCCCCCACCCCCCCTACACATGGAGATGAATACACTCGTGGTGAACTCCATAGGGGGGGATAAGGGCTTGAGAAATAGGCTCAGTGTAAGGGAGCTTCACGCAAGGCTGCCGCTTGAAACAAAAAAAGGGCTGGGAAACAAGGCCCCAGGGCGCTCGCCGAACAAAGTACTAATGCCATTTACTCCAATGAGCCAGTATGTCTGCAGCACACCATCCGTCCTGGAGGAAAGTGGGGAAGCACCCGTAATTAATGATCTCCAACCGCCATAGCAGCCACGGCAAAAGGCCACACATAAACACACTTGTTCTGTATGCAGACAACACTAAGCTCACAGCTACAGAAGCAAATAAGCGTCCCTTTAAGCATACATAATGAGCAGCGTTATGTTGGAGGTTCATCCTCGTATCGCTGAGACCTCGGCTCCAGTTGGCCCTAAAGCGTGAACCCGCAATCCCCGTCGTCGCTGCATAATTTCCTGTGTGTTCAGTTTTCATGAAGAGCCACTTGTACACTTGTACTCGTATTCAGAAAAAAGAAAAAAAAAGACATCTAACAATGGATAATTAGACGTTAACGCGCTGGGACTGGAGGTCTCACAGAGTGAGATGTTAACACGGTGACAGGTTAGAGATAAAACATGTCCTGGTGGAGCGGATGTGGGTGATAGACAGGGCTTTGAATGCATCGCAGCAGGCCAGGCACAGCTGATCACAACCCCGTCATATCGTAACAACATCACTTATTGTAAGTACGGATAAAAGCGTCTGCTAAATGCCATAACTGTATATTTATAAATGTAAAGAAATGCTTTGTATGAGACACAATCACCTAACAACTAACAACAACATTTCATTGAGATATATGGACTTGCTTTTAGACAGTGAACCTTGTTTATCTTGTTAATTAAGTATAAAACACAACATTTGATCATTAGAGGCCCATTAGGATACACAATACTTCCTAAAAGTAGTGAAATATAGCTCAAAAATGTGTTTTACAAGATCATTTTGAGATTTTGTTTTCATTTGATTTGAAAGTTTGACATTTTATTTTACTTATTACACGCAAATTATTTTTTTCTATCGTGAATTTCAAACAAATCCTTTGTGGTAGAAGAGGTAAAGATAATAATGCACAAACTGCTCTGCTCCAAGTAAACCTGCAATTATCCTTTAAGAGCAAAACACAAGCAGCTACATGAGTGAGTGGTCAGGATTGTTGGGTAAGAGAGAGGAAAGGTAATTTGGAAGCAATAAGCTATAATGTAAAGAAATGTGCTGGTGCCATATTTTAAATTAATGAGACACTTCTTTCTGATCGCTATCGTTTTTCTTCCCTGCCAGTCGGAGGATTTGGCATTGACGCCAAGAAACCAATCTGCGATGGCACTGATGCACGATACATTTAAAAATTACATTTTATTATTAGTTATTCTGAAATGACTTGTTTATTTGCTCTACAAGCACTCGTGATTAAATGTCGAGGGAAATGTTGCCGCTGTGAAACCTGTGGGTTAAGATGTGAGATTTGCATAAATGTGCATCTGAGGCTGTAGAGTCACTCGCCTGCACCCCCCACCCACCCAGCCATCTGTGGGCACAAACACTCACGCTCACTGCTTACTGATAACTATCGGGGGGGGTGAAGAGGAGTCTCAGATGTGCCTCTCTTTTCATTTCATTATCTCATTCTCATAACGGTGACATCACTTCCCCCCCTCGCTGCAGAAAAAGCAAAAGGTAGGAGACGGGAGGAGAAGAAGAGCCTGTATAACTCCCTTCATCTGTAGTCTGCATATGCATGCGTGTGTGTTAAGTTGGGTTTGTGTGTTGAGTGAGCAGCTCCCACCGGAGTGACTAGCCCTCCTTGGCCTCAGATGGGAGGGATGGAGACAGCTTTATCCACTACCGCCAATGGAGATTAAATTGGATTTGGCTAAAAGCAGCCTTGTCACCGTTGGTTCTGGAGTGGCTGAGTGGCAGAGGGGCTTCTTGGCAATAATTCAGACTCTAAATTTGACAAACAAATGAATGTGAAAAAAATAAACACACACACACACACAAAAAGCTAGCAGCTGGGGCTTGTTGTCGCTGTGGGCTTAATGTCCTCCGACCAAGCCCTCAGGACCACTAACCATTTCCTGCTAGTTTCCGGGCCTCGTTCTCAGAAGGGGAGAGCCGGATAACGGGGAACAGAAGGAGGAAAACACTGTGACAGTTATAAAAAAATAAGTGTTTTTGTTTTCACACCAAATTCATTAGTGATTCTGTAGGAGGACAACTGGAAATAAAAACTGCGAGGCGGTTATAAAGGGACTGTGGGCTGTGTGATGAAACATAAAAAAAAAAGTTTAGAGATAACACCAAAATAAGAAGTTCAGCTGTATTAAGCTGCTCAACCAAGGACAACACAGTCACAATAAACATTGAAAAAAAAAATATGCTCAAATATCTTTAAATCAGCATCATTGATATTTTTTTGGCCACTAGGGGTCAGTGGAACTGGTTTAAAACACTATTTCAACTCTCCTTTAAGCATCGCCTAGACATTGAAAGTATACCTAAGTACTATGAGATTATGTATTATATCTTATAATAAATCTATAGAGATCATATGGTTCGATGCTGACTCAAATAGTCAGAAAGGGTATTAAGTTTTAATAAATATTCATTTATTAGTTAGGAAAACAATAATTAAGTCAAGGCTGATGTTTCCTTCCACATAAATGAAGTATCTCCACCACATAGTGAGGCTTACAGCGTATTAAGTAAACACTGGTATTGGACCGGTACTAGATTGATTATGTTCTTCCCCTTTTTGTTCCACAGCGGAGCAGACCCTCCCATATTTAACGAGAACACGAGTCCTGCTTTGGTAAAACGTATATTGGACGTGTCCTTTCAGGTGATGCAGAGCACTGTTATATGTCGGTTATATCAGTGTGAATTCACTGGATTTAAACCTTGAGAATCCCTAAACGCGTACATTGCCAAAGGTGTCACAACAATAAAGTATTTTCTGTGCTTTCCCCCGTGCCTTAGACTTTGACAGCGTGGGCTTACGCTACACCCGGCCCTCCCTACTGTATAATTGAGAAGCAACTCATCCATGGGGTCATCCATGTGTGCAGGGCCCAGAATTGGTGTGCCAGCAGCAACATGCATATTATTACATCAGGGGTTGTCGGAGCGTATTGATTACACACTGTAATGCACTCGCATGCACTCCTCAGCCTGCACTGTTATTGTAAATGAGACTCTGTATGGATCTGGCTTCGCACTATCAGCACAGATCATCTATCACACGCTGTGTACTGAGGTGGGCTGGAAACGAAAAAAAAACCCTCAAACGCATATTCCTACGGGACTGCAGCATCACAGACGAGCAAAACAGCGCGTTACGCCAGCTCAGCAGAAAAGAAAGACGAGGCAGCTATTACAATGGAGAGTGTCAGGTGGTGTTTTTTTGTGGCGCGGAGGGACAAACGGACGCTTACTGTACATCCGGGGAGGCGAGATGGCCCGCCGACGGAGCAGACGGGTCTGTTTGTCTGATCGTTCAACCGACACGGGGCACTATAAGAGCACAAAACACGCCGCGCACAGCTGTGGCTCTCAGAGGCGCTATTTATAGGGGAACAGACATTCACTCACACACACACACACACACACACACACACGCACACACACACACACACACACACACACACACACCTTGTAACTCTAAAAGTAGGCCAGTGTGAACCTGACAAAAGCCCTGCTGAGATGGAGAGAGAAAGATGACTGTGGAGGGTGAAGGTGGGGAGAGGACAGATTCATACCCCCCCTCTCTACAGCAGGGGGTCCTGAATACATACAGCTGCATCCATTATGTTCACGCGAGCTTCGTATCATGCAAACCATCTTGAGGAAATGATCAGACGTCGTGCTTGGGGAAGCAAACGGCACAGAGAGTCAGATGCACTCTGGTGTTTGGCCGTCGCTGTCCGTGGTGCTGAAGCAGGGAGAGCCCACTGCAACGACACAGCGATGCCTGCTGCACACGATGTAGGCATCGAACCAAACCAAACAGGCATAAATTACCCGAAGAGCTTATTCCACCTCAGCAAAAGCACACACACATATGACTCAATGTATTAAATCCACCATCTTGGATTCACCGTCTCTCGATTTCCTTCAGATTCGCACTTTGAGCATGCAACCCTATCATATTTCCTTCCCATTATTTTTTAGATGGCAGCAGTTGAACTACATAGGATTCCAAGATCTAGTCATGTCTGAAGCCTGAAGTTTGAAGTCTACATCATTCATCTCACTATGATTTATGTGCAGTCTTCATCAGATAATGTTTGCTGGCGTGCATATCTTTCAGCACTGAAAGATCCACCAGCACTGTGAGAGAAGGAGGATGAAGCACATATTAGCCTTAATCTTTATGTTTTTTCCACCATAATATAATGGAGTGATGAGAAGAGGGAATGTAAGGTCTGTTTAATTGGAAATTGCAGAGATTTTCGGTGCCGTTAGACTTTTTTGCGACTGTAAATGATGAGCGCTGCAACATATAAGCGCTGACTTCATTCTACATTGTAAACAAGCTTGAGAAATCCTAAAAACTGATCTAATGCCTGTATCAGTTTAGGGGCTCATGTGCTATACACCCATTAGAGTGACCATGACCAGAGATCATTGAACACGTCCTTGCCAGTAGAGGTTTATGAGGAGTAAACTTACAGGCTTTTAACGAGTACATGCTGGTAAATTTAAAACCTCGTTAAAAAAAAGGCCTCGGCAGTTAAACAGCGCCTGCTAGCTCAGGCTATTGTTAAGAAAGGTCATCAAACTACACTTTGCCTACCCAACAATGCGGCGGCATACAAACACCCCGCTGCTGGAGAATCACAGTGTTACAGTGAAGTAAGCCTTTGTGGGGGGTTTTTCCTATCCCATTCTACCAGTCCGCCAGTTCGTATTGCCACGTTGGCATCGCCGGCCTGTTGTGGCAGGTTGATTTCCCTAAACAACACTAATCGGACATCTGTAGGGAAGGATGGAGTCCAGATTGGCTGCGAACATGCGGCAGTTTTCTGTCGATAGGCCCGACTCTGGCCAACACTCACACGATTGGCTGATGCGAGGCACCGGCTTTCTTTATGGTTGGCCAGTGGCGAGCCAGCAAAAGCTCACTGAGGATTGAGTATCTGGCAACCCTCTGAAGATTGGGTGCTTCCCGCCAAGAAACTGTCTGCTGATTGGCTGTGGTGACTCCAGAGTGAACTGATTGTCCTATCGATGTCCACACTGCAGACTGGCTGACAGTGCTGCCTGCTGGCTGGCTTTGTAATATGCAGCTATCCATAGCACCTCCAGGGGGCATATGTCCATGTCTTTGAGTGTGTGTGTGTGTGTGTGTGTACCATCCATAACTTTTCCATTGGGGAGGTGTGCAGCTAAGCCCTGCCAGCAGGCTCTAACACCTCATTATTCTAAGCCGGGCAGGAAATGGGTTTTAGAGATCTCTCACTGAGCTTCGCTCTTGGAGACGAGGGCTACAGGTCTTCCTGTATCAGCAGCACAGACCTGGGAAATGCCTTTTTACTTCAAGTCAAGCTACACTGCAGCATTTTTTACCAAAAACATCCAAACAAACCGCCTCGGCACGTACCGTCATATCACAAAACACAAACTGACTGCCGTCTAATTTGGGTCTGAGGGTTTTTGAGATTTAATGAATTTGAATCTTTCCACCGAGTCTTGTTAACTGAAGAGTGTTTATTTACATGTGATTTTAAATACAGCTCAGTGAAACGATGAAGATGAAAAATAGCATCGCCTAAACCCTCATTAGAGGATTTTCTACATTTGGGTGAAACACATGAATATGTTATAGGCCTGCACGATATGAGGAAAATCTGCGATGTGCGATACCATTGTTCAATATTGCGATGAGATATGACTTGCGATAAATAAACAAATATTGAAGTGTGCATATTAGCTATACAGTTCCTGTCTTTCTGCTATAATAGGTACACTCAGTGTTTCCCCTAGAATTTTTTTCAGGCCCGGTGGTACCCGCCGAAAAAACCCTATACAGACGAGACGCGTGGGATGGTGTATTGGTGCAGTTGGATTAAGTCAGGTGGCACAGCAAGCAGTCTGCAATTTGCAATTATTATATTTGCATTCAACATTTTTGTTCAACCAGAGTGTATTCAAGGTTTTCAAGGATTCAAGGAGAGAGTGACTTATTAAGGTGCCAGTTGATGGAAATTATCCAAAATTAGGGGCTGGAATAATATGTCTGGAAAATGATGAGCATCACATTAATAGCTACAGATACTGTAAAACACTACAACGACATGAGTGCATATATTGTCTTATTTTATCAAGTAAAATATAAGTTATAGGTTTACTCAACAGCCTGGTAGTTCATAGAAATTCAGGTAGAAATAGGTTAACTCAGAGTTCCACAGCTTATCAAAAACAATCCTTATTTTATTAACATAGGCTGCCTAAGGGCGCGATCAGTAGCGTGCCTCGGCACGATTGCCCCAGGGGGGTCCCCCGCGGCTTGCATTCACACTGCTCCAGCCCAAACGGGCTTTGGCCCGTTAGCCGGTTGTACAAACGTCATCACGTCCTAATACTACACAGGCATGGCTTGATGTTGTTTTTAAGGAGCGCCGTCTCTGCATATATTTATATTAAACACTCGACCTGCATCAGCGAATGTGCGCACGAGCGGATCTGTGCGAGCAGGCAGCGCGAGGAAAGCGGATTTTGGACGGAGAAACACAGCGGCATTTTTCTTATAAATGCACCGGTCCGGTTCCGGTTCCGGTCCGGTTCCGCTCACACCACGAGTCTAAAGAGTGCAACAGCTTATCAAAATACAGTGTAAACTCCGTGTTTTCAAAGTAGAAAGCGACATCGTGGTGGTTTAACGAGGCGGAACGGCATCAGAACAACATCAAGCGTGTAAAGTACACGAAAAACGTAGCGGGAGCGCGCGGCGAGGATTGTTGCGGCCGCGCATCTTGCGGAGCAAGTCTACTGTGCTGCGCGGAGGCGCTCCTAATGTAAATGATTATTGATTTATGAATTAATTGATAGGTAGCTTATTTTTGGAGTATTGATTTTTTTTTTTGGCCTGGCGGCAGGCCTGTACAATGGTAGGGGAAACACTGGTTGTGTTGCAGGTGGTGATGGAGGTTTGTTGTGTTTCCTCTGGAAGTTGCCACAGCTGTTCGGCATGTTTTACACAGTACCTGTGTTTGTAACACGTCGTCGCTACGGAATCCAAAATAACTCCAAATTGCAGAAGTGCAGTTCTTTTTCACCACAAGGTCTTCGTCAACCACATTTTCCTCGCTATTCTCTCCTTTCTCCGCCATCGTGTTACATAGCCTCGCAGTCGCCACAAAATTAACACCAATTCATTTGAGGGTGGCTCCGGAACACATAGGACCCGGGGGAACATAGGACCCGGGGACGCTGCCGGCGCCGACGGCTAGCTGTTGCTTCATCTGATTGGCCAAATGGTGTGAATGCATGGCGCATGTAAATAAAATGATTATTATTCATCGCGTTTCAGGCATCTTTTGCGATGTGTTAACCGCGCATGTTCATATCGCGATGACGATGAAAATACGATTTATCGGTCAGCCCTAATATGTTAGCTCATATATAAGCAATATTTCACGTTCTAATTCTTGATAGATCAGCTAAACAAGAGAATAAGCAACACCTGAGGGTGGAGATAACTACAACCGGACACTGAAGACATTTATAGGTGACCAAAATGATACCTCAAAACAAGCAGCGACCTGTGAATCACAAGGCAGCCTTGATGCAGCCCCTGCTTTATGGTCTATGTGACTCTGAATGACACTATTATGAACTAAATGAACATCCTGCTGTATTGAAGAAGACTTGAAACTAGCGTTTGAGACCATAAACTCATTTTCAGGATGTTTACCAACATATTAAAGTGGACCTCTGCATTGGCTTCACTTTTCAGACCAGGATGCTTAATCTGATCCAATAAGCTGTGCACCACTAACAGTGCTCACCCATGAGCCTGGGTGTGACCACAGAAGCCATACAGATGACAAAACACGACATATAATTGCAGTAAATCCAGGGCAGGCCTCCAGTCGTTAATTACGTCACTGCTGTCGTGGCTGGTTGGACCACCCATAATACAAAAAAGCAATTGTTTTGCAATAAATATATATTGTGAGTTAATTTGTCGTAATTTAAGTTCCCCCTGTAAACAGTGATGCCACGTGTCTGGGGCTTTTATTGTGAAAGGTAAGGATTGGTATCTCCTGTTGTCAATGTGAGGTGATTCGTGTATTTCCCCCGAATGGATAAATACATTCAAAGTACTTTGTGAGTGTCAGTGTTACGATGCAGTGCTCTACTCACATTAAATATACTATGTAGCCAACCTCACTCAAACACTGCCTTTCAAGATGAATTATCACTAAAGACACTAAAAACATGGCGACCTTCCTATATAGTGAGTCTGAGAGTCTGCAGCCATGCTAACGGCTCCCTTAGGCTACGTGGTGCTTGAAGCTAAGCCTGCTAACATAGACGATGCTGATGATTAGCAGGTGTTTACCATGTTACTACTCTTAGTAAAGTGTTTAGCTGAGGCTGCTGGGAGTTTTAGTTTTATAAAACAATGATGTCACAAGCTAATCACCTGAGTTATCTCAGACCTACAAAGAGACCAAAAGGTATGACAAAGTGATCCTTCTAGCACTTTTCTAAAACTCATTTATTCTTCGTAGAGTCACACTTTTTTTTCTGCTTTACTTTATGTTCAACAACTTTAGGATATTTGGGCAAAAAGCAAACCTTTATGTATTCTATTATAAACTGAGCACAATAGATTGTTTATGCCGACGGCGCCAAGCGTTTCTGTCTGTGGATGTTGTGCTTCTTTAAACGATGGTTGAGAGGAACACAGCATTTGTTTTTTTCTTATTATTTTAGATTATGCTATAAGTGTTCCATATATAGAAATGAAAAACATATATAATTCATAGCTAAATGAGATGCTGTACCCTGGAGGCGGGGAAACCATTTTCTCTAACATCATTCATTCTAGAGGGGGATGGGGAAACGCGGGTGGACAGAGTGGATGAGTCACACTCTGCCCTCCCTCAGCAAACATTTCTGAGGAACCCTTGAGCCAAGTCATATATTGGCTTAGTGGCAACATATCAACATACTCTACTATTGGGTGGGAGGCTTAAGTGTGATGATGTGGAGTTTAAAGTGACTTTTTATCCCTGAAAATCAAAATTCTGGATTTATACAAATACTATTATTGACCAGCCCAACATGGTTTTTACCCTCACTGTTATTTCTTTCAGCACACAAAGACCTTTAATTGTATAATTACAAATCTGCCTCATAAAGCACACGACACCCCATCCATCAAACACATTTATTCCACCCGAATGGCCCCGTTCAACTGGATTGTGTCTTAATCAATTGCATTACTACAATAATACACCTGATTTAATTTACTATTCACACGGCTCTTACAAGTAGCTGGTAATTCACACCAATTAAGATGGCGCTCGTATTCAATATATTTGTCCCTGTTTGTCTGAATGTCAATTAGTGTGAACAAGATGTTTACCTTCACTGATTGACTCGAGAACAAAGAGAGAGACACAAAGAGACAAAGGGTCCTCAAAAGAGAGCGGTCGAGGAAAAAGAAAGAAATCAATTACTCTAAAATGACGAGTCAACTTGAGAGGAAATATCCGACTTGCTTTTAAAATACCGCGTTGTACGAAATGTTGTTTGACATGAAGTCACATTCAGAGTTGCAGTAAGAGAGTAAGTAGGGCAACTGTGTCGGGGCGAGAGAGCCGACCGTAGGAGGTGAAGGAGCTCGAGTGAGTAAAAGGCTGGTTGTCGTGGCAGCGGACATCCCCGCACACACAGACACACACACACACACACACACACACACACACACACACACACACACACACACTCCCACTGAACACCAGTGCAGCCGTTCTAAATGTTAAGCACATTGTTTAATAGTCCATTACGTAAATTGATATTGCTCATTGACTGTTGTCCTTGGCTGCCCACGCAGTGTCAGAGACGAAAAAAGACGGAGATGTACTCAGAGGGGGAGGGGCCACGCCATCGCTGCCGTTCGGTGTTCGGGGGTATAACGTGTCAAAACCTCCAAGCTGCTCCACTTCCTGCCACCACACAAATCTGCCTCCTGAGGCGTCCGAGTCACGAATGAGTCATACATCTCAAAGCTGGTGGAGGACAGCAACTATGTATTACTATCGACTGATTCTTTGGAATAAATGTCGATAGAATGATGAGAAATGCTGATTATAATCACTATGAAAGGTGGACGAATCACCTGTTTTGGAGAAAAAGTGAAAGTGAGAATAACAATTTTTTAAAGCAACAAAAAAATCTGCAATTAACTGCAGGAAGACAGATGTGGCAACGCTGTGATGCAGGGAATTGTTTGGCTCTTAAAGCCCCAGTCGGCAACATTTGTTTGATCATATTCACTGAAGCCGACACTACGCTCCGATAGAACAACATAAATCATCCAGTTTTAGAAAAAAAAACGTGCCTCTACGTGCACATAGAGCCTGTTGTTTGTTTTGCAAAAATCGACAGAGCCCGGATCATCCTGTCCAATCAGCACGCAGGGCTGTGTTCGTGTAGACAGAGCCCCTCCCCCCTCGGGTCGTTCCACTATCACAGGGGGGAGGTGGAGGGAAGTAGCAACAAGCTTCCAATTCCTCGTTAAAAACCCAAACGAGGAGGTCCAAAACAACCAAGGAGAAGAAAACACCGGTGGAAAAGAAGGAAGAAAAGAAAGATGGCGACGGAGCCCGTTGGCAAGACTTTTTTATTTATTTTTTAAATTGTAGAAAATCCAGACTTGAAGATGTGCCGTATATAGAACACACTCCCCTGTCTTTCTCCTGTAAAAGTTTGTTGTGGTTAGAAACACAGGTGGACAAATGATGCTCCCCGCTGACTTTGAAAAGTGCTGGAAACGAGATGATAGTTGACGTCCGAGTCCATTGAACCCGTCAAGGAGAAAAGTATCGAAAGGAAAAAGACTGAAAAATAAAGCTGGGAAAGTCTTACACTACACCTTCACTCTGACAACTGAGTTTCTTTTAAATGTATTTTTTTTTGTGTGTGTGAGGAGACTGACAGCCAGCTGAAGAGGATCTACTTCCCCACAGTTAGGGATAACGCTCCACCGAACGGAAGGGTCGTACATCATGGAGCCGCGCTGCGTCTCTAAAACACAAATTGGATTACCTGTGCACCCACGCGGATCACCCCAGTTGGACAAACAGATATACAGGATGGATACACACACACACACACACACACACACACGCATGTGCAAAACGCATGATGCAACCTGGTAAAAATGCACAAATTCATAGGACTGTATTTGCATGGCAGGAAAGGGAGTTCTGCACACACACACACATACACACACACACACACACACACACATACACACACACACACACACACACAATTTTTGTTCCCCCTGATAATAAATGCCACATTACTATGATGTAGAGCGGAGGGCCGCGTCATATAAAGGTTTGAAGCTGCCGGCCTTGACACGCGGAATCAGATCCTAAAACAGTTTACGGCGCTATGAAGCCAGACGGCGTCTCTCTTCTCCAGTAAACAATCCCATGGAAGATGGTGATTTATTAGCGAGGCGTTCGATAAATCTGAACGCTCATCCTTCTTAACGTTTTCTTTTTAGGGGGCGTTTGTTTTGTTTTGTTCATCACGGTCTGGTGTCAAAGTGGCGTGGCCTTCTGAGATCAGCTTTAATGATGAATCCAGGACTTTACAGCCGGTAACTTATTAAGCCTTTATTATTACTATTATTTGAAATAACATATTTAAAATGGAGCCTTGTAACAGTAGGTCACAACCGGTGTAAAGTAAAAAGCTGGATGTGGATTCTAAAGGACTGTGAAGGCAACAGTGGATGTTCAGTTTAATGGGAAATGATGCTTTTCGTTGAGATGAACCAGAGCTGCTCGTGATCAAACCCTTATGTTTGGTCTGATTTTATTAGAGGCGTGAATTGTTCTTTGGCGTAATAAAATAAAAATGCTCTGGCTTAAAGATACACAGCAGCAGCAGCTCCCTCAGCAAGGAGAAGTAGAATCTTGATTTGTACTTCAAATTAAAACGCGGTATGTACCAAGAATATGTTGGGGTGAAAATAAAACTTCTACTATAAAACTATTATGTAATCACAATATTAATTCAGTGTTGATTCATCCGAGTTCTCGTTCTCCCACAGCCTCTCACTATCACTGTAGCAATGATTACTTTACCTCCTGCATTCACAACCAAATGCATTATTTTTCTACTTATTGTATCTTCCGGGTCAGAAAGTTTGGCTCTTAACTCCTTCAACATTATTCAACAAATTCACTCCATTCAAACACAGAATGTTCATCTCAATTGGAAATGCATCTATTTTTCAAATTGATGTCGTTCATAATTTCAGAGATATTTGAATTTTTCCAACCATTTAAAGAAAATCCTCACTATTCAAACTTTTTCAAGCATTTTCAAAGCTCATCTCGTCATTCACACTTCCAGATAGAAACTCAAACATTCAAACTGTGAAACGTTCACAAAGATTAAGACTTTCTCACGTGAATTCAACTTTGTCACAGCCTAAAAATTATTCGCACAATCGCAGTTTAAATATTGGTCAGTTAGTTTTTCAACAAATCGGATTATTAGTTCGCAGTTTTTATATATTCTGGACATTATTCAAAGTTTTCATTACGTTTTCATTAAGAATTGTTCCACAATATAGGTATTGTTGTTGGTCAAATTAAGCATGTATGCGTTTATGTTCTTAAAAACTTTGGTGAAACCTCTACAGGTTTATTTTGAAAGGAGCAATTATTAGTTGTTTTCATACAAATTAATATGATGATTAATTTCCTTGATTAATCAAATAAATGATCTGTAAATAGTTACAAATTTTCCCTTAGAAGACAAAATCAAATAGCTTGTTTTGTTCGACACGCCCGTATTATATTTATATTTGCTACTAAAACCATCGTCACTCTGCTGTTTTGAGAGGAAAAGCCTTCAAACCTCTTCACCTCAGCAGCTGCACACATCTAACAGCAACATAGCATCGCTTGTGTTATTTTTAGAATAAAACTTTGGGATAGGTCCAGAGCTCAGATAAAAAAAAAAAAAAAAAGGCCATCTGAAATGTGATGCTAAGCGAGGCGACAGCAGCCCGTGGTCATTGTACTGTAATCCCTGCAGAATAAGATTATCCCTGTGTGGCAACAGTGGGCCGGGTGGTGCAGGGCGACTCCCATCAGCTGTGTGTTTAAGACGGAGCCCGTCCAACGCCAACCGCTAATCTGCGTACACAGACGCGAACTGACAGCCTGCATATAAAGTCGGCCCCGACCGGGACTTCAGCATCAGTCTCCGGTGAAGACGAGCTCCCGAAAGTGACATCTCAACCTTCACCAAAATAAATAAATAAAAAATGGATCTCGGAGCGCCGTTTTCTCTTCTCCTGCTGCTGCTCGTGGGCGCCTGTCACGCTCAGCAGGCCGACGTAAGAAAGAACTCACTGACTAGAACAGCTCACGCACTCTGTGTTTCCCACGCTATCTGTGTCCAGAATGAAGTAAACGCTCTATTTGTGCTCTTTATTTCCACAGGATCACGCTGCTGATAACGGTAAGTGACTAAACCACACCAGCACACCGGATCTGCCAGCTGTGTGTCGTTGTGATAACACAGCTTCTTCTTCTTTGCCTCCTTTTAGTGGAAGATTTCACCACGACGATTCTGAGGATGAACAACGGTGAGGATTTAATATCACAAGGACGCCTTTTGATGCCGGTGACCCACCTAAGGTGTGGAACTGGATATTACTACCACCTTAACCTTGAGTTCAAATAAGTTAAGAAAGCAGGGCTTATGGGAAATGTAGTCCTGATACCAGCAACCAATCTTTCCATTCAGTTTTGTTTTTCTGCAGTAACAATAACAACTTTTCAATTAATTTAGTGTTACAGATCACTGAAGTGCCACCTTAAATACATCGTACATCATTTTTTTTTCTTACATTGCCAAATAAGGACACAGTCATTCATTCATTATTTTCTTTTCCTTCTGCAAAAAAAAAAGAAAGAAAAATCTCATGTTATTGGCTATTATGTTATTCTCACAATATTAGTGCAGAATTTATATATTCTGCATACTGTAACATATTTTCCCAACAAAGCCGATCCGTTTTTTTTTTTACCGATGTTCTGCCAGCGAGACTAAAACGTACGTGTTATTTCCGTCTAACAGGATCTAGGGATTTTCTGCTGGAAGGAGACGTGATGATTCCAAGAACCAGGACTGCTATGAAGTGCTTAAATAAAAAGTACAGCTGTCTGTGGCCGAAGTCTGCGAACGGGAACGTGGAAATCCCTTTCCGTTTAAGCCAGAAATACGGTGAGGGTTTTTTTTACTCCTCCAGGATTTTTTGCACATCGATGTCTCGTCCCTAAACTGTGATGTTATTGATGACATGCTTCTTTTTTTTTATTCCCGATTGTAGACAACTCTGAGAAGAGAGAGATCGTAAATGCCATGAAGGACTTTGAATACAAAACATGCATCCGCTTCATTCCGCGGACAAATCAGAGGGCATACTTGAGCCTCGAGCCGAGATACGGGTGAGTTGATCACTAAAACACTGCATGTGAAGGGAAACATAAAAACATAAAAAGGTAGCTGGACAGCCGAGATAATTCATCCGTTTATTAATCCGGGAAGGGTGAACAGTAAAATAATACACACATGAGATTTTATCGACTAATCTCTCACTTTAAATCTTATAAATACATTTCTTGGAAATCATTCAAAGGGAATGAAAAAGCATTAAAATGACTAAAGATGAGGCAGCCCCAACACTTATCCAATGTACTGGCCATAATATGGTTAATAAAATAATTATAAGTTTGTAAGAACTTCCATATGCACTTTAAAGATTGGACTACTATTACAATATTTCAGTTTAAAACACCAATGTTTGTGCCAGGTGGGGTTTCTGCACAACGAGGTGCAACTGAGCAGTTTGGGGCAGCAACTTTCCCACCCCAGTGTTTGTGAACAGGCCTGCTGGGCTCGGGCAACATCAACATATTTAATAGAGGATCTGCAAACCAAATCCCATCCCATGTTTGTTTTTGTCGATTTTTGTTAACAGCATCTCAGGCGTTCTGTGGTGATTTTCCTAGAATATGTTGTGTAGTGTTGTATTTAATATATCTGTGCAGAGGAGCGTCAGTACAAAGAGATGCAAAACAACTACAAAGGGATGCAAAACAGCTACAAAAAAGACACAAAATGACCAAAAAGAGATGCAAAACGATATCAAAGAACGCACTTTAAAAAATGGACTTACACTTAAGACTGCAATCATTTTAATTCTGGGGGGTCGTGATCCTACGGAGGAAGGGGAATGCATCCACAACATGCGTCATGCAGCACCAACCCTCTTCCGTTTAGTTGGTCAACATGCATCCCAGACATTTGTCAGTTCAAACGCTATCAGCACACAACGAGAGCTTCAGAAGCAGCAAAACAAAAGGAATGTTTAGCTTCAAAACAGCTATTTTTGCCGAATGATGCATCTGTAGTTGACAGTAGAGTTGTTCCGATCCCGATACCAGTATCGGAAATGCCTCCGATACTGCGGAAAATGCTGGCATTTCAGGCACCGATCAGCTACCACGTAATTGATTAGAAATAGGAATTTATTTACTGGTTAGCTCCGTTAGCTTTGACACAGTTCTTCTTCGCCGCTCTTAAAACAGTTGTGCTGTGCTGCCATCGGCAGCTGCTGTTTTACAGTGGTGAAGAAAAATTTATCAATGCGCTAATGTTAGCGCATCATGTCGGCGGTTTCTGTATCGGTACTCGTTATCGACTAAAATACACACCACGAGTATCGGAATCCGTATCGGGAGGGAAAAATGGTATCGCAACATCTCTAGTTGACAGTGACAACGCAGCTCCCCCCGAAGCTAATTATTGAAGCAAGTGTGTATACACAGGGTGTAATGTGAATGACTTGCATTTATGAACCGAATGTCAAGCTGCATATTAATCATCCCCGTCATGTCGTTCCTCAGCTGCGCCTCTCTGCTGGGGCGGACCGGAGACAAGCAGGTGCTGTCTCTGCAGCGCTTCGGCTGCGTCCAGAAGGGCATCATCCAGCACGAGCTGCTGCACGCGCTCGGCTTCTACCACGAACACACTCGCAGCGACCGCGACCAGCACATCAGGATCAACTGGAACAACGTCAACCAGTGTAAGAATCCGGCAGCGCCGTTCGCAAACCGATGGATTTGTCTTTTTAAACCCCTATTTATAGATTCTTTTTTTGTTCTTCACCAGATTTTCGCCTCAACTTCAAAAAGAAGGACACGAACAATCTCAACACTCCGTACGACTACAGCTCTGTAATGCACTACGGAAGGTAAAGCACGTTAGCAAATAGAGCTACTCTACAAAACAAATCTAGGAGTGATTCAGAAATGGGGAAGAAAGCTTTGAGATTTTCTGCTCCGAGTAAATGGAACATTTTTTTAGTCAGAGCTCAAACTCCAAAGTCTGGTATCTCTGAATTCAAGTCCATGAAGGAGTGTAAATGTTTTTAGTTAAAATTCTTTTAACTAATATTGAAAATTCAATTATTTGTATTTGTATTTTGTACATTGTTTGTTATTTTTTGTCTACGATTAATGTGACGACGTGTTGAAACTTTACGTGCTGCCATTCTTGGCCAGGTCTCTCTTGCAAAAGAGATCTTGGATCTCAAAGGGACGAACCTGGTTAAATAAAGGTTATAATAATCCATCCATCCATCCATTTTCTACCGCTTATCCTGTATTTAGGGTGGTTATAATAATAATAATAATAATTTTCATTACTGCTGTCCAAATCTGCAGAACTGCCTTTGGAATGCTTCGATCGGAGACCATCGTTCCCATACCCGACTCGTCGATTCCCATCGGCCAGAGAGAGCAAATGTCCGACATCGACATTCTCAGGATCAACAAGCTCTACAAGTGCCAGCGTTACAGCGGATAGAAGCTGCTGCAGCGTCTTTTCAATAAATTGGTCAGATTGCATTCATCTTGTCTTTTGCTTTGAATTAAGTACAAAGTTATGAGCAGCGTTGCAAACTGGAGGCATGAAGTTTCAAGGCAAGACACTTTCAAGTTGCATTCTGGGAAATGTGGACCCATAATAGGGGCTTCAGGTTAAGATCTCTTTTAGGCTCTGCTGCTCCGATTTTGACCATTAATCTGCAAGCCTCCCCAACTTTTAAACCAACTCAGTATCCAAAACATGATCACTCTCAACTCCTCAAATACCGTACAAATATAGTGTCTTTTCAAAATAAACTTCATTCTTCACAGAAACTATCTATCTATAGAACATCAGTGCCAGTGGAAATCTAAATAAATAAAGTGCTCTGGACATGTTTGAACTTATTAGGTTAAATAATGTGATGCTTGTGATTCAGCAGATTTAGTACCCCAAAATACTATTGTTGATTCTACAGAAACAAGATGGATGTAATTTATGAAGATGCCATATTATTCTGACTGTTAAAACAATAATTTTCATTCATTAGTAACAACTTTGTATTCTGTAAAAATCCTGTTGCAAATCATCTTTAAAGTGTTTCACTTTAATTCCTACATTTTTTTTTTCATTTTGAAAGAAAAGTTGGGATAAGTTTAATTTAATTAGATACAAAAAAAAAAAAAGACTGGAGGGCAAATATTCGGCAATATCATCATTGTTCTATTCATTTCCATTTGGGCTCATTTTGGTCATGATTTGTACACAAGTGGAGAGTACGGTGTTTTATCAGCGTGAATCAGTGCTGCAGTACGTTCAACAAGCCGGTCTCGACACCAGATAAAACCCCTTTGAAATCCTACGCAATGTTATCCTTCTGTACCCCCCCCGCCCCCCCCCCCCAGTCAAAGAGAGAGCAGCATTTGGGTGAGAAAGGAGTGTCAGGGCGAGATAAGAGAGAGAGGGAGAACATAATCACCCCACGATATACAAACGTACCAACAATCACGACAGTGTGGCGTGTTTTTCTGCGGCGTCCGGGCTCGCAGTCGCTGGATGTTTATAGTTCTGATGTTTCATGTTTAATGTTTCATAAAGTAGTTTCAGTTCGTATCAATCGCATACACATGAAATATTTAAAATCTACTTGTTTATTGAAATATTTAACGCTCCGGCTCCGTTCACGCTCCACGGAAGCTCCGGGAGACTTTCGGGGCGCCCCGGCGATAACTTGAGAGCGTATCTGCAAATCCTGATGAAGATAAGATTGCCGACGAGCCCGAGATCTGAAGTACAACCAGAACCACACTGTGGCTGAAAAACCAATGAATGTTCAATGAAAGTGGAGTCTAATGAGCTTCTTCTCTCCGGACTGTGAGGCTGACGTAAACCGAAACACATCCAGTGGAATATTCTGCCTTTTGCTTTGACTGTTCACCCGTCTGCCTCCCGTGGTTTCGCTGTTACGGACGCCTTATGAAACATTCAAACATGAAACGGACGCTTTATCTTCAGTACATTACCCAACCTTACTGTTACTTGGTAATGGCTTTAAAGGCTCTGCAAGGCTCTGTCTGGACGCACTTTAAATGTAAGTGTGTGGTATCTGACCAGCAGGGTCTCCTGTAGGCCGTCTGCTCTAATGAGAGGAGGCCGAGCGCCGGCCAAATGCAGTCTGATCTGTGATGTCACCGGTAATATGCTGGCAGGCCAGAGCCGCTGGCTGGCTGAGCGGCTCTAACCGCCACGTTATTAACACAGATCAGTGTACCTGCCTCTCTTCAAACACGATAAGCTTCAACACACAGCTCTCTGCTCAGTTCGCTGCGTGAGCTGCCTGAAACCCACCAATGGGACGTCTTTTTGAGATCTTCTCTGTGAGCGGCGCTAGCTTCTTAGCCGGTCCGACCTCGGAGACGCTTTCAGAGGTTTTTTGTGAACCGGCCTTGGACAAAAATCTCTTTACGAATAAAAATAATAAAAAAACACGCATGTGAATAAAAAGTAATTGTCTTTTAGTACAACTAGGCCAACTAGTGGAGTTGCACATCCGTCCAAATTGTCATCACGTGATCATTTTATTTCTATAAGGTATTTGTACTTTCATAATAGCATAGCATTCCTTGAGTTATGACCAAAAGTGTGTTCCGTGAGGTCAATCTCATCCGTTCATCCTTCAGGTGGAAGATTGTGCCAAATTTTGAAGAAATTCCTGACATCTCCTCACGAGAGCGGAGGCTCTGAAATACAGAATTTATATTAATCTATATAAACAACATATGGCAGCTTCCTGCTGAAGCAATGGGATTTAAAAAAAACAGTTGTTTGCGCAGATCATTTGATTTTTGCAATCTGCGTCGAGCTTCTGCTTTCAAAGCCTGCGCTGGGTCACAGGCGAGTCAGCTGCTAAGTGCCCCTCTTTTGAACGAGATGAAAGCGGCGTCGCAAAAAAAAAAAGTACAAATTTTGTTAAGGACGCAATCAAACGAAATCACAGATTGGCATACAAACTCTAGGAGTCTTTGTTGTTGCCCTGCAGGACCCGGTGGAAACGATTAGCGAGGCCGAGTGAATGAAGGCAGCCAAAAACTCTCTTAACATGTGCCGCTGTCGAAAAAAAAAAAAAAAAGGCTTTCATGAAGTTTCACTTAGCTTCTCTTCTGCAGATCTGAGGGAGCCTGGGGAGTCACATGCAAACTTCTCAGATCTGTCTGAACAATAGCATCCTGACAAGTTACTGTCTGTTACTGTCTCATACATATTTCATGCACCGTGTTCCCTGATACCGGATGGAGGCTGACGTTGCTTCAATAAGAGGAAGATGACATGTCAGACGAGGTGGAGACGCAGACTAAAAGGTAAATGTGTGTGGCGTTCACGTTCATTTCTATACAACCCCCGCGCCCCGTCTGCGTCAAAGAGAAATTATGTTTTTTTAAAAAGGCCCTTTGTCAATGTTGTAAATCAGACCGAGGCATTAAGTCTACAATCCCTCCGAGCTGTGTTCGCCAGCGCCGCCGCCGCCGCGCCACGTTTCCCTGTTTGTCAGCGCTGAGGAATCGCAGCTGTCGAAAATGATGCGGTCCCATTAGTGACGGAATCCAAGCTGAGACGGAGCCAGACAGAAAGCCGCTGTGGGGACAAGATGATAACAAGGTACTCATTGGAGATGTGAGGGATGGTGTTTGTGCATCGCTCGCTGTGTGTGTCTGATGAGAGGGGGGGGGGGGGGAGATGGGGTGATGGTGGTGGTTTTTAAAAGATAAAGACAGACTGAAGGCGTGGAGAATGTGGGGGAAAGAGAGAGGGAAGCAGTTAGAAGGGGGGGAAGAAAAAGGATGGAGGAGGGAGAGGAGAGGGGAGGGGGAGGAGGGGAGATAAGACGAGACAAATGGAGAGGGCGAACAATGAAACCGGGGAGTAAGAAGGAGTGACTGGGAGAGCAATCAGACGAAGGCGACGCTGAAACAGATGAATCAAAGCGGTGACTTGAAGCAAGTGAGTTGACGAGAGACGGAGAGAGGAACCTCGATGGCCGCTGCCACCGCCACCGCCGCTAACAAATTGGCAGGTTTATTCACGGGGAGCTGCTGATCTCTCATGCCGCAGATTGTTTTCGCCACCGAGGCGAGTCGCGTGCATCACAGCAGGACCGCGGCGGGGGGGTTTCAACAGTGCATTAGGCTAACTTTACAAGCAACAGGTTTATTTCTAGAGTCGGTAAGCCTCTCAACAAAAGACACCGCTGTTCTGATAGGTAGCTGCTAACACTAGAGTATTAATTGAATGTGATAATAGAGATTTGTATACCAAATGTTACTTTTGTTTTCTTTTTAAGTTCATTTAAAGGTTAAATGCTTAATAAATTACAGCGATAGACCACTTGGGGCCTTGAGGGTCCCTGAGCGTCCACTTTACCTGTTTGGCAATCAATTCCTGCCTAATAGAGCCAGATAGCTTCCTCATAGACTGTTCTGGTGATTCAAACTAGTGTTTACCCACTAAGCGTGGACCCATAATGCATCAAGGAAAACATATATGCTCATTCTTGTTTTCAACTCAAGGATTTAATCTGCCGTACGGCCCTGAAACACTGGGAATACCAACAGGAGCATAGTACAGAAATACTTTGATGAAAGTGGATTTACTTCTGAACCATGGATGGTTATGTCCTGCTGGGTTTATGGTTGTAGTTGTTCTGGTCAACGATTTCTCACACACGTCAGTAGTAGTAGAAGTAGTAGTGTATAATTGTCTTTTTAAGAAAATACAACCAAAAGAAGCATGAACGGCTGGTTTTATTTTGGTTGATAGTGTGATAAAAGCACTATTCATTCACACATCAGGGAATCCGTACAGGAGCACACCTAAAGATAGTACCGATGGAGAAAAGTGGGTCGCAGCAGTTTTGAGGTTGAATTGCGGCAAAAAAAACAAAAAACAAACAATGAAATAAAATAAAGCTGGCACAGCAGATTCATACAAACGTCTAGCATGCTTTACTTCGGCTCTATGGTGCATTAACAGATGATGCATTAATGCGTCCTTAATGCGTATTCTCTTAAGTGTTGATAAGCAACTTATCTCTATTGTGCACGCGTGCAGGGGAGCAAGCACTGTCGATCAGCGTGTTAGGATATGCATACTAAAGGTGGGATTGTATAATTACCGCGCGAGAAATATAATTACAACCTTGAAGTGTCGCAATTATATGTGGCGATTACACAGGTTGCATGAGTCTGACTTCTATGAGCAGCAGCGTGATGGCAGCTCCCACACCCCACCAAGGCTGGCAAGGCCATTTATTCCCCGTTATATTAATAGCAGCTCCCTTGCTTTCATAGGCAGGACGCACGCTCCGAGTGTTTCAGCTAATTATCACGCCATTCGGATGTACTTCACCGTCTTTGTCCTTGGGTAGGCTTGCCAATAAACCCATGTGGATTGCGATCGTCCCGACAGCTGTTTCTGATTTTCACTTGATTATAAATCCACAGTTTCTTCTTCTTTTTTTTTTTTTTTTGTGTGATGGTGCTTGATTAAGTTTTTGCTGATGGCTCCCTAATCACTTTTAAGCCAATAAATTGGATCGCCATTTGCAATCAAACTGTGGTTTAATCATAGCGCAGCGGCATCATGAGAGTAGATGAAAGAAAAAAACTCATAAAATGAGCAAACACACATCGAAGAGATGACAAAATGATGAAGCAATTCCTGAGAGCATCGGTGAGCGATCCCCAAAGACTGGATGTTTACTTCTTTTAAATGTCGAACGACAACAAATGTGCTTTTAGAACTCCAGCGCTCCCAGATATAGCCAATCAGGGGAAATTATGTTCCTTTTTGAAAAAAATCTAAATGTTTCTTTTTTCTTTGTTTACAACATAATGTTCCTAGGAGGACATATTATCCCTGCAGAGATGCGTTGCACATTTAAGATATTTTTAACTTTGTATACTTTGTATATCGCCAATTAAAGGCGTAATTAATGCAGCAGCGCTGTGCTTCCAGTAGGAAGTGAAACGTATCACATGTGACAAACAAACAGCTGGGATCAAGCTCCTTCCAAAAGAGGCTAAACCACCAAAAGCAAAGGTTAAAAGTCTCAAATTGGGTTAAAAAAAATCAATCTCTTTGAAATCCATAAACTCGGCTCTACGGTTATTGTGTATTCTTGTCATCTCGCCGCAGACAATTGGAAAATGTAATTCCTTCTTGTTGAATGAATGGATTGGAGAGCAAATGATCGTCCGCTCAGGCAACGCATGTCTCGGCGGGTAACACACCATCAGCAAGGACATGCTAAATCAGCAGAAAGGTCAAACAGTGTGCAGCAGGAAAAGAAGGCCTTTATAGGACGATTTCAACAGTTGTGTTTTGGGGCCGTCCAGGTACTGCTTCTGGGTACTACAGCCAATTGCGGCAATAACATTTTCTACAATCGGGAGGGAAATAAGGTGGTTTCCTTTCCTTTCAGCGCAAGCCTGTTTAAGATTATGTTGTATACGTGGCCCCGGCCTGAAGTGCATTCTCCTTCCACTTGAAAAAAATTCCCATTCAAGAGAAAAAAGCTAAGTATCCCCCTCTCATGTCTGGCCCCTTCCTCTCTCCTCAATGTGCTTTTATAGTAACCGGAGCAACATTCTACTTCTCAAAAGGTAAAAGAAAAACTCCATTTGAGCGACGTTTCCCAGCGCTTGGCAGTAATGTGGACATGAGTTGTTAACAAATCACCAACGAGTCCAAAATAAGAGACCTCGCCGCTCCGGGAAAAAAGGAGATGACAACAGTGTGCTGTGTAATGGGAATGGCCTTATGCGCTCGGTTAATCACATCTGACACAAACCGGAACAAAGAATCCCATAGTTCAACCAGCAACCCTGAGCACAGGATTTAGATGCTGCATGAGTGTGTTTTTTTCTCACCATGCTGTAAATAGAAGGAGGCAGTCTTGTTCGCCCTCTAGTCTACACATAACTCGGGGATACAGTTGATAATTTACATGGCTTCTGCTGTTGCAGCCATGTGTGCTGAAAAAGGGTTCTGGTGCATTACAACAACAACCGTGCCAAAGCTCATTAGCCTTTTTTCTTCAGTTCACCAGTTCCTGGCTATAAAGCCTCTTGCAAGTTTTCGTATTTTTCCACACTTGAGATCTTTACACTTTTGGCATCTGATGAGCGTGAACACATTTTCAGGGGGAAGTTTGGGATCAGTCTTGGTCCAAGTTTGCAGCACAAAATGCATATTTTTGTTCTTTCTGAGTAGCTTTAATGTCTCTTTTTCTCAGGTAGTTGTTTTGAGTGGGCGGCCATCCACACCCGTTAGAACAAGAAACTAATTGAAGTTGCGGTTCTTTTTCCTTCCCCCCTCCCCTTCCCATAACTAATGTTACATGTCGGGTGCCAGTATGATACCTCCAGCAACGAGAGGCTCATTAGACCATGAAATTGACCAATGTTACCTCACCTTGTAGAAAACATTTGAGGGAGAGAGAAAAGGAGGGTGGAGATAGAGAGAGACAAGCTAGAAGGCCGTGTTGTTGGCTTTTCTCTAAATTAAAACATGGACAAGAGTCCTTATCGCTGAGGCCACTAGAGAACTTCATCACTTGAACATTACCACGTATCGTTTTGGGCGTTTTGCTCAACAGCCTCGCATTTCTATGGTCGTCCATAATGACCTAATGATCCCCTAACATCACCTCGTGTAAAGGAGGAATTCCCAAGGACTGTTCCTTTCAGCACCACTCTTCCATCACCTACTGCAGCAGTTTTTCCTGCACCAATTTAGTTGTAAGTGCTCTGCTCTAGTTCTAAGGGTTTGTCCCACCTGGAACAAACTATTCAATCTCACTAAGCAATGCCTGAAGAAGCGGTTTGTCACTTTGGGAACTACACTTGGGGATCGATATGACTCATGACTGTGTAAAGGCAATGCTGGATGGACTGGATGTGTTAACCAGCAAAAGACAATAAATACCTCTAAAGCTCACTAATTAAAACATTCACAGGTGTTTTTGAAGGAGTCTGAAACGAGGGTCTAAGCGTAGAGGGTTACATACGAGTCAAATTTGTGATTTTGTGGTATTGGGCTATTTAAATAAAATTGACTTGACCTGACTTAACTGGGAACATTGACATATTGGATTTGTGTTACCAGGCAACTGGCAAAACAATAAGCGAGTGAACGAATGGACAATCTGACTTTTTTAGTTTCTCAAATGTCCTTGATAACACCAACAAAGAAACTTTTCAAAGCAGAGACACAGGAATGTAAAAATCACTTTTCAGACAAAATTAAATACGACCACTTTGGTAAAAAAAATAAATGGGAACAAGCAACAGCCAAAAGGGCAAGTGGGTCGTACAACGTTAAGCAAGTATAGTGGTAGCCGTGATGTTCCAATGTGAAGCGTGAGTCATTAGATGTGATAAATGTGCAGAGAAACATTAGCATGGTACGTCAATCACATTCATCAGCAGCCTTCAAACAGATGGCTTCATAACCTTCATTCTACCAGTCTAAATGCTAGGCGCGCGAGCATAGCAACGGTATCCAAGGCTTGAATGAGGCCAGTGTCAGAAGCACCGACAGCCTTTTTCAATCCGAACATGAAGGGGAAATGTTGGGGTTGTACCTGACCAGAGCGGAGTGATAAACTGCCATCAACATAAAGTGCATTTCTAGGTCTAACACGCTGCAAGGTAAAAACATTTTTGGAAGTGGATGTGAGAGGGGTACTGTAGCAAGGAAATAAAAAAAAAACAGTGTTGCTCTGTGGAGTGTAAAATGGGAGGGTTTGGCAGTGTGCAGAGAGGGAGGACAGCAGCAGAGAGGAGAGGGAGCGCCGGTCGCCGGGGCAATTTAGCTCCGATGGCGGGCGCATTGTCGTGAAGCCCGGGGAAGGGGAGTGCACTTCTATGACTGATCACCTCACACTACCGCTTTAATGTAAAGTCAATGGCGTCTATAGATACCTGTCAGAGCGGAGCGACCTGTAATGTCCCCTCGTGGACCGGGGGACCCTGACCGGGTGCTGAGGAGCCCGCCAGACACCGAGCTGGAGCTTTAGTGTCCCCGATCAGTCCGGGGGAACAAAAGGAGGAGAGAGAGTGCGATGCCTGGTGATCACTCATCCAGCTGGTATAATTCTGGCAGCTTTGACAGAAAGTGCAAGGTGTTCACCGGCTATTTGATTCCAGGATTGATTGCAGCAGGTGAAACCCGCTGTTGGAGTAATTGAAGGAAAATCACGTGCTATCGTTTACCTTACATACACAGTATTGTGTAGCTATAGCCAGTTTAGCTGGTGTAGTTTAGACTGATATTTTTTCAAAGAATTCTGCAGAATACTCCGAACTAAAAGAAGCTGCAATGGAAGTGCTTATTCCTGTTGGATTTACATATTTATGTGGAAAGACAATCCCCTCGCCCCCACTGACATTCCATCTAGAACAAATACAGATCACGGCTCATCAGAGTCGAAGAAGATCTGTGTGTGGCTGTCTCAAACATAAAGCAATACAGTTGCTTTGTTCAAATATGCCGGTGCAGTCATCCCACTAATATATGGAACGGGAAGCGAATGATGTCCCTGCTGCAAAACGACAAAAAAAAAAGAAGAATGAACTGACTGAATCTCCATAATGACAGGAAAAAGTACTGAACAGAAAAGTTGTAAATAGACATGAAAACAGATCTTAAACTGAGGCCTGTGGGACCGTCAGGGTGAACGCATTTCTATCTATTTCGTCTTTTAGGTCGAAAGCACACATGAAGTCCTACGAGTGGTTTTCATTTTGTGTGTTTTCCTCTCTGTGTTTGTGAAGATAATCATGGCTGAGTGGCTCAAATTATGGAGTGTATTTTCAGATAACGGTTTAAACAAAATATTTACATGTATCAATCGGAGCGTTCGCAATAAGCACTCAAAACTAGCAGGGGGAAGCGCAAAGAACCCTAACCCTTCCCTCTCATTTCCTGGCTGTCAGTGGACTGCTACAATGGGGGAAATGGAATTAGCCCAACACTGAATACCAGCCAGATTGTTCTGGGGGGTTGCGACTCAAAAATAGTTGAGAGACTCCACTGCTTTAGAGGGAACCATAATAGCCAGACATCTCCAACAATGCATTTCATCTACTGCTGCAGGTCGCTCTATGCCAGCTCTCATCTGAATTACTCATTGTGTATTTTTCACATGAATCTAAATATCAGGGGAGAGGCAGAGAGACAGATGAAAAATGAGATAAGTGTAAAATAGTTCCCGCTATGTATCTGGCATGTCTGGGCCTCACAGGGACGTGAGATCAAACCCGTGAAATGATACACACCCTTCAGGAATCGCATTTTATTTTTGGCAAAGAAGGTCGGGGACCATCTAAGAACATGGAACTGACTAAAAACATAATTAAGTTTTTGACATCCAGATGTTGCAAGAGCAAATTATTTCACCTACTATCTACTCCTATCTCTGCACCATTCAGTGTTTCCCCGAGGATGGAGCTGCAGCAGCGGAGCTGAAATGTGTTTTCCCCCCCGCTCGAGCACACACAAAAAAAACCCCTCTCCTCTCCGTTTATATGCTTTACTCAGAAGTATGTGAGTTGACCTGGATATGAAGCGTCCATAGTGCAAATTTAGGGCTGGGTGATATGGGAAAAAAATCCTATCACAATAATGTTTTTCAATTTGATCAATATCATCTGATATACATATACAGGTACTTGTGTTTTCATCTTTATTTATATCGCAATGTCGTGATATCTTGATACGTATCGTGACCAAAGTATCGTGATACGTATTGTATTGTGAGGTTCTTGCCAATACTCACCCCTACTTATCACGATAATGTTTTTTATATCAGTCGATATCGATACATATCATGAATCACTTTTTTTCTCCGTCCGCTCTGTAACTCTGTTTCAGCCACATGATTGGTTCAGCACGGCGCTATACTTTATTATAATTGGCTGTTTGTCTTGTCTGTCGAAACATGGAAGGAATGATTTATATCGAAATTGTATGCACCCGTCTTATATTCCCCTCCTCTCCTCTTCACCTGCGGCGGTCATATTTCACGTCCCACCGCTGCTAGGTGCATGTAGGGGAAACACTGCCATTCCTGGACCATTCCCCTCTACATAGAAACTAGACCTGTTTACGGGTCATTAAAGTAGACCCTCAGGGCCCCTGCTGGCCAAAAACATATTCTGATTCATTCTGCCCTGACCTCCACTCTTGCATTCCTAATGCAGGACCTTGCCCCGCAGGGCTCGACAGGCACCTACGGGGGCCTCTGGATGAAGCCGCCCGGAGCAGGGAAGATATGAATACTTCTCTCTCACTCTATCTTTAGGTTTAAGGTCATGTAGGATTCGTTTCCACTCACACATGCACCTGGGACACCAACAGCATGTGGACCGGCTGGGTCTGCCTGCAATACGAGGACCAGAAGCCGCACTTTCAAAGCATGTTAGGTTTCTGCACACACTTGTCCACTGTCGTAGATAGGGGTGAGTATTGGCAAGAACCTCAGGATACGATACGTATCACGATACTTTGGTAACGATGCGATACGTATCATGATATCACGGTATTGCGATATAAATAAAGATGAAAACACAAGTACCTGTATATGTACTTCAGATGATATTGATCAGAGGACAAATTGAGTCAAAACTATTGCATTCAAAACAGCCTCTCCATTTTATTAATTCCCATGAAATTCACTGGAATAAATATTGAAAATAAAATGAAAAAGGATAAAGTACTGCATTCACGTCGCGTCTAAAATGTTTTTTTTTTATTGATCTTTGGAGTTGAAAAATCGATATTGTATTGGGCGGCAAAGTATCGCGATATATTGCCGTATCGATATTTTTACCCACCCCTAGTCGTAGATCTTTTTTTTAATTTCCAGTTTAGTTTTGGGGTTGGAGGCTCTGTGAGGTCCGTATAGACGTGTGCAGTCATTGAGGCTAAGCTCAACGCTCAGTAAATAACTGGAAATATTAGGGCTGCATGACAAAACACAATATCTTGTTTTCCAATGCTGTTGTTGAATACAAAAGGTGTTGTGCGTGGGGGAGTGTAGAGGATTTGCAGCTGTTTAAAAAAAGGCACCTTTGACGCTCAGCTCGGCGGAGTGGTGAAATTAAATGTCGTTGTTGTATGAATATGAGAATTAAGGACAAAACTAAATAGTAAAACTCTACTTAGGAAAGTCCATCACAGTGGAGCTTTTGCACTCACCTCATTAAAGCGTACATATACACAGATTAGGACCATTTGTGTCATTAAAACAAGCATATTGCATCTTTTACTGCCACCCACGTTAGTTAAGGGAAAATAGAAACGCTCATAAGAGGACAGCAATGAGTTAATTATTGATTAGAACGTTTTAATATCTGGATTTATTGGGACTGTCCCGTCTTGTTACTCTTAATGTTCTGAAAGTGTTAAAGATCGATTACTTAAAAAGGAAGGCTATAAATAGTCCAAATAACATTTGAATAAAATCTACTTTAAATAAGTAGTATAAGCGTTTGGTAACATTGCAAATCTCCCCCCGCTGTGGGACTAATGAAGGATTATCTCATCTCAACTTATCTTAACTTGATTCAAATGCAATGTGTTTTTGTTTATCACTATGAAACAGGTCTTTAAGTATTTATGGTGAAACGTTTTAGAATGAAAGTATAAGAGGGAAATAATATTGAGTATATGTTACTATGAAGAGTGTCCTTGGAAAATGTTCCCTGATCCATAAAAGCATGAGAACCCCCTGACTACAATAGCCCCATCATTCAAACATGCAATTCTGCAGTATACCCATGATGCACCCTGTTCATCCAGAGAACAAGGCACAGCCTTAGAAAGAGAAACACAATCTCATTAGTTTGCAGCACACAGAAGGCGATTTACATGTTGGGCATGAGGAAAGTGAAGCAGCCATCCGTTTGGTTCATTTGTCTGATTGGGCCACGTCGCCCCGTGGCTGTAAACCTGCGTCTGCGTGAGAAGGCAAACCTGCCGTGTCTGAGGAGGAAGTTTTTTGGGATTCACTCTATTTCACGCTGTAATTGAAATAAGTGCCTTTGCCCTGATCGTCCATGTGGAAAACATCGAGGGAGCAAATCAATGTCCAGTCGTGACGCCTTAAGGGTCAAATGGGACGACTCGTGTTGTACAGTGCGAGTCAAAGTTTAGACATTCCCATGCAAGGTCGAGTACCATAGCTGCTGCCAGACATATCACATTTGTTCTTTGTACAATTTTACAATATGAGGGGAGAATATGGGGAAGTGACACTGTATAGGAATTACAACAAGGCACAGACTAAAACAGATTGTCATGGATTGAATGATGAGATTTCCACTGAAGTGCTTGGTGGATATCACCAAAACCATATTCGAATGGTGTGAATGAGATGGTCAAATTATCCGCCACCCTCGATCCAGACCAGTTTGGCCTATTGAGAGAAAAAATGCCCTAGAATTATGCAATTTATCAATAAATAAACACATCATTGTTGACCAGCTGCAATCATCATGGCATCAAATTGACTCATTTGGGATTAACACCCAGTATCTTTTGGCACGGATGAGATGCAAGGCAGCCATGGAAGAAAAAATACGAGCCCATCACACCCGCTGACCAGCTTCTTATTATAGACAATAATCATTTCTGCACAAGTGCCGAGGGTTTTCCACCCATTTTACAGGCAAATAAATCCAATAAGGAAACTCCTACCCACCCCAGAAGGCAAGTCCTCCCCTGAACCTCAAGTTCACCAATGTGGCCCACAATGCAGTTTAATTAATGCATTATGTGTGTAAATTCCATGTAAACTAAACCAAAGGAATGACAACGTCGCTTTACAATGAGAGGCTTCTAATTATGTTGTCAGCAAATTACATACCATTTGATACGCTGCAGTGTGCCGTCCCATACAGTCGCACGAGCATGTAAAGTTATCTCAAACACAGCTGGGATCCGTTCAAAGCTGCCATCTTAACGTGTGCACTTCCAGCTGGAGAATGGTTACCGTCAGCTCAGTCTGCAGATCGTAAAGGGCTTTTATTGTGTGCAATATGTTTCGACGCCATTGCACGTGTGCTGAATTTGTTCCTATTTGCATGCACATTACGTGTGACGCTTGAGAGCGCCCAAGCCAACTGTTTTCCTGCCCCGTACTTAACGGCCCACGCCACGCCACTCCACGGGCATAACAGGACCTGTGGAGTGGGGCTTATTCAACGGAGTTATACCACAGAATGCATTGTGAAGGTAATTCCATGGAGCCTTCAGGAGATGGAGGTGATGGGCATTATCTCGCCAATGTGAAGCCAGTTGTACCTGGCGACCTTTAGCTGGTAGATAGGTAGGTAGGTAGGTAGGTAGGTAGGTAGGTAGGTAGGTAGGTATATAGATGGGTAGGTAGGTAGATGGGTAGGTAGGTAGGTAGGTAGGTAGGTAGGTAGGTAGGTAGGTAGGTAGGTAGGTAGGTAGGTATATAGATGGGTAGGTAGGTAGATGGGTAGGTAGGTAGGTAGGTAGGTAGGTAGGTAGGTAGGTAGGTAGGTAGGTAGGTAGGTAGGTAGGTAGGTAGGTAGAAATATGGTAGATAGATGGGAAGGTAAGTAGGTAGATAGATGGGTAGGTAGGTAGGTAGGTAGGTAGGTAGATGGGTAGGTAGGTAGGTAGGTAGGTAGGTAGGTAGGTAGGTAGGTAGGTAGGTAGGTAGGTAGGTAGGTAGGTAGGTAGGTAGGTAGGTGGGTAGATAGATGTGTAGGCAGGTAGATGGGTGGGTAGGTAGATAGATGGTAGATAGATGGTAGATAGATGGGTGGGTAGGTAGGTAGGTAGGTAGGTAGATAGATAGATAGATAGATAGATAGATAGATAGATAGATAGATAGATAGATAGATAGATAGATAGATAGATAGATAGATAGATAGATAGATAGATGGGTAAGTAGGTAGGTAGGTAGGTAGGTAGGTAGGTAGGTAGATGGATAGATAGATTGGTAGATAGATAGGTAGGTAGGTAAGTAGGTAGGTAGGTAGGTGGATAGATGGGTAGATAGATGTGTAGGTAGGTAGGTAGGTAGGTAGATGGACGGATGGACAGACAAACAGATAGATTTGAGTGCCAGCGACACATCAAAAGATGACACCACGATGCTCCAGACTGACGGGAGTTTACATGACCCCCTTAACCTTTCGGCGAACCATGCAAACCCCACAATCCCTTCATTGGCCCTCCCGTCACCCATGGACAGAGCGCACTAGCGGCCTGCCCACGGAGTCAAACTGCTCAAAACTAATATGATTTTGTCTGGGCAATCTAATAAAACATAAGAGCTGTTTTCTCCTCTCTGTCTGTCTCCCCAGCCCTCTTTCCCTATATCCCGGCGGAACCGCCATAACTCATAAGAGATGCGGTGGCGCCTTTCAGTATGCGATGAGCGAAAGGCACCTTGGGGAGTTTTATGATCCATGACGAAGCGTCCGGGATCATTTTGGATGTATGCATGTGTCACTGCATATTAATAATGGCCTCTGTCTCATGAAAGCACCAGCACACCTTCAAAGGAGATAATTTAATCTTCTCCCCGCTGAGCCTCCTCTCCTCTCCACGCCCGCTAATACTTTCCATCAGAATCCCAGTCAAAGGAGCCATCGCTTACATTGTGCACTTTGGCTTCAGGATGATAAAAATGTTTTTTTTTTAAATTGAAGAAACAAGTAAATGGTAGAGGAAGTAAAGCCAAGGAAGAGGAGGAAATAAGCTCGGATTCAGAACACCGCTGAGGAAGATAAACACTGAGCTGATGGAGAATCTCCTTTCTTCTCTGAAACGTATGTAAATTAAGGGTCATATGATGTTTTTGAGGGATTTGATTTGTACCCTTCTGGTTATCTATACTATCACTGCTGAGAATCATGTGCAGCCACAAAAAATATCCCCTCATTAAAAATCACCATCCTGCTGTGCTCTCTTTCCTCCCGTCCCTATTTTCTATTAATTTTTTTTTGCACTGCAAGCCTGCAAACAAGCACCAGAACAAGGAAAGGGTTCTTAAGTGAGCTCCATGTGCCCTTTATCTTGCCGAAAGATTTAATTCTCTTTAAAGAGCTGGCGCCCTGCAGGGAAACCAACAAATGAGAGGAGCATTGTAGGACCCGGGATTACTCCAAACGCCATGAGCCTCAGTTAAAAAAACAACCAACAATGCATATTTTGATATACAACACTACGTGATCTAATGACTGGATGTAAAATCAAAGTTGATATGTAATAACCTTAAATGTCGTCCTGTTTTTATAGTCGTGCATGATGTGGTGGAGCCAGTTAACCTCTGTTCCAGGGGAGTCGCCTCCAATGAAACCCGTCGTAAAAGACCTTCCATTATGTAAAGAGATTAAACAACATATTCCCTATGTGCCAATAAAACATGCACAGCCCCACAGCATGATACCATCATGTTATCAATAGGGCGATGATGTGAGTGCATTAAGAAGAATAGTGAACCCGTGCAAAGAACCATTAATGGTCCATCTAGAATGTGTTCACCCAAGAAAAAAAAAACACATTTTAAATATCAAATACTACACGGCGCGGAATTGCAAATGATTGCAAATGTGCGCTGAATCTATTCAAATGATGCCAGAAGAACGCTTGGAATATTAGCATAAGAGCTCAATCTCTTCTGATCTCGACGGGTGTTAGTTCGACTTTAAAAAAATAAAGTTTTAAAAGCTTTGAAGTGCAACACGTGCAAACCGCGGCCCTTTGTGTACTCCTGAATACCAGTGATTACTAAGAGCTGCCTACTTTTATTCAAGCTGAGAATATGGTCCATTAATTTTCCTTCTTTATCTTCTTTACAGCATTTAGAGTTCAGCTTTTTTATATTGAGGGTGCCGATATATATCTGGGGGGGCATCGCATATCTGAGAGCAATACTTAAAAAGTGAATGCGAGGAACAAAAGAGAGCATTATACCGTGTTAAAGGATTTCTGGCAAAGACATCTGCATTGCATTGTTGTGAACTGGATTACAAGGGCTTCAAACAAGCTGAGAAATATGCAAAAAGAAAAGGTTTGCAAATATTAGGCGAGGACTTACACACAGCCAACTGCACTATCATCACAAACAGTTGATCTACATACATCCATACGTGAGGCCTTAGCCAGAGGACGGGACCAAAGGCGTTCCAGGAAGCTCAGATCTCAGACACACTTTCTTTTTTGTCTTCAGGGTCAACGGTGGAGCAGCTGTGAGTCAGAGCTACAGACTGTCTGTGTGTCAGAACAAGTCCTTCGGTTTCAAATACCTAAATCATCTACTGTAAATCAATATTATCGACTCGTACCCGAGCCAAGTGAGTGAAGCACCCAAGCTTCCCTCCTTAAAAGTTCTAATTTAATTAAAGCATCTCTACATTGGCTGCCTGCACATTCTTATTTTTTGAATGATAATATTTGACCTTAAAAAGAAATAAAGACACTCAGAATGTTTCCCATTCTAAAGTGAGGACCTGCTCATAATGAATTCATTGACACGCATTAACCCACACAGATTCCTTTTTCATAAAAGTTGCCTCCTCTTCACACTTAAATCCATTATAGCACAGAACCACTGCAAATAAAGAGACACTGTTCCTAAGTGATGGAGGTGAACTTCTCAATGGTAGAAGAACAAAGTCAGCTAGAAAGCTCCTTTATTTTTTAATGGAGATTATCAAATGTATCATTTTTAATTTTTTAAATTTTGAATGGGGGACAGAAACCTGTGCATCTCAATAGACCTTCATCACTTAAGAACACGGCCTGTTAATTGCTGTAATTGTGTGCTACTGTAGCTTTAAGTGTGTGGAGAGGCAATTTTAGAAAAGGGAATGTGTGTGGGTTAATGCGTGTTAAACTACTGGTGAATTAGTTATGAGCATAACCGCTCTTTAGAACTGGAAACATTCTGGATAGAAATTCTTCATTTAGTCTCACGTGAACAATATTAACACTTTTAATTTTGTTACATAAGAATAGCCCACGTTTATTAGGACTATTGTTGTGCATACTGAGGCCCAAACTAAGCACATGTTTTATAGGCTTTTTGTTTTATGTTTATTTAACCAGATGAGACAATTGAGAACAAATTCTCAATTATTACACATTTTTAGAGGCAAATCTTTAGTGTAAATGGCCATAATTCAGAATTGTGAGTAAAAGATGCTTTATGATGGTGCAGGAAACCACCACCATCATTAAGCGGTAATATTGAGGTTATCGGTCAACTCTTAATTAACGGTAGTTGTAGGAGATGGTCATGAAGAATGAGGCTTTAATGAGTGCTTTATATGACTGATGAATAATAACTCATTTGCATGATTATAGGCAACTAGTTATTCCATAAATGCACTGCAAACTTTAACTTGCAATTGAGTTATTTCTTGAGATATTTTTTCACTTACTGAAAAAAAAAAAAGGATTTTGCTCAAAGGTCATAAAAATGTGACTAAAACTTTTCGCCGATTTTGCAGGAAACAGACGACTTTGTATTCGCGTCATATCGGAAAAACAGTTTTCTGTTCATTTTGTTTCTCCCTGCAAAAGTTATCTCTGGAATATATATATATAACGCAACACTATCAGCGACAGACAGACAGACAGACAGACAGACAGACAGACAGACAGACAGACAGACAGGAAAAGGAAATCATTCAACTGTTACATTTAACTTCCTACACAGTTTGGCATCCTCTTTCTCCTAAGAATCCACGTAACTACGCACACATGAATTTAAACGGCACACGGACATTAACGGTTTGTAAAGGTGGAATTTAACGAGTGTAACAGAAGTAATCCTAGCCGGTTATAAACTACAGAGCAGCACATCGCCCACCGGCCGATGAATCAGCCTTTTCCTGCTGCCTACTTTTGCTCTTATACCAGCCATTAAAAATCCACTCTGAGTCAACCCTGTGCCTTAATATAACGTGTTAACAACATCATATGCATCTTGACAGAGGGTTTTATTGTCTATTGCTTCTATAAAGCATTCCTCCATCTTCCCATGAGTCTCTATTGCAGCAGAGACGTGCGTGACTGTGCAATCTTTATGCCGTGGGTTGATGAGTTTCAGGTTATTATTTCATCAGACATTTTAATGACGTTATCATCGTGGCTGCCTCCCACTTCCGCTACAACAAATAACCTCCTAACGTGTACGGCGAGCCACTTAATGGGGAAATGAATGAGTCAGAGCGGGAGAGAGTGTGTTCAGGGGAATAAAACATACAGGAGCAGAAAGCAAACCCATGCCCAAGTGTGATCCTTCCTGTCTGTGTGTGAATGAGCTGCACGGTTCAGAGGGCGCTCTTTTATTCACTCGCATCCACGTAAAACCGTGTTTGCGGCGGCGACTAAGCCCCTCCCGCTGTCTTTAAGGTTTCTCTTCCTGTCGCCACACTCTCACCTCCCCTCGAGAGCATGGAGGAGGTGAGAGGCAGAGAAGCCTAAGCTGTCATCACGGTTTAGATCAGTGTCCTGCCTCCACCCCCCCCACGGAAAAAACTCCAGCAGCGCATTACGCAACAAAAAAAAATAAAAAAAACAAGGTCACGGAAAACATCCCGAGAGGAATCAAAGATGATAAATAGGAAGGGATGGAAAAGGGAAGCTCCTCTTCCTCCTCCTCCTCTTCCTCCCGGCCGCTCTGCTCTGCTCGTTGCAGTGTGTGATTCAGCGGGAGGTAAGGCCGCTGGAAGACGAGAGCCTGGAGCGCATACAAATGCCTTCCAGACAAATCTCCACCCACACAGACGGATGCACAAACATTGACACGTGTCGGACACTTGGAGGAAATCACGATACGTTGAACAGGACGTGTCCTCATGGCGTATGTGTAGATCCAGGCTGCCTGCTGTGAGGTATATCACTGAAGACTTAATACTCACCCCCGGTTAAGATCAAGTTTCTCCAAACAAGGCTTCCTCTTAAGTAGGAAACCTTGTTCTGACCCCCCTCTTTGTCATGCATTATTAATAAAGCTTCTAGTTAAGACAAAAAACTAGCCCTAGAGTTACATTACTTCTGCATTGCACTGGGGATTAACCACAGCGAGGGCTGCAAAGAAGAAGAAAGACGTGTGACTTAAAAGCAGCCGTGGTGCTTTTTAGGGAATAAGCGACTCTTGTAGCGGAAGCAGAATATCGTAATGCTCAATGCGGAAAAACTATTCTACAACTGGTTCATCATTCATGTCTTTTTTTTCCTCGATCTTTGAGCTAAATGCTAACATGACAATGCTAACGCTCATAAAAGACAAACGTTGTTGATGCCAAGCCTGTGTGATGTTTACCATGTTAGCCGTTAACATTTTGCTAATTAGCGCCGAGCCGTTGGCCGACGGGAACGTAATCAGTTTGCAGGTATTAAGTCGTTAAAAACCCGGAGTATTGAACAGATGGACATTTTGACCTGATTATGGCGATAGGAAAAAAATCTGGGGATTACCAAATGTCATGGCAATCCATCCAATATTGTTGTGATACATTCTGGATGAAGGTGCCCGACAGACGGAGCGACAGGCGCTGCCGTCCCTAAAACTGTTAAACTGCCAAAATATTATATTATATACAGTATATATAATTATATATATATAAAAATGAACCATTTTGATAATCTCTTAAATCCTTTATCGAGCAAAACATTTTAAATAACCTTCTGGTTCCAGCAGCTCTAATTGTACGAGCATTTTCCCCTATTTTCCAACATTCTCCACCAACAAAGACCAAACACCAATAGCATTGATAGATTAGTAGGAATGCCCTAGAATAAAGTAAGTGCTCCAAGTCCTATGTCACTCTCTCCATCTCACAATGTACTATGTTAATGTGACACTATACAAATCAGGTAACTGCTTGTTATTTACTTGCAAATGTTGTCGTGTCAGCTCGCAGCCATTTTTTCCCTCCATGATTAAAGTTGTAGCTGTTCGTCGCCCCCAAACAGCCTCGCCGTCGTTAATTAAATTCAGACTGTGTAAAACCTCGACGCTACGCCAGGGTGTAGGTGCATCTCCACCCATCAGGGATCATTTAACAACTCTTGGTAGTTTTGAGCACCTGCCACGGGGCTGCAGCAGCTTCATGAGACAACAATCAGCCCTCCCAAAATACTATTTGTGGGAAAAATCAACAGTCATTAACTGGGCTACGGCCGTGTGCATCTCCCAGCTCGCCGTTTCCCCCTGCGAACGCCGCCGCATGTGGACGGCCGTGTCATTACATGTTAATGGGCTTCCCTCTGATGCTACGGCGGCGGAGCGGGGAGACGGAGGCTGTGATGGAGAGAACAGGGGGACCATTTGATGTTTGCCAGTTGAAAGAATAAGCCTTACTTTTGGTTGTGCTTTCCACAGAGGCATGCTGGGATTGGAAGAGCGTTTGCCCAGGGCTAAAGGGGATTTTCGGTGGGCGCCACACATCCAATTACCACGGCAGCATCACAGAAAGATCCACGGGGGAATGTACACACACAAACAAGACGGATACACACATGCGTGCGTGATGTGTGTGTGTGTGTGTGTGTGTGCGCCCCATGCACACGCCGACATGTAAGACACCCACTGCAGGAGGCTCTCGCCGCAGAGTGGGCGCCGCCGAAAGTCGCTCCCCTGCTTCTGCTGGATCGACTGCGATGGAATTCATGAATATTATCAGCATGTGTTGATATGTGGCTTATGATATAAATATGGATAGCAATATGGAAACACCGCCCAGGTTCCACCTCTTTGGAGGGGATTATTAATGCATTCAGAGAAGCTATTACTGGATTTGCATGGGCTCTTCTGATGAGCCTAGAGGACCTGCGGATCCACTAATACGCTGAGGTTTATTGGTGCATTTCAAAGCTGTTTTGAAGTCTTCTGTTCTGTGGCAGAAGCTGGGATTTCTAGCTGTTTAATATCCCCCACCAACAAACTTTAATAACTACACGGTTGCACATCTGCATGCCAAACACGTACGGCCACTAAACCAAACTCATTTAAAACACAACATCCTGGAATTAATGCATCCCTTTTTCTTTTTTCCCCCTTACTTCTACCTACAGAGGTTAATAACTTTTAATATTTCCTCTCTCCTTAAAACAGGGGCCTGGAGGCCAATGGGAAATCATACTTCACCAGACGTTGCTATGAAATCGATTTGGCGATACATTTTTAATTATACGAGATTTGTCATTTCTTTTAATAATGTGATGAAATGGCCCCGGAGCTCCACTTCTCTTTTATTGAAGCTGACAAATCTCGGATATCTGCGTATCGGTAAATCACCTGTGCCACTCGGAGAGGAAATTACAAATGAATTACACTTGGTAAATATACCCATAATATAACAATTTTAAATCTTAAGGTGGGTATTTAAATTCATTTTGATCAAAGCTTTATATATGTGTGTGTTTCCCCCCTCAGAGAGTTAATACTCAAGTTCCCAAGGTCTGGCACATCAGTCACCTAACAATCAAGGATAGATCCACTATTGACCTTCAGTTTCACACAATCAACTTCACCCCAAACTGAGCCTGCAGGATAAAATAGTGAGTCCGGCCGATAGCTCCGGGAAAAAGGTGCTGTCCAGGAAAGCTTTTTCTGCTTAGCACAGAGACCTTTGATTACAACCCGAGAGCAGGGGTACATAAACTCTCCTCCAACATATATTTTAGCAACCTTTTCAAGGTAAGCACGCCAATGAGAGGTCAGCGGGGAGGCCAAGACCAGCCCATTCTTCATCATCAAGATGCCTTAACTGCTTAGAGGCATTTGGTACGCACCCAGAACCGGAGGGGAAAAAGGGGACACATGGATATAAAATGAAGGGGGAAATGGAGGAGATGCAGACATGATGGAAAAGGGGGTAGGAGGTCATCACCAGCTGCGAATGTGGCATTTGAGAAGGCCCGCTTCAGGCTTCACTCATCTTCAGATGAAATACATTAAAGTGACATGAAAGACGAGTAATCAGGGCGGCTCTCTTGATGCACATGTACATGCATGTGACTTGATGGCACCTTTCTTGCTCTTATTAAATGGTTAACTCCCTGCTTTACACACACGAGATACGATAAGCTGAACGGAAAAAAGCATCAGATTCCCTACCATGCATGTTAAGTATGACATGTTTTTTTTCTTAATTTGGTAACACTCATGTAATGACTGGTTTGTCTGTTTAAATAAAAACATCTGGATGAACAAAAACGCTCAAAGCGAAATAAATCGTTTGTTAAGGTCAGGGGAGAGCGAACCAAGTCAAGGGGGGATTTCATTGAAGGCGTAAAAGCTTGGGTTCAGTCTTCCACTGATTGCGGCGATGCGTGGATGTATAGATCAGGTCATGGGTCTCATTAGTTTGCTAATAACTGAAGGCCAAAGCTTGAATTTCTAACACGATAAACCCCTGAGGACTCTGCTTTTTCTCCGGGTTCTGGACTTTGACTCGGCGTTCTTCCTATTCATCACAGTGCACAAACATCACTCCAGGACTATGAACCGCAAACGCTTTTGCTGCAGCGGTCTGAATAAAGACACGCAATCAGAACTGGGTGAGAGAGAAAAAAAAAGCCCACATCTGCATTAAATTCCGCCCTGAGATTCCTTTGCTCCATCTCGACGGAGGAGTGCTTCGCCTTTCTCCGGATAACTGCTTGCTTTGCCATAGGAAGCCATTAAACTGACAGTACACGGCTTGAGGTTATCCCCATGGGTGCAACAGCCTCTGGGATATACTGTGTCTGGCGGAGAGATGAAGAGAGCATGACGCTAAAGAGATTAGCTTTTACATTGTGAATTTCTGTTAGAAAAAAAGAATACCTTTTTTCTTTTTCTTTTAGAGACTATTGAGGGATACACAGAAAGCCAGATGATAAAAAAAAGAGGCTGAGCAGAGAGTTAGATCACCCTTTAGAAAAGGCTTTAGTAAGTGGTAAAAGTGCACGTAATGACTGCGTTGTGTGTTTTTTCCCGAGGCACTTTGAGGCACATTCGGCGTGATGAGGCTGTAGCTCACGAGGGGGCTGATGTGTGAACGCGGTGATAAATCACATGGCTAAATTAATGTCTCAGCAGAGCATTGCACACAAACTGCATGTTGGTCTACGTTGAGAGTTCAGTGCCAACTGAGCAGTTTCCTTTTGCCAACGGGGGAATGTAGGACTAGATTTGAGAGAGGAGAGGGGGGGGGATTCAGCCTGGATATGGTGGGGGGTTCTTTTGAGTGGCATTGGTGTTGTTTGGGGAGGGGTGTGTGCAGCTCCCCTGCTGTCGAGCTGCATTGGGTTTTTGGAGCCAGAGACTACAGAGGGGCGTCATTGTCAACACATTTACTTCGCCACTGTTCCTGCTTGTCATAGAAGCTTAAGCATCGTTCGCTGCAAAGATAAGTAGGCCTCTCTCTTCCTGCAGTCACACACACAGTCTCTCTCTCTCTCTCTCTCTCTCTCTCCTTGTACCTTCCACATCCCCGCCCGCCACCCCCCTTTCGCAGCAATGGCGTCTCCTCTCGTACGGCATTGCTAGGAGCTTTTCGTTTCTGCAATCACTTCACATTTGTTTCAGCGATTGATTTCCTGGCATGTGAGGGGAAGGAGAGAATGAGCGAGTGGGTAGGCGGAGAAAGAGAGAGAGAGAGAGGATAAGGAGGAGCGAGGGCGGGAGACAACAAGGAAGTCAGAGGATGTGCAATGCCAGGCTCACATACTGTCGCCATGACAACAGACATCACTTCACAGGAGCAGCACTTAGGATGCCTGTGTGGGCTGAAGTGACATAGTTGAAGGTTGGCATTAGCCTCTTGTGGGTGCACAAACGTACCAAACCTTTCTTTTTTTTTTTTCTTCACTCCCCTCCACAGCAGCAGCTAAAAGGCACACCCCGCTGCTCTTGTCAGCCACCTATTGGGATCGCTGAGTAATTTGTACTTTGTGTGTGTAAATGCAGGTCCTGCCAGTTTGGTTTAACAAAGACAATTCAATTGACTGAAATGTGTAAAGGAAGACAGGAGGGGACATATTCATATTCAATGAGGGCCCTCCTTTCATCATTTGTGTCACTTTGAAGCTGGCTAGCATGTATAATTCTCTGTGATTTTGAAGCGATGCCAATCACGGCAAATGATAAAACTCCGGATACGGGAAGGCGCAGTTAAAAGGCTCCATCTCGGCAGCTAATCCCGCTGTTCATTAGGAATAATCGCTAACACTTCATGACGGTACACAATTGGTGTTTTTAAATGCAAAATTAGCGCACGACTCATCAAGATCTAATGCATGCGTTAATGGATTATATAAGAGGAGCTTAATATTAATACATCAGCAAGTTTATGCCATGATTTAACACCTTATGAATAATCAATTTGCGGAATGAATTTGAACGCACAGTTTCAGCAAGTCGTTAAAAGCAGCTATAAAGCAGGTGAAAGGAAACAACTCGGGCCTCTCTCAAGGCATTATTGTATCTGTTTCTACTCTTTGTGCTCAAACTATAAACCTGTCTCAAGGGGATTTTTCCCCCGCTCTTATCAGCATGCCTCGCTGTCTGCATACGGGTCTCGTCCACTCACATACAGTACACAGTGGGTGTCAGCTGGTCAAATGGTGATACATGGACGAACCATGGCGGCATCATGAAAGCAAGTCTGTTGGAAGAAATAGAGGATTGTGGGGCGGTGGGTAAGCAAAATAAAAAAAACACATTTCAGCTACTTATACATGATGAGATACTAATGAATGCGTGACTTCGAAACTGAAACACAAAGCAGAGCTCTGGCTCATATGAGCAGATCATGCTTAATCCTAATGGGTTTAAACTCTATTGTTTTAATTATACTAATAAGGTGTTACATTTTGTTTTTGGTCAACAACACAAATCCAGTAGAGTTTTGAGTTGCTTTGCTCCAGTATTTCCATTTGTATGTTGCTTTAAGCTTCTACGTCTACATCGCAGAAGGCTAATACTGTAATTATTTCTCCACTACAATTATGTGACAGCTGTAGCTACTTGTTAGTTTGCAAATTAAAGGCTCCGCAAACTCACACAGGTGCTTTCAATTAGTCTGGCTAATTTAGACCTTGCCTGGTGCGCTGGGTGGAGCTACGCTGGGAATTACATAACTTCATCCGAATCTGTGCACTAATAAGCATCATAACAGGGGGAAGTTACCCCCCTCCCCCCCTCCTATCCCAGCAGGAACAACGGGATCAACAAAAGGAGCGAGGAAGGTATCGCTCAAACTCGACTCAACTTAGCAAACAATGGATCGGCGCTTTAATACAACACATCGCTTCATAAGATGTGATGCATTATTATTGATTAAATTAAACGGCATTTCCAAAACTACAAACTGAAACTAATTTGAAAAACAAGACTCGTCGAGTCCAAATTCCTAATAAACTCTCCGCGGATGTAAATTGCCAACTGTTGAATATAGGCTTCGTGCCATTATGCTAATATGGCTGTGAATTGCAGTCGTGAGCAGCTTATGTTTTCTCCCCCAACCCATTTTCCTGGCTGTTTTTTTTTTTATTCATAAAGGATAGCATGCATTATAGAGCAGACATGAGGCTACTGTATTGTTATATAGTTCATACGAATAATGATGTAAGTGCAAATGTTTCTTATGCTCTTACGTTTATTTTTGAGACGTGAGAAGGAATGCAAAGCCAATAAGAGTGTTATCCCAATTATCTGCATCCGCCATGAGTCAAACGACTCCTGCAGCATACTGACTCTTCTTAAAGGTGCAGCGTGGAGGATTTGGTTGCAAATTGACCTCAACAGAAACTTCTCCAGGATGCCAAGTGTGTAGGTGGCCGACGCCAAAAACGCAGATCTGGAGTCAGAATTTAGATCGTCTGAGCTTGACTACTGTAGTAACAAGGCGGTGCAGACTCTGTGAAGAGAACCTGCTCAGTATGTACACCTATAAACAGCTCTATGGTAACAAAAATACACCAAAGAAAACTCCTTAAATTCCATTTCTAGGGGTGAGTATTGGCAAGAACCTCATGATACGATACGTATCACAATACTTTGGTCACGATACGATACGTATCACGATACTTTGGTCACGATACGATATGTATCACGATATTGCGATATAAATACAGATGAAAACACAAGTACCTGTATATGTACATCAGATGATATTGATCAGAGGACAAACTGAGTCAAAACTATTTCATTCAAAACAGCCTCTCTATTTTATTAATTCTCATGAAATTCACTGGAATAAATACTGAAAATGAAATGAAAAAGGATAAAGTACTGCATTCACAACTCGTTTAAACATGACTTTAAAAAAATAGATCTTTGGAGTTGAAAAATCAATATTTTATTGGGCGGATAAGTATCACGATATATTGCGTATCGATATTTTTACCCACCCCTTTCCATTTCTGATAATAACCCTCTAAAATGTGACCCAATGTTAATTTAAACAAGATGCAAGCTGCAAGTTTAGCTTAAATTTATAGAGTTTATTTCAGAGACGCATTTCTGCCGATATAAGGTAACTAACTATTCCATAAAATGAAACGACTACGGATAAAAGTCTTGCCTCTGCACGCTGTAACATGAGCAGGACCACGGTTGACATTTAGGATTCAAATCGTGTTTTTTAATGATCCAGATGATGAATGGCCACATCTTCAGAATGTACAAGACAAAAGGAGAAAATATCAGTTTCCAGACTTAATTTCAAGTACAGATTTGATTCTAAAGTAAAAGGGGGGGGGACCAGGACAGGGCTTAATGAAGGAATGACTACGTGATCATTAGCAGCAGCTTTTCTGTAGCAAGCAGCACGAGTAGCTCAGGGTTTGGGGATGTGGGTTTAACAGTCGAAGCAGTCAGCCAGGTTACAATAAGCTTCTTTGGTCCGCGGTGGGGGATTTGGCCTTGAATGATCCGGAGGTAAATTGTGTTCCTGAACTCATCCAAATCCTTACAGCAGAAGGAGAAAAAGTATTACAGCTGTTCATGATGTGTGCAAAGTAGCCAAAGCTACATTATACTTTCTCCTTTTGTTGTTGTTGTTGTTGTTGTTGAAGCATCAGGAAAAAATATATTCCATCCGTCACAGCTGTGCACGACTCTATCTTCGCTTTGAACTATGCATAAGAAAACGGGAGTTGTTTTCGGTGCAGACGACGTTGACAATGCTGTTAAAATCCCGGCTACAACTCTACAGCTCACGGCTCCATTCTCCATTGTGCCGACTGCCAAACAAGGCACAGCTACACCTTCCACAGGAGCTTAGAGGGGGCAGAGAGAGGGCAAAAAGAGTGGCATCCTTCCAGTGGAGAATGTCACCCCCGCAACACACACACACACAGCCTCTACTTCACAGCTAAACGTCACAAAGCTCACACATTCAAAGGGCTCGTCACTGATTTTACGCAAATGAGAAGTATGACTCAGCTCGTGAAAACAGTAGTTCTATCGTTTCTTTGGCGGCTCCCGGTGAGCTTTCTCAACCCCGATGATGTCACCGTGATCATCTTGGAGATTTCAAACTGGGAGAATGACATTGGCTGCATAATGGGGAAATGTAGGAAGCAGTGTTTTTTTTTTATCTTTACCCAAATCAGGGACTAAAATTGAGGAAAGCCTGGCCTCTGCTGCTTCAATTTTACCATTTATTTCCCAAAATGCCAATACTAAATTGGCGTAGTACCCTTTCATTTGAACCGAGTGAACCCCGCGGCTCGGTTTCACAGAATTCACCACACCGAAGAACAGTTGTTTCTCCTTAATCGCATTGTATTAGAGCATTAAAGTAAAACTGTGAAAGTCTACCCAGCGAATACACAGCACAGCGGGAGTGCTTCAGACTTTAAGATAAAACATTGTCTCTGCAGTGTATATTCAGTGCCAGTCTCCCAGGGCTCGGTCCTAAGAGAACTGACATTTGGTATGATTAAGTTGGAGCTATCTGAAGCCCCTTCTTCTCTTCTGCTGCAACGAATTGCTTCCCCCTGCGCCGTACCCAGCTGTAGATCCTCGTTTGCCTCTGATTGAAGCGCATATACTGTAGACGTCCCTCCGCTGCTCCCGGGGGGGAAACGGCGAGAGAGAGACAGGCAGAGGAGAGAGAGAGAGAGACGGGCAGGGAGGTAGGGATTGGGAGTGGGAGGGAGGGGAAGCGATAGAGTTATCCTTGGTCTCATTACGGTGGGAAACGCGAGGGTCCCGATCCAAAGGAATGATGAAGGACTCTGTGGAGGAGGCCTCTGAGAACCAACAAAGACGGCTTTAGTTTCACTGGCAGAATGCATTTGCATAGCTTAGAAGCCAAAGCGACTGAACCGGGGCTCATGAAAAGAAACCCCAGCAATTGCTTGGACTTCAATGCAAACGAGAGGGAGCGAGAGACAGAAAGAGAGAGAGAGAGAGAGAGAGAGAGAGAGGGGGAGAAGTGGGAGAAAATGCAGTAGGGTTTTTTTTTTCCTCTTTAGTAACATGACACAAAATGAGATCAGGAACATCTCCACATCCCATGGAGGTTGTTGCCGATTGACTTTGATGCAAAGGGAACATGTTGAAAGCGGTACATACCCGGATAAGTTATAAAAAAAAAGTGTCATGCTCCATTGTACTCGTTAGATATTATTATTTAGGGCAATATTGGAGATAATCGCTGAATTGAGGATATTTAGCAGGTTTGTTGGCACGTCCATCCAGCAACTGAGGAGCAACGCAGAGATGAGGGTTGAGATAATAGAGCAATCCCCCCCGGTGGAAGGTGTTTGCATACGAAGCGAAAGTGATGAGGAAAGAGGAAAACACACTCGGATGGAAGGAGGAGGAGGAGGAGGGGAAGAGGAGAGGAAGAGCAGATGCACTTTAGTGGTGTCTCTCTTTTTCCCCTCTGTGGCCCGGAGTCATGGAGGGATGACTAGCCTTCATCAATCCTCTTTAATGACTCTGGCAGCACCACTTAACGCACTAGTATGTGATTTCTTCATTACTACATCATGATTCCACCATTTAGTTGGGGTGATATTTGCCGATGGCCGGGGAGGGGGGGAGGAGGATAATCATCTTCTTCTTTTTTTAAAATAAAAAACCACACCATTTATCTATTCTTGAGTCAATCTGGAGAAGGAAAGTGATAGCTGTGGTTTTGAACACTAGAAAGAGATAGGAAAGTGTGAATAGCTATTATTGAAATGGATTTGATCGGTGGAAGAAAAACGAAAAAAAAAAAAGTACATCAAGGTGTAATACAACTCAATTTCAAAGATATGACCTGAGCAGTGAATTCAGGCTTTGCCTTCGATATAAAAACCTGATGTGAAACTCTATCACTTCAAAGTTACTGACACCATTATGTGCTATACTTTCACAGCCCTCATTCCAGTCAGTCACACAAACCGCCGCCTTCCACCTGTGGACCTCCACACCCAACCCAACGCACAATGAGAGGCCACGCAACATGCATGCTAATATTTTGGGCCGCCATCAATAATAAATGTTGACTTTTTGAACCTTGCCAATGGATTTCCATGCGGGGGCCACTTCCCTGGAGAATGTGCCGTGAAGTTTAATCACGAGGCGTAGACAGGAGGTAGCCAATGGCTGCTCCCCATTTAAAAGGAATGTGATACATTAACATCTATTGATCTATATTTCAAGCCCTCTTCCTTCTTGCAGCACGGCAGCAAGAAAGCAGGACGTCATGTAAATCCAAAGTGATGCACGTTTAGTGGAGAACAGGTGGAACACAGTATTAATGGGGAAAGGTGGGAGAATGTCAACATGCAAACACACGATAAAGGCTCAAGTCCATCTGCTACATGCTGCTGCTCTGAGCCCACTAGTCCGTGCATACCTCTACACCAACACCATGGAGCATTATGGGATATGATTCCCTCTAATGAGCTTGCATCTTCATCTGCACAGTAGCATCGACAGCCTGCCAACGCCAAGAGCCTGCAGCTTTGGTCTTCACGTGATCAGCGTTGATCACACACGTCTCCCCCTTGGATACGCGCACATTCTGCCTATTCGGTAGATATGAATATTGAGTCGAGCAAAGGCAGTGATTTCTCCGAGACGGCGCTGCTTGATGAGAGGTTAGTGCCCTCCGGCGTGAATGCGTAACTGCAGGAGTCCGCCACGTCCAAACAACATGCACATGAGAAAATCATACACCGCCTAATGAGCGCTTGGAGGCTCCGAAAAGAGTACGTGAAACCGGTCGGTGTGAAAACGTCTCGGCAACAGGTGTTAGAAGGGGAGGTTTGAGTGCACATGTATGAGGCTGTCGTGCAACAGCTGCTTTGGCGAGTGCTGTGATTTATTATCTTATCCACCTCCTCCCTCTAGAGCAAAAAGAACAGAACAAAAATCCTGGTGCATTGTTGGTCAGGTGCAGCACCATGACTGTTCCTGTCAAGGTAATCTTTCAGTGCTACACTATCTCCACACACACACACACACACACATACGGTGAGTTTTTTTTTTTTTTTTTTAGTCCACGGCCTCCGAGACCATCCCCACATCTGCACTTGACCTCACATTCTCCCTGCACAACCTGGAGCCGCCGTCACCGCTGACAGGTCAGGGCACCTCAAGGTTCCCTCCACTTCCAGTGTTACCGCACATTCATCATTATTTACTCACAGTGCCGCCGCCGCCGTGCTGCTGCTGCATGCAGCATGACGACTCTTTGAGACATCATCTGTGTCACTGGTTGCAGCAGACAGGAATGTAAAAGATGTGTGCTCGTTAAGTGTACCAGTGTGTGTGTGTGTGTGTGTGTCATTCGGACACAGACAGAAAGGAGAAAAGGTATGCAGATGAAGCCGCACATGAAAAATAATTCATGGCCGTGCATACTAAATGCCCACCGCTCAACAGATTACACCCCCCCTCATGATGACATTCAAAAACACATGTGCCACTTCCACCTTTTTTTCCCAGAATGGCTATTTTGGATGATGACATGTATGTGGGCGGCCGGTCTCAGAGGCTCCAAGACAAATCGACCAGGTTCCAGTGTCATGCTGATCACAGCCGACTAAATTTAGCCCGTTCGCCCGATCATGAGTGATGGATTGGACGAAGAGGAAGAGGGGGGCAGTGCATGATTGGTTGCCCGCGCGATTTTGCTGTATTTAGGCAACCTGGAGGTTTGCTGGTTAAAAAGACTTGGGAGCCTCTCACTCAAACATGACATTCAGATGTGATGCATGTTTTTTTAGAGGGGGTTTACAGGTTAATGAGCAACCACTGTTCTACAAGGTCATGATCACAAATTGCATTATGCACTCACCGTACACTCCTTGGCAACGGACGCCCCCCACGACCAGCGCCAGCAGCCCCAAAACACAGATAATTAGATCCATCCTCTCACGTTAATCTCTGCATATCCAGCTCTCAAACGGTAAGAAGTCCTTTTTTTCCCGAAGGGGCGACAGGAAGTCCACGTCGATTGATTTTTTTTTTTTTTTTTTTAGTCTCGGTGTTAGTATTGCAGAGCTGTGTATTGGCCACGGGAGGCAAGCGGACTCAGGTAGCGGTTGTTTTTGATGTAAAGTGAGAGACAGAAGGGAGGATGCGGTGAAAAAAGCAGGCGGGGAGAGTCGGCTGCAGTCGAAAGAAAAAAAAAACCCCAACAAGCCCTCCTCGACTCCCAAGGTAGGCAGTCGTTGTGTGTGTGTCCCCCCCCTCCTTGCACTTTTAACGAAGACCCCGAACCGAGGGGGCACACTGACGCTGTCGACTACCCGCAATCATAGCTCCTCAAATCCAGCTGTGGTCACGGCTCGCTCCGCGGACGCTGCTGCTGCCGCTTCTTCTGCCGCTGCTGCCGCTGCAGCCGCGCCGACTGCACGCCGCCACACGAAGCCATCACGGAGGGGAGGAAAAAAAACACACACACGTTATATTGTCACCTTCTGGGCGGTCGTCAAAAGCAGCTGTTGCCGATACTACAGCGGGAAAAGGCTCGTGCGCTCACGCAGTCTCATCACGACTGCATCTCCGACAGCAGCGCGCGCTCGACTCATCTCTCTCTTCTCCACGGTGTGGCAATGACGCGGAGGAGGAGGAGGAGGTGGTGGAGGAGGTGGAGGAGGGTCCGGTCCTGGTGAGGAGGAAAGCTTTTTTTTTCTCCTTTTCCACCGGTACACACCTCGGCGATGCCTGTTTGTTGTTTTTTTTATTTTTACACGAGACCACTTTTCCTAATGAATTCACGCCACGGTTGGGAGCCGGATGTGCCTCGCGCGCGCTCCGTGGAAGCGCAGTCGAGCATCGAGTCACGTTGCGCAATACGTGCTACGGAGACCGAGTGGCACCGCAGCCGGTCCGTGGCTACGTCAAGAGGTGCGTGGCTTTCCAGCGCTCATCTGTATGGGAGGCTTCGCTCGGCGTCAGGAAAAAGGCATGAGAGGCGCAGCTGCTGGATGCTGAGAGAGGAGGAGGGAGGTGGTGGTGGTGGTGGAGGGGGGGGAGGACTATTGGAATTCAGGAGATCTAGCTTTGACAGACCTTTGCAATCAACACCGAGCACTCAAGTCTATACTCCTGTCCGCTCATGTTTCAGCGAGCCTCCTTTATCAGACAGGGAGGATGAGATGCTGTCTGTCATGTAGCATCAGATTCCTTTGGTTGGAGACACTGAGATGTCTGTTAGTCTATCCACACACACACACACACACACACACACACACACACACACACACACACACACACACACACACACACACACACTGCTGCTGCCGCCGCCACAGGCCTCTGCGTGTTTTTGACAACTTTAGCAATACTTGTAAAGTTTTTGAAAAGCCAAGTGGTTCTCAAATGGGGTCTCAGGAGGCCCTCGGGGGATCCTGCTGGCAGTTCCAGAGGGGCTCCTGCAAAACCAGGTTTCATTATATTCAATTTGGCCAGTATTTAAGGGGCTAGAAATGGCCCAATTAAATAAGGGGTCATTCTGACCACAAGGTTTCACCTCACCGTCGTCCCTAATGAGTCGTGGACCACCGCAGAATACTGTAAAGGTTCCACTTCATTGTATTTCCTGTTTATTCACAGCAAAACACAGTTGCTTCATAAATAGCACTGCAGCTAAAAGGGAAAATATGTATTTTTGATTTGGGGGATGACCCGTCTCTTTAAGGCATAAGTAGGCTAATTGTTGATTTTGTGAACGCACTAAACACAAAGACAAACACACACACACACACTCACACACACACACACACACACACACACACACACACACAAAGTCAAGTGATTTTTTATAACTACATCTCCAAATTAACAGAAAAACAGGAGCCAACAAAGGCAATTAAGACGTTTGGTTCACAATGGATGTAGTTACATAACAAAATGTGCAATGTGTGTGTGTGTGTGTGTGTGTGTGTGTGTGTGTGTGTGTGTGTGTGTGTGTGTGTGTGTGTGTGTCAGACATTGAGACAGATAAAGAATTAAGAGGTAAGAGCAAGAGTTGCTGTATGGGAGGGAAGTAACTTATCGTGGATGTAAACTGTAACGTCACAATAGTAATTCAATGAGATACTAATTTCAAATGACAGTCAAATGGACCAATCGTGTCTTCCCTTCTAAATGGGCGGGCTTAATTATCGACAACTTTGTGGTCGCTAACTTTACGGCACACAAATCCGAACTTCAGCTCGCGGGGAAAAACAGCTATCATAAATTTCCCATATTTGGGAGTAGGGGATTCTGGGTATTGGAGTTCTTGGGTATTTCTTGTGTTTAACTACATGCTTATAATGAATCCAGCGTAACTGCAGGGATCTTTGTCTCGTCAGCTTTATTCTTAATGAACGAAACCCGCGGAGAAAAAAACACACTGCATGTCATGTTACTATTTGAAGCCCAGACACTGTGAGAGCCTCATCATTATAAACAGCTGGGGATCAGTTAGGAAAGTGACTGCTGCAGCACCAGCGGGCGGTTTGGCGCCATCTACAGGACTCAATTAAATGAATCAATAATCATGCAGTCGTTTGGGTCATACCCACTTTGTGACGCGCTCGGCGGTTTAAAATAGAAATAAATATGACATAAAGATCGTTTCATTGCCTCGTGAGAATTCCATCATTATTATTCAGCCGAGCTGCCAATATTTGATCTTAGACGAGGACCTGAGTAGAGCAAGAGTAGAATATATTTAGTGGAGTTAATATTTGATATAGGCTACTCTGAATTTAATTTAATTTTTTGAATTCTAAATGATTAATCGTTCCCATTTGTGTTATGCCGTCATTCGGGCGATGCTCTTAACGCCATGACGATAGCAGCTGCAATTTGACCAAAAAAAAAGAAAAGTTTCAATCTTGTTTTCTGCCAATAACTGGCTTTGTTTGATCTCAAATGGTGAGCAGTGAGCTATTTATTTTGAACAATTTCTCTTTTCCCTCCATATCTATGAGAGTGTGTATGTGCCTGTATTTGTGAGTGTTCCTTCTCTGCTGGATAAATAGCGATATCCAATCAACAAGCCATTTAATATCCAGCGCGCAACTTTCTTTACAACTTGCCGGTTGCAGCAAGTGGCGAGATTTGTCTTAACTGTCAAAAGTTGCCATTGGGCATGAAGTGTTTCCAGTTAAATATGAGGTTGTCGTGTTTGGCAACAGGTACAAGCAGCTTTAGATATGATTATGTGTGTGTTGAATGTGTGTTTTGTCATACGGTGATGTGTGTGTGTGTTGTTTATCCCCCCACCTGCTTGCTGTTTTTCATTATGCTTATTACTGTACGTTTGCATCACCCATCCAATATGGTGCGGAGCGGCGGACCACCGGGGGAAGCTTCGACTTTAACCCTCCAGCTGTCTATTGTGGATAAATCTGCTCTCGGCCCCCCCCCCCCCCCCTTCTCTCCGTCTCCTCCTTCCCTCGGGGGAATATAATGAAACCTTTTTTAGCCAAGATGCCTAATGCTACTAAAGTGCACTGACATTGGAGGGAATGCGATTATGAAGCCCCATTGTGAGTACAGTGTCTCCATGCAGCAACATGAGGAGGGGGGGTTTATAAATATAATATGCCCTCTCGACTATTGTAGTTCGAGCTGTATGGCATGTGGGTAAATGTATTCAGTCGTACGGCGCGTGAGGTGTCGGCTACGGTATAAAAACCAGAGTTTTTGGCATTTGAGGAAGCCTCTGTGGGCCTCGCATTCATCTTCAAACACAGCAGACCTATGATGATGATGTCACAGCAAAACACAAAGCCAGGGCGAGCCAGACGAGTGTGTATGCGTGTTTGTGTAGCTGAGCGTGTGTGTGTGTGTGAGGGAACATGAGAGGGTTATGGCTTTGGTGCTCTGACAATATTCTGCTCTGGTTGGCATCACACATGAGCAAATCTCAAATGGAACAACATGTATTTTTCCATCTCGCTGCCTTAAAAGTCATATAACAGCCAGTGGCCACCTGTGGAAGCTGTTCAGCTGACGACTGTAGCTCCAGGCTTGTCCAGCGATGCTCACTTTCTTTTCTTTTTTTGGTGGCTTATTAAATCGTGAGCGGCACTGTTCCAACGTGGCATTCTGAAGCGGGATTTTTACTATAAAACGTCTATCTGGCGAACAAGAGATGTCATTTGGCAACACCCTGAGGGGATAAATAGTGAGATAGTTATGGCATCTATAGGCCCGAGGATTCGGATCCAGCAAAGACTTTTAATGGTGCCAATAAATTACCTTTTCCCTCTGAACAATCTGAAGATCCAACATCCTCCATCCTGGGAGTGTGGCATCTAGGTTTATTTGTCTGTCCGTCACTCAGAAAATGCACACGTCTGACTGCATATTCACTCACAGCAGGAAACAAAAAATAAATAGGTCACCTTCAAAGCTGGCAGAAAACTTGGAGAAGGGGTGAAATCTAAAAAGCGGGGCAGGATCCCGATTCCTGGCAATGCCTTGCTCGTGTCCAACAAGAACACTCTCTTCCCCGGCTGCAGTATGAAGAGAAGCAAAGGCTAAGTGCAATCCTTATTCCAATAAAACATTTAGCACCAATGAGTTCATGCTTGATCCTCGAAGAAGGCGACGCGGAACTTTCTTTTATGTTAATGGGATCTAGACCCCTTCTGTTTCCGGACGCTCCAGCGTTGCTCTTCCACATGAGAAGAGCCGACTCCATTTAGATTCAGTGTTTTTCGGGTTTCCTGTTGAGGAAAAGCGTCGTCAGCGTCTGCACACTCTTAACATAAGTGTAGGATCTCATACTGAGAGGAAGGCCTCGGCCCCCTCGCCTATAAAGACAAAAAACTAAAAAAAAAGCAGTTCTGACTGGTGTTTCTATTCTACAAATGTTCCCTCAGACACCCCCCCGTTTTTTTTATTTCCCTGGGTAGCAGCTCTCTCCGACACACTCAGTATTCACGGCGGCAGGACGCCTGTCGGCAGTATTTACACACATAACCGGGGTGAAAAGAGGTAGCTTTCACAATGAGGTGCAGCGGTTCATGGCAGCCGGTATCAACATGCCGTCAGAATCTAGAAAGCGCCGCCCTTTGTGATGCTCCCTGGTGAGATATCAGGGTCGTCTCCACAGAGCTTGAATTGTCAATGAAAGTATTTGAAGGAGTCAGAGGTTTACCTGCAACAATTTGAAGCTTTTTAAAAAACGTGCTCAAGCTCCAGCTGCATCCTAAAAACATTTATTTTTAACGAGATTTCGTATTATAATTGGCTTTTTCGCACAACAAGGGCGCCCTGTGAATTTATTCATCTGTCTTTACTGTGATTAAGAAAAACCGTTAATGTCTCCCCCTAATTTAGCTATACTGCAGCTGTCCGCTTCCCTATTGATCAGCTGCTCCACCGAGTGATTCGTCCCAACTGGGATTGATTCTGCCAAAGCTATTTTGGTGACACAGCAGAGAGTTAACATGACATGCTAATTAAGCCGTGTGAACCCACCTCACCAATTAGATGGGCCGATACGTCGTGTAGAGGCGACAGAGAGGGAGTGTTTCATCGTGGAAGGCGAGGATGCACTACGGCAAATAGGAGAGGTTGAAAATGTGTGACAATTTGGAGATAATTAATCTAAACCCTCCTATTTATCATTTATAGTGAATAAAGCACATATATGTTAGAAAAAAACGAATGTGGTCGTGGAGGACGTGTTTACTTTTATTTAGTTACTTCTCTAACAGTTAATGATCGATAACAGCGTAACGTCGCTGTAATTATATTTAATAATACATGATTACACGCATGAACAGATCCTCACTTTCTGTTGAATATTTATGAATTTATGCAAATGTAAAAAAAGAAAATATTCAGGGGTCAAACTGATTTTTTCCCCTCATTAGCAGATAAAATGATGCTGATAATATAATACATGTATTAAATCACATACATGTATGTGATGCACAATGTAGAGGTCAATACATGTAATAATATACGTAATAAAGAGAATAAACTTTGGGTTATCATTCCTAATTTCAAGTAAAATGCTAGGAAAGATATTTTTTATAATTACATCAAAGGTCATTCTTTTGCCGTTGTATTGAGAAACTGATCAGATTTGTTTGTCTCGATCCGAACCGCTGAGTATTTCCAGCGCAAATACCACGACCCAAGCAAACAGCTTCCCAATCGAAACCCCTTCAACTGCATAGAAAATGTGATTTCCAGTTTAGTATGCGGCGCTACTTGGCTCGGTGTCTGAGATTGTAATTATCTCTCTGTAAAGAAGGTAAGGTGAAGCCCATGTTAGCCTCCGTGTCCTTGGCTGCGCCGGGAAAATAAATCTTCAGAACAGATCTCACTCCGGGTACAATCATTACGCTGCACATTGCACCCGACAGGACTGTAAATTGCATTACTAAATCCACTTAAAATTGCAGGTAAAGAGTGACGGGTAGGAAATCCTCATTTCAAAGTAAACTTCAAGTAATAGTTTGTATCTCGGCAGGGCCTCGGGACCGGCGTTAAATTAAACACCGGTTCGACCTCCAACGCTGGAAAAAAGGCCTTCAGTAATCACTGTTTGTACCTGGGTGTACAAACACATGCACATAATTGGGGGAGATATCATTACAGTGTAATTATTTTCTTTATCTGCAGCAGATACTTTGCCCCAATTCTGTGCGAAGGCTTCATTGTGAATCAGAGGTCTTTGTGGAAACACTGTAGGGCCGGGAGCAATAGCGTGAAGCAATGAAGTATGGGTAAAGTGGTACGTGTGAACGAAATACAAATGCCATTCCATTCAGCGGGAACCCGAATTTGCCACAGATATACAAGCAAATGAAAAAGGGCCACAATCACTTTAGGCTGAGTTGTGAGCAAACAAATTAATTATTTATGAACAATGAATATTGCATATTGCTCTCAAAAAATTGTTGTTGCCTCTCCTTCATAAGCCAGCAGATTTGATTTACAAGGCTGGATATTCACTTCAATGGAAGCTGAATTCTAATCACTTTTTCGATGTCAGCACGCGGAGAAGGAAAAAGCAACTGTGCAGTTGATAGTTGTGAGACAGAAAAATAAAAATGTATATATTTAAAAAAAAAGAAGAAGATATCTACGTTGAGTTATTTGCATTTCATTTTCCTGACATGCAACATAAACACAGTCCCGCAACTGAAAAATGGCTTTTCCTCTGAACCCGGCCGTGTTTACGTTTCTATCACCCGTGGCCGATAAACAATGTTTCGCCGGCAGCATCACATCATGTCGTGTCCCTTATTTTCACCCAACATTGCCTCCTCATTGCTCACTTTAAAAAGTAATCGAGTGGTCAAACAAAGCTTGAAGCCGCCGCTGTGTAACCATTGGCTTTTCTATTTTGCACTGTGGTTCAGGTGTACGATAATAATGGCTCTGCCATCTGCTCACCCGCTTGTCCTTTAAATTGTCTTCTTTTTGCTATTGGCTTAAAGCAACAACAACAACAAAAAAAAGAGGGATCACTGCTGTTTATGCCTGCCATGCATGCACCATGAGATAAGTACGATTCATCGGTTTTAAAACCTTTAGATAAGCAGGTTTCTACGATCAATAACATGCAACATCAATACAAATATGAAGCAGCACAGAAACGTTTTCTGTATGCAAATACTGGGTTACGCTTGTAGCCATTATGTACTGCCATTACAGTCAGAATGTCTCTATTCCTTCCATCCCTGTCCATCTCCACACCTGAACAGGTGAAAAATACAAAGAAAACCACATTCTACGGACAATAGTACAGTTTCCACGTCACCTAACCTGAATGTGTCCCCACTGTGGGAGGAAAAAACCCACACAGGCACATTGTGAGCTCCAGCTGGCCAGGGTACTGGTTATCCCAACTATCATTTTATGCTTTGTTTAATGGAGCACATGAGGCGCAAAGCGGTTGTTCCAATTGGACATTTTCTCACGTTAGTTTCGAGTTCTGAGCAGAGGTCGCGTTAACCGAATATTTTCGGCCCGGAGACCTCGGTGCCACGAGTCACAGAGCGGCGCCGGTGCATCTGCTCCACTACTTGCAGAAGGAGCACATGCTGCAGGATTTCCCTCCCGGTGAAGGGAGCGCGTTTAGGGTCGGTAAATCTCACGAGTCTATATAGAAATCAGGTCTCCAGTTTGGCAGCAGAGATTTTTAAGATTCGGAACAAATTAAAACAAAAGTGAAAACTCATCTGTTCCAGGACAAGACATTTTGTTTATAATAATAGATTATGACAGAATTTTTACAATATTTCCTTCAAAATGACCGACAACAAGAAAATCTTACACAACCACTGGCTAATATGACAGCAATACTAATATTTCTGAAATCTTAAACCCATAGGATTGTGAGTTTTTAGCTATGAACACTAAGCTTTGAAAACTACATTGACATTTTTACATTAAAACATGGATATGGCAATGGTTTAGTCCAATATTTACTCTCCTTCTATCTCAGTTTTGGTCTCCACCCACTGTGGAAGGAAATATCTGGCTCTTTAGCTCCTAAATGCTTATTTTCACCAGCTAGTCGCTCATCTGCTAATCAGTGATTGGAAGATTGCATTCAGGTGTCTGAAAACATCTGCTTAATTAATAATATGCTGATGACAGTGGTGAGAATAAATCAAAACATTATAGTTGCGAGAGTTAAAACCAAAACAAGGAGCTGGAAGACACTAAAACACTGGGATCTGCAGGATCCGGTCATGTAAGTGACCCCTTTCACTTAAAGTATAGTTATTAAAATATTTTGTTTAAATGGGAGCTGCTTTATTATTTTTATTTTATTATTTATTATTACTATTATTTTAATTTAAATTCCATAACACAAAGTAAAGGAGAATACATTTCTATTTACACTATATTCCCTTCATATCTATCCGAACAACGCGAGATTGAGTTTGGGATCAATGGGAACTGATATGCACTAACATACTTATCTTGTCTGGACTTCACATCATCAAACATCGCTGCAGGAATGGCGTGACAGCAGCAGCCAAAATAAATCCAGGACGACAGAGCCGGGGGGAACGATCTCTTAGCGATGTGTCACGGGATGTTAGAAGTGAGCTACTGCTTACTTCGTGGCAGGTGATGGATATGCATTTGACCAGATTCTGATTTTTTGACTTTGACTTTGGGCTGTGAAGTCATTGGTTTAAGGGAAACCTTTGTTCATTGCACAAGCTGTCATCATGGATATGGCAACGCTCAGCAGCTCAATGATGCTGCTGGTCAAAGCCCCGTTTCATCCATTTGAGTCCGGGAAACTTCCAATAGATGAGGGTTAATAATAAATTGTGTACCGACAGAATTCATGTATCGGTAATAAATAACAATATGATTCCATCCGTGCTTTTTCATGTGCTATATATACAGGTCTAGGTCCCAGATCTACTGTATTTAACTCAGCCTTCAGTTAAGTGGGCTTTTGGGGGAGCGATATGAGCCGACTTTGTTGCTGCAGAGCTTACAACATCATGAATATTTGAAATGTTGAGAGAGCACGTCAGAGCAGCGTTTCACCAGGGTTTGCTGCAACCTCATCACACCTCTCCTCGTCTTAAAAAAATGTTAATCTTCACCCAAAGCGACACCTGGGATGTGATCGGCTTTTTTGGTGCACGGCTGAATAAAGAAAACATTTAATTTGGGCAAAAGGCTCCGTTCATTCAGCTTTTATCCCCCAGACTCCCGCGTCTACTGTGGCTCTCGTTACTGTGTCCAAGCAACTGAGACATCATTTTCACGATGATTTAGGCTCATAGGCGTTTGTGTGAGCAGTGAGTGAATTCTCCCCTTCCCTGTGGACTTTATGAGCTCTCAAACCGTAAATCATCCTGCAGAGCTCGTTATGAAATCAGATTTAATCTTTTCTGAGACGCTAATGCAAATTGTGTGCCCGCGCGTCGAGGTGGGCGCTTCATTTCGGATTCGCCCGACGTTAGCATGCGTGCAGATGCGACCGCACAACACGGATGTTATAAGTACAATTGGGAGGGGGGAATAGAAGTTGTTCACTCACCTGTCTTCTCTCTGTTAGTATATACTTATTTCCTATCATCACCTAATTGCTGGGCAGGCATCCAACGCCGTGGACTACTATGTTGCTAATAGATGTCAAATGAGAACAGACACCCGCGGCTGCATAAAGGCGATATGAATGCAAAAGTTGTTGCGGTATAGGATTTGGCAGTTTGACAGGCTGTACCATAATCGAGTGTGACTATTCAAAAACGGATTACTTTGACTCTTTAATCACTTTTAACACGAGAGTTGCGAACAGTGTGTGCGTTGGCGCCGCCTATAACGAGACAGAAACAGCTGAGCGGCCACGAAAACGAATGGGGAAACAGCCTGGAGGTGTATCATATGAACACCCCCCATCTTTCTTCATATGTAGACATTATATACGCTACGTGTTCATGGGTGCACAGATGCTCATTTGTGAGTGTATTCTCCTCTGGTGTGTGTGTGTCGGGGGGTTGGGTGTCCAGGGTTTGTGTGTCGACATGATTGTGTGTCTCTGGAGAGTACAGCCAAGCAGAACTGTGATATGTGGTGGGGGGCCTAATTACGTTGTGACGCAGGTTCAATGCTGCCCTCAGCACTGCTGACCTGAACACTTCTAACAGCACAAGCAGGTGACGGAGAACATGGGGAAGACTCAAGGAGGGCTGCTTAATAAATAGATAATCACATAATTTTCTTTCCCTCTCTGGCTGATTAAAGTCTGCTCACACTGGGCCTCATTAAAGCGCTCGAAACACTCTCGCTATAGGAGGCTGACCGCGTTGACACCTGAACGCTTTGTACTCCTACAAGGAGGCTCCGTTGTTAGCGTAAATGATTTCCCGGAAATGCGGCGGGGACGCGAGTGCGAGTCCCTGGATGAACGGAGTGGTAAAGGAGGGTAGTGTGCGATGAATGCAACTCACCGTCTGCATACAAATCTGCGAAGCGGCGGCGACGAGAGACGAGCGAGACAACAGATTTAACATCTCAGCGAGCGGGTGAGGATGGTGCAAGCTGGCAGCTCCCATCTTCTCTCACTCTCCTTCGACGCCCTCGTCTTCACTCAGCCGGCCTCCCTAGCGATGGCGGTGGAGCGGCGGCGGCGGCGGCAGCAGCGGCGGGCCAGCTGGCGTCCCGTTGGAAGGGCAGGTTGGGAGGGCAGCCAGCACGAACTGTCAGAGGCCTGCCAGGGAAGAGGAGCCGGGCCGCTCTCCGTTGTGCTCAGCATGATGCGGTAACTGGGAACACACGAGCACACACACAGAGAGCAGATTTGTTATTGTTACAGACAAGAATCTTCTAGGTTATATTCCCCATCGCATAACCTTGGTTTGGAAGCCTCCTCTCCACATGCTCACTCTCCAGAGCCGAGTCACGCCAGGACTGAATTCATGTATATGTTAATGTCAGCGTGTTAACATGTCCACAGTGACGATGCTTACACGCTGGTGTTTAGCTAACGTTCATTGGCATCCTGAAAAAAGAAAAAAAAAATCTTTTGTTTGTCAGGAATTGAGTATTGTGACACAGTCGTGTTGTTTTGTTTTTGTCTGTAACCTTTTCATGCTGCTGCCAAGTCTCCCCTGGAAAAGAGATCCGATCTCAGCGGGTCTGACCTAGTTAAATTAAAAAGTAATATTTGCTAATTAGCACTAAACACAAAGTAAAGCTGAGGCTGATGGGACTGGGGTTGCAGGTATTTGGTCATAAACCAAACCAATAAAGATATGATATCGTTAATATTGAGGAAGACGTGAATTTCCCCCTTTTGTCACAGAGACACACACAAACATGGCAAATAGTTATATTTATATAGCGACTATCTGGACTTTCTTCCACTCAAAGCACTACATGTCAACATTTACCCACTCACACACACACACACACACACACACACACACACACACTCTCTCTCACACACACACACACACACACACACACACACACACACACACTGATGGCATGACATGCTTCATACATAATTGATGATCCTTCGGGAGCAGTTTGGTGTTTAGTCTCTTGCCCAAGAAGACTTAGACATGTGGTCTGGAGGAGCCGGGGATTGAACCGCCAAACTTCTGATTGACTGACCCACAGCTGCCCCCCGAACACATGAGTAGACTAAAGGTGTGTTCACACTGACCGCAGAGCAATATTGCGTACAAATTCATTGGAAAGATAAGCCCCGGATGAAGCAAAGGACGTACATTTTTAATTCGCACAAATTATTCCGAAAGCCTTTCAGCGCTGAGATTCTCCTCTTGTCGTCACTGAATTACAAAACATATCGTAGAGGTCTACAATAAAAACTCACATTAGTCCAGAGATCAAACAAAACTATGAGTATCAACCAGAGACTCTCGACAATACCAACAAGATCGCTGCCATATTTACGTCTAGATGACCATATTTGGAGTGTTGACGAAGCAACTACGGTGTTAGCATAGCCTACCTCCCATCGATACGAATGTCATTAAGAAAACAAACTTGTTATTATTTAAGTTATTAGCATATCGTTTTGCGAGCAGATGATATAAACCATGACTCTGGACTTTTTACAAATTGTTTTCATGTAGTTACTTCGGCATCATTTTAATCAGTTTAATGCAATTAAATCACAACAAAATGTTTTGGGGTTCATACCGCTGTAGTAAACCAGCCGATGTGTTACTTTCTATTCACATTAAAAAAAAATCTGGATTTTGTTATGAAGCCAGGACGCTGTTTGATTACCCGATGTGTTGAAAAATTGGCTTTGGTGTGAGCACACCTTAAGAGTGAAAGACTCTTTAAAATGTATTCATGCCGAAGCCTCGTCTCACGAACCTTGATGGCAACTTTATTCTTAAGAGTAAATCTTTAATCCGTTGCTCCAGATTGAAGGTCTTCTTTTTGTCAATGTTCATTTACAAACAAAGTTAAAATGAATGTCTTTTCAGGATTTTCTATCATATCCGTTGACACGGCGACATCCTCCCGCCATCACTCGCCGGCCGTCTGTCAGTCTGTCTCTCCACTCATTAACAGGGTTGTGTGTAGTGAGGCTCGGCGGACATTATATGCGCCATCTATTTGCCAGATGTTATTGCTTACACGGTGGCGATTTCATAAGGTGCTGTGACAATTTCATTAACTTCGGGGAGATCACACTTTGCCAGGGAAGGAGGGGGAATGGAGAGGCAAAAAAAAGGCGGAGGGGTTCGGATTCCTGAAACGCCGTTACATTAGCGAGACGGGGGAGGAATACATCACCGAGAATTACTGAGCACAATAGACACTGGCAGAGACATTCTCCTCTATTTTAATGAGATATGCTCGGCTTGTGCTACCTACAGTCCCGGGCTGTGCGTGAATGGAAATGCGCCGGGATGGTAGGCTGGATTGTTACTGACAAGAACCTTGATCTGTTAGCAAATGCGGCTGATTCGCCTATCGGCTCCACTAAGGATTCAAATTTTGAAATTGAGAGACGTGTGTGGATGATATTGGACATTTCAGGAAAATATTATGCGTTCCAGAGTTGGCTCACTGGCTTGGAGGAGGGGGAAATGTTTTTGCTTGTGTGCCAGAGCTCCGCATTCACATGGTTAATGGGGTTTCATTGAAAGCAGAAGACAAAGAGTGATAGCCCTCCCTGATCACATTAGTCGGGTATCGATCATGCCCCTCCGTCTGCTCGGTAAAGGTGAACATGCTAGACATAATCCTGTTAGCGGCTCTTTCCCCAAACACTCGCCTCCCCCGATGGAGAGGTATCGACGATAAAGGCTTCTATCTTCTTAAATCTAAGGTTTCCCTGGAAGAACGGTTTACAAACTGCCTTTTGTTGGTTTCCTGAAGAGCATAGATGCAAAAAAAGAAGTTGCTGTTTCTGTGTCTTTATCACTGTGGGAGACTACATCTTATCTATACACATTTAATGTACACACACACGAGTCAACACTAGAGTTGGTACACACTGAATACGCACGCACGCATATCTAAATGTACAGAAAGACAGCCAGTGTGTGATTGCTAAAACAGATGAAGAGATAAAGGGGAATTCATCAAAAAGCACGATGGCTAAACTCAGTAGCCGGTGATGCATAATTCATCGCTGATCAAATTTGACAAGTTCTTATCTCCCTGTTTGGGGGTTTGTTGTGGAACAATGCTTTTTTTTTTTTTTTGCATTGTCTCTCTGGCTGCTGCAGGAGCGCGAGGAGTCTAATTTCCATTTTTGCAGTCGGGCCACATTAGCATACTTTCTTTTTTTTTTCCTCCATGCGGTAGTGAGAAGGGGACAACTGGGGTCCTCATCAGATAGGATTAAAGAAGAGAGTCCGCTGGAGCAGAACAGATTTAGGGAGAGGCAGGCGGAGATAGCGAGGCAGAGAGAGAGAGGGATAGAGGAGGTGTACTGAGGGGGATGGAGGGGAAGAGATGGAGGAGTAGCTGGACCATGAAACACGGTTCGACCTACAGTAGCACGCGGTGCCTCGGCAGTAAATCTGAACCCGTTATTAGATGGTAGTCGAGTCTCCGAGTAAAAGTCATGTCTGTCCAGCTTTGATTTTTTTTTCTCCCCCTTTATTCTTATCAGTACCTTTAAAAGTCCTTTCTCCCACCCGGGGTCGTATAACATCGGCTCTTATCGGACCTTGAAGCTTAGAGCTTCCAGGAGGTGATATTCCGCTGGCGTAATTTAACTTCATAGTTGTTCTTAGCACAATGTCGCCTCGTCCTTGTAAGGTGCATTAGTGGAATTGATGGTACCTTTGATGCAACTGAGAAATCTGGATAGAACGCTTAAGTTGCACTCGCACAATGAGAATGTATCGCCAGACATAGATGTCGGCGTAGATATGAGATGAGCGTTCACACTCGGGTCGCCTGACTCGGATGCTGGCAGTCGTGTGCAAATCCAGATGAACAGCTTCACAAATTCAAGGATAATTCTGGGTGTGTTGGGTTATTTCCCTGGTTTCTACCATCATGCAGCAGTCCAGTCAATTTTTTTATTTTTTTTATTCACCTAATAATGTTTTTTTTTTTTCTCCTTATCTCTTATCCACGGGGTCCAAGCACAAAATCAATCCGCCCCCCAAAAAAAAGTGATTAAAATTTGTTCCTTCAAAGCGAGTCTTCATATGACATTCATCCAAGGTCTGTTACTCTAAGACGGATTAATCAATGTAGCGCATAAACCTCAGGATCCTGTGCTGAAGTAAAAATAGTTCAAGCTAACCTGCTGCATGAAACAGGTCTGAGCCGACGCTTTGCATTTGGGGCTCGAATTAGTCATTTGTTGATGAAAAACAAAGACATTTATAACCCCAAATCTATTATTATATAGAAATGTTGTACGTATGTACAGTAATATAATATGCTATAACATAAGAGGAGTTTAAAGGATGAAACGGAAGCATCAATCCATCAGATTCTGTAGGGCAACTACATAGATCCTGACTGAGCCTGACCTCCATACGCAATCTGTAAGTGAAGTGGAGCTCCTAAGTGCAGATCAAGGTTAGTGCATTACAGTGTAATAATGTATGTGGCTTTTAGTATCATAAGAACCCCCTGACTTAATTGAAGCAAAAATGAAAAAAACACTTTGGCTGGCGAAAAACTGTTTACGTATTACTTTCATTCATCAGCCTCTAAAAGACTCTCATTAGCTCCAAATGTGTATTTCCTGTTTGGAATGATGACAGATATTTGAAAATGAACTGTGATTTGATGTGAATTTGCATTACAGATGTGTGATGGGTTATAGATAACCATTTAAGGTGACATCTGTGAGGTTTGTGGTTAAAACCAACAGCAAGTCTGAAGTTTGAGAATCCACCTGCTTCATCACTAAATCATAAAACAAAGTTTCACTCAAACTAACTCAAATCCAACCATGTAACTACCCTTTCTGACTTCTGACTAGAAAGAAAATCATTCAAACCACCGGTGTCATGTGTGCTTGTGCCAATGAGTCATAACGATGCAGTTGTAAAAGATGTAAACCGATCTCAAATCAAATTCCCCTCAATATTTAATCAGCGCTGTCCGACCCTCGTGGTCAGCTGTGAGGCGCCCAGCTGATGAAATGATCATCATCAGTTGTAGAGATTCAAGAGAGCACCAAAGGGCATTAAATAATTCCAGAACAGATCGAGAATCTCCAATAATAATATCCTCGAATCCTGCACGTATGGATTGTGTAGCGTGGTTGAAGTATGTAAAGAAATGGCGGCGACGTCCTCGGTTCTTATCCTAACAAAACTCCAACACATAAATAACCTATCACACTTCCATTTCCAAACGACATCCCAGGGAGGGCGATGTCACTGATTGCCCCGATCATTTTGGAGGCAATCAGACTGATTGGTGTAAATTGCGGTGACACTTCGGTGATGTGTAATTCTACATGATGGACGTAGACAATGTGAACGGTGGAATTGGGACAAGAACAAGTGGCACCTCATCCCACAAGCACCTTGATTTCTGTGCCAGAAACGTGACTTTTTATGGGTGAATGTGTGGAGGGCGGGGCATGAAGCTGATCCACGTTTCCAAGATGATTCGGGATCGATGAAAACAACGACGCCTCAGTAGCAGCCTGTCAATCACAAGGTAGCCACGCCCTAAAGCGTACCCTCCTTTTTCATTTATTTGACTCTTAATTCGGACCATAATTCCCTGAATGATAATAGTGATGTACTGAAGAAGACTTTAAACTAGCTATTGATGCTATAAACTCATGTTTACAATGTTTACTGAGATAATAAAACCAGATTTTAATACATTTTTATAACCAAGGTACTACTGTTAATACAACACCAAACACAAAATGTAGATGAAGATGAATGAAAATCACGAGTGTGTTCTAGTCCTGCTCGATCTGTAGAGTGTCCTTAGATAACCTTTTGATAGGACACTATAAATAAAGTTGAATTGAACCTGGGTTGTCGCCCCCTGATGGCCATGAGAAAGAATGCAAGGTTGAGGCACTTCAAAATTGGTTGAATTTTTCAGACCTAGCTGCCTGGATGAAAGTACTATTTTCTTTTCACACGTACAAAATGTTCCAATTTTGAATTGCCCTCCATTTTACCCAGCATTGAACTTTTTCCTCCCACAGAAACAGATTGTCCATTTAATCTAGAACCATCCTTCTGTAAAAAAAAATGAAAAATGAAAACTACAGAATCAGTTCAACTGAATTCCCACAGTCTGCTTTATGATAAGGAAATATTTAATTTACTCCGAGGTGTCAAACTGACAACAATGACTCTGCAGTGACTGAATCCAGCTGGCTTGTTTGACTGATGAATATTGCATTCATGTCAAGTGGTTTTCCAGCAGTGATTCATTGCCATATTTATGAGGTCAGTGATCACAACAGGCGGGCTGCATGTGGTCATGTGGTCTTACATGATGTTGTGCTCATCCTGCCCAGTTCAGCACATTGGTGGCTCCGGTCCTGCCTGTCCTAACCTCCATCATCCCTCATCGGTGCAGGACCTATGCTCTCTCTCTCTCCTGAGAGCTCACAGACTTCCTACCATGATTAATTCACCATCCCATTCCTCTGCTCCAACTGGATAAGTTCAGCAAATAAATTATGGACGTGTGTGTGTGTGTGTGTGATGGTTTTTGTTTGACATACCTGAATCAGACAAGGCTATCAGAAAATGTTCAGTCTGTGTGTGTGTGTGTGTGTGTGTGTGTGTGTGTGTGTGTGTGTGTGTGTGTGTGTGTGTGTGTGTGTGTGTGCGTGCGTCAGAGAGAAAGAGAGGCGTGATGAATTTTTATTGAAAAGATATTGATGCACCTGTAAAATAAAAAAAGTTCTCAAGTATTCGTCTGAGCGGCTTCATCTTTTTTTATGTGAGGAGTAAAAATGTGTTTTATTTTAAGGGTTCTTTAAAAACCACAAGACCATGTTAAATATATATTTAAATACTAAATGTTTCTGTTGTTGTGCCTTGTAATATCAATCTCTACTTTGTAAACATGTGTGGGCAAATTACATGCTTATTCAGAAAACACTTAGAGGCAGAGAAAATCAATAATTCATCAGAAGGAATTTGTTGTATTTTTGGCAAAATACATTTACTTTTTAATTTAAATTTTAAACTGTTAACAACAATGGTTGTTGCAGGTTTGTAATTCACAGTCTTGGGGAGATATTCAAGTTCAAACTACTAACAATCTAGATCGATAAATAGCATTACAAGTAAGAAAACAAAAGTATCTTTGATTTTGGGAGTGACAAGTCTTTCACTATCTCAGTGTTTATGAAATTCCGTAGATTACTTATTAAATATCGTACTCCTATGTTGATATTTTGGTTGCAACACAAGTGGACAGGCCTTTGGAGTTAGAATAATACACATGCTGTAGATATAATAGTGTCACAGCTGCAAGCAAAGACTCACCCTCATCTCTGCCAGGTGAGATAATCCCACCGAGGTTATTCATCAGATTGAAAAAGACAACTTTGCTCCGTCTTCACTGTATCTCTAACTGGAAGCTTCACTTCCTCTCCTCTCCCACTGAAAGTCTGTTCAACTTTAAAGTCGACTCCCCTCCCAGCAAAGGGATCTAAACAAACGCCGCCGCGCGAGGTGCAAGCCGTCTGGATTTGAGTCGGGATTTGGGCCGAAGAAGCTCAAAAACGTACTTCTCGTGGCATCAGCTCTTCGAAAACAGAGATCCCGAGTCACGTGGAGCTCGGCAATGAGCGTGAGGCTCCATCTCGGTGGTGAGTTTAGGTTTAGTGACCGGTACTTTTAATGCAGTGACAGCAGCAATATAATGAGTCCTGAAGATTGCTGATACCTCTTTATGTGCCCCACACAGGAAATCACGCAAAACTCTAGCTGCTCATTATCCACGTGGCTGGATATAAAAAAATCTCAACGTTGATATGAGATTGAGGTTCGGTGGAACATGCACACGAATGCATATGCACGCACACACACACACACACACACACACAAATAGACCTCACTCCCCTACCCACTCTTTTCCATCTTATATATTTCCAGCATGACTGAGCTTACCGCATTCCCCTACAGAGCCCTTCTCCAAACTTGCAGAGTGCTTGAGCAAACACTGTGTACTGGGCCAATTAAAACTCCTGTGGCGTGGGCGAAGGGGTATGGCAGCATGGGATGGATAGATGGGGCATAACGACCCATTTGGGTAATGACCAGCTTTTCCCCTCCCCCTCCCTCTCCTTATATACACCTTACATCTCCTCCCCCTCTTGTATTTCCGTCTCCCCTCCACCTCCACCTCCTCTTTCTTTCTCTCCATCCATGTTGATTGTCTGTCACTCCTCCGGTGCTCCAGGGAGCAGCTAATTGCACCTCTTGCACTGCCCCGCTCCCCCCGCTTGTGTCGTAGGATGCCGATTGCGGCGGGTACTCACTTTAAGCGATCAATGGGGCGAGTTGCTAAACAGCTCCGCGCCGAGCCGGCTGCCGGGACGGCGGCGGCGGTGGTCGATGCGAGGCCTGTTGTTTTATGCATTTCCGAGCGGTTTTCTCACATGCAACGCACGCATCGTCTACAGCCGAAGTGTGCCGTTAAGCAAAAACACCCAAAAAAAAGAAGCCGTTAGTTGATGGTATCAATCGAAGCCACATCGACCCCGTGGGGCATGAACAAAGTATTATTTATTATTTTTTATGCTCCAGTTTGCAAGACAAGTTCAATCGAGAGTTTAAACCCTGAAAGAGATGGCGTCTCCTCTTATGCGTCGCTGTCGGGTGTCATCACGGCTCCGGTTGACAGTGTTGCTGCGCGCTTCAGAATACACAGTGAGTCAGCATAAAGTAATAATGACAGAATGTGACAAATTATCACTCACGGCCTGTCAGTCACCCACACCCGGGGGTTGTTTGTTGTGACACAAATAGCAGCAGTAGACTTAGTCAGAGGGAAGATGGCATTTTGCAAAAGGTTTGGGTTGCGTCCTCGGCATGCAAGGAGCTGTTTTTATTCCACACAAGCTCTCCTATGGGTGTTGGAAATGGTGGGAAAGGAAGCGGTGATAATGACTCCTCGTTATCATTTCATTCACCCCTTGGAATCGCAGACACATTCGGCTGCGTGCAAACAAACACCGCCGGTGATTGCGTTCACAATTACAAAAGTGTATTTTATTTCTATCCTTCCTCTTCCTTTATTTTGGCAAACAAAAAACATGCTTCAAGACTCCTCCTGGCAGAGAGAGCAGCTCTATGTTGGAGTTAAACACTTTGCATGTGGTGAAAGAGCTGCCACAAATGATCTGCTAATGTGATTACAGAGTAATACCCCTGAGTGGTGAATGGCAGAATGAAGGGAGCGAGCAGGAAGAGGTTTTTTCTTTTTTCTCCGTTGTTTGGCAAAAAGCTTTGGCACGGCAAAAAATAAATAAATGAGAGCAGGGTGAGAGCAAACAGATTTCAGTGCTGAGTGATTTGCTAACATTATTACTTGCTTGGAAAGCCCAACAGAATGATCATAGGAGTAACATGCTCCTCCACCTCCCTCTCTGATCACCGTCTCACTGAAATCCTACTGTAAAGGCTGACATTATCAATGCCTAATTACGCTTTAACTTTCTCATCAGTTGCAAATCTAATCAAGGAGAAAATGAATATTTCAAAATCATATTTTCAGAGCAATTCTCAATTCTATTCATGTCTGCTAATGAGAGAGGCATAGATACCCTAGACAAGCCGATGCACTCTGTAATTATCCCCTTGCTTGGCTTCTCCCTGCATTATAAAAGACTACTTCACTGGTCGCTTCCTTTTGACCACAGCATGAAGCCCAGCTCCTTTGTGTCTTCTACTCAAGTACCAGATGAGACCAAAACACATATTTATATTTCAGATATGTTTCTGTTGTGCCCTGTCCTTGGTTATATATATTTTTTTTATTAGAGCCAAAGAAAAGCTTGGAAACTGTCTGGTTAAAGTAAATAAGAAAAATAGGGGAAGGATAGTTCAAATGTAAGGATTTCACCTTCTGAGATAAACACGGTGTTTCAAAGCTTTATCAATGCATTCATGTATTAGGTTACAGACACAAACAGACAGACACACACACATTGAGTGTGTATATATATATTTCTAGTGTCGCCTGTTGTGTACTGGAGCCTGTCTCGCTAATGGGTGAAGATTGCAGAGGGGTGGGTGGCATATGGTTTGACTGTCTTCAAAATAGAGCAGTGAATGCACTTCTTCTGTAGGGATGTATTGAATGCTGTTAATGCAACCAATATTAGTTTATTCCATACATGCATTCAGAATCCTGTCACATTGCAGACGCTAAGATTCTGGCTGAGTTGCTCATAGGATCACACCAGCAGCACCGAAAAAGACCAATATCAATCAATTAATATTCTCAAGATTACGTTCAATACGCTCAAGATTGTTTTGAATATATTTAACTTGGTCAATATTCTCAGGTTTCATTCAATATATTCAAGTTCCGATCAATATTCTCAAGTTTCTTTCAATGTAGTTAAGTTTCAACGAATATTCTCAAGTTTTGATCAATATCCTAAAGATTTCATTCAATATATTCAAGTTGATCAATATATTCATGTTCCAATCAATATTCCCAAGATTTCATTCGATATAATCAAGTATTAGCAGCATGTGCTAAGGTTAGCCCCTCATTCTTCCTAAATCATTCCGGATGACCTGGTTTGTTTCAGCCTGTATCTGACTGCTCGTCTTTCTTGCCCCAACTTCATTTTAACAATGTTGACGTGTTCCTGGATCTCAACAATTAACTGTTGCTGTTACGAATGCCCCGATTATAATTAATTAAATAACAGGATGATGAGTTTCACTTAAACAATGAGTTCATCTATTTATGAGCAGAAAGACTAAATGAATGCAGCCGCTCTCGATGACCTTTCAATACAAATAAATGGGCAAATACAGGGCGGTCACCTCGTGAGGTCTGCTGCCATGAAAGTCTGCATCTTTTCTAATAGGTAGAAGTCTTGCCAGTCCTACACTATTTATCAAATTGTGTTTATAAAAGACATTTATGGAAGCAAGTGTGAAGTCCTTCAGTGGAGAGAGTAACAAGTCAGTACCAATTTAAATTTAAATTTGAGGGCCTTTCTTGAATGGATAATCCGCGTGGATGATATTTCCGAATCATACGTACCCAACTTTGTCTACAATGTCACCGTGGTTGGCAGGTGATTCAGGCCAGATGTAATTCCTAGCCGCTCCGTCCTCTCCTGTTAATTAGATAATGCTTCACTTCTGCTGGCATCACACACTTGATGAACGCAGTCCTGGGAGATTACTTCTCCAGAGAAGCAGACAGGCTGGATTACCTAGACAAATTAATGGCTCTATAATTTGATTTTCTCAGGATTGCAATGTCTAAGCGACTCCAGCGGAGAGGAACGGTCTGAATCAGCCCTGCTGCGCGGGTGACATTAGCTAATCACATCTGCATGCTAAAGAGACGGCTGGGCCGCGGGGAAACAAAAGGCTCCACGGAGGTAGGAAAAGAGAACCGTGTTCTCAAGGAACTGATCTGTAGGGGAAAACCAGCAGGCCTGGAGGTACGACTCAGGGTTCAGGATCACAAGGTCTACGCCGAGAGGATGCGAGAGGCAAATCTGCTACAAATGGAAGCAGCGCGGTGCATGCGGGTGTCCCCCGGTCCCCGTCAGAGGGCCTGTTGTGCCCGAGATCAGCCTGCAAACACTTGTTAGGTGTTTCCATCAATAACCATCGACTCCATTAGAGGACCACGTGTGTGCAGACGATGCAGAATACATGCAAGCGAGTAAACCCTCACCTTGTTCTCCGAGCCCCCACAGCGCCTCGGTGAAACTCCAACAAATAAAGTTCAGTATCGATTTCACAAAATAAAAGCCTTCGGCGTCACAAAATAAAAGCCACGCCAAACGCATGTGTGCGTGTCACAGACTATCGCAAGCTCATGGACGCAATTACATTTTGAAAGAACTTATGTTGTGTTTTGCTGCTTCACGGTGCTAATAAAAGTTGTAATGGTAGCTCTACCACTTGCACAGTTCCCAATGGCATGTAATTAAACTGTCTCATCAGGGAAGCCTAGGCCTAATGAGCCTCTCACATTTCAACAAGTAAACTGCTGCTGCGGAACAGTTGTGGGGCTCTGGCAACCGTTCCTGATCCATTCTCTGGGGTAATTCTCTCTGAATGAAAGTTTTGCAATTTACTTGCAAATAATTTGGCTTCCTCTAAAAAGGACCCGATTCATTTCTTCGTATGGTCGCGCGTGTGTTCTGTATGAGTGATAGTCGAGGCTTCCGAGTGACTGACGCCGAGTGACAGCCAATCAGGGAAGTAGCTCTGCCTGTCCAGGAAGTCCCATCTGTGCCGACAGCGTAGATTCGATCGGCTCCTGACCAGGATTGGTATTTTTTGCAGGCCGCCCACGTACCGATGCACAATCACACGCACGAAAGGCATAGCGACTCCTAAAAACAGGCTAGCGCCGCAAAGTGTTGTGTGCTTCTTATGCAACAACAACAGTGTCTTGTGTAAGCATTTAGTATCGGCGTTCTTCACTGAAGTGTGCAAAAGAGCTTTAATTCCCATGGCAACGTAAATGATTTTGGAAGCGAGAGGTTGTATTCAATCTCTGTGAACGTGGAGCTGTAAGTGTTATTATGCAAGCAGGAACATTTTCAGAGCTTCATACAGGCACCGGCCCATCTGGGGATGCATTCCAAAATTGATGTGGCTGTTCTTTGTTCTTCTTTGGCTCATGTGTATTCATGGCTAATAAAATGCAAATACATTCTTTAGCTCCTTTCATGCATGCACACTTCACATTAGATGAGTCATCGCGCATGATCTTTACCCCCCTCCCTCCCTCCCTCCCCCATCTTGTGGTTTCAGACCACGTACCTACTTACATCTGAGTACTTGCCGATAACAAGTAGCAATATGAGTACATAACAATATCCATCAGGGCTCTTATGATAACTGTGAAAACATGTTTTATTTCTATCAAACGTCCGCTCGCTTTCTGACTCACAAATTCAATATGCAACATGAAGTGGAAGTGATATTATCGTGATGTCACCGATTCGTTTGTGGACGACGGTTTTGAAGCATCGATTTTGCAGACACTTTATTACTCTAAACGGGCCCATAATTTACTAAACATACGTCATGATGTATTGAAGAAAACTAGCGATTGCTAATGTCACGTTGCCATAGCGATGTGAGTATCGGGCCTGAAACCCCATACTGGTATCGATATCTGTGCATCTCTAGTATAAGCATCATCAGTAACCGACTTGTCAGTTTTTATTTGTATTATTTCAAAAGATATGATTTAAGGTCCTGTATTCCACCCCTTGGCAACGATTTCATATTGCAAAACCTGTCTTACAGACAGCTGAATAAGATGGGGGGGAAATCACAAAAGCACCTTCCCACCCAGGACTAATCTCAGCTGTCAGTGGGACGGCTAATATCAATGAGAGATGCACAGTCCTTGAGACCTCTATCAGTCAGTGATCAGTGAGCCTCTTCATCCTGGCACACAGTGTGCTCCGGTGAGACCTCTGGTGACATCCACCCCCCCCCAACACCCCCCCCCGTCTATGTTGCACAACACTGCATTGTGGCCCTTTGATCTCAGCATCCTCCCCAAGGCACGAAACTATTCTGGCGTTTGCAGACGAGTCAACGAGGGAGAGTCGCGCCACGCCGTAGCGACGAGGGTCAGGATGTCAGGACAGAGCGGCGACGCCGCGGCAAAACCCTCCTAAATACTCCCACATACAAGCAAAGGAGGAAGAGAAAAGCAGCGAAGAGAGGAGCAGCAGATGAAGCCGCCTGCCTTCAGAGCTCCGGCGGACATGAAAGGAAAGCGCGTCACTCAGGGGCTTTGGTTGGAAAATGTTCATAGATTAAAGCAGCTAGAAAGTGCATGCAATAGTTGGGGGGCCTGGCGTGCGGCTGTCTGCTCCAGATTTGGTCGGGTTTAAGTCAGAAGCTACGAAGGTAAATCTCTATTATTTGATTTGTGTTCGGCAACATAAGCTCAGAATAACAAGCTGTCAACATGACATCACCTTAAAAACTCGACATGACAAATGTTTGAGCAAACAGCACACGTGCAGCAGGGCAGAGCAGAGCCATTTTAATTCATTAACATGTTTTGTCTACAAATGACTGAATGTATTCACTGTCCTTTCTCTTGACTGATCTAAAGTAGCTCTTTACCAGCTAAATGCTGCACGATGTTCACCAGCGAGTCCCTAGACCAGACGTCCCAGTTTGTCCAGGACTGTCCCGGTTTGTCCAGGACTGTCCCAGTTTGTCCAGGACTGTCTTGGTTTGTTCAAGACTGTCCTGTTCTGGTTTGTCCAGGACTGTCTTGGTTTGTCCAGGACTGTCCCGGTTTGTCCTGGACTGTCCCGGTTTGTCCAGGACTGTCCCGGTTTGTCCTGGACTGTCCCAGTGTGAGACTGTTAACTAGAAGAAGCTGTCTTGTTTGTTTTTGCGGCAGAGAAGTTAAAAATACTGGAAGTAGCATGTAATATATATATCATTTTTTTTAAGCAGAGAGAAATTATGATTGCATTATTTAAGATTGCTTGATTATGTTTTTCACTAAAAAGTGTCCTATGATGTTGTATCTTAACAAAATGTAAGGTAACGAGATTCCAGTATGTTTTAGTTTTAAGCTTCTTTTTATTATTATTAGAATGCCATCAATTGAAATTATTCTGAGCGGGATAATCATGACATGACTTTTCCATATGACCCCAAGTCTTAAGGGTTCACCTGACACTAGACGCCAACAATGTCTGCCTGCTGTTTGGTGCTGGATAGGTACTATACATCAGGGTTTTTTTATAGCTTTGTTACAGGAAACAGCTGCCTGCTGAAGCTTAAACTAAAGCCGTAAAACAAAACAGCAAAGTTGTGGATCGTAAAAAACCATTAAACCAAAAACAATACGCCTAAAGACGCAATGAAACTTCATAGAGCTGAGGGGAACTCACTGCTGGTCCCCTTTCACATCCAAAAAGAGTCATTTTATACAGCTTGTGAATATAAACATTTTAAGTAAAGTAAAAAATTACTTACCGTTACAGTCAAGGAAGAATCGTGGAGGAAGAAAACATTGACTTTGAGTGGGAAAAAACATCCATCCACATCAACCTCCTCCTTTTTATTTTCTGTTTCTGCTGTGCTACGTCTGACAGAGACGGGTAATAATTCACACAGGCACTAGAGGTCCTCTTCAGGTAAACATATATTCATATATATATATATATATATATATATATATATATATATATATTCAGGAGTTGAACAAACCCAAACCATGAATGCTTCACTTGTAAGGACAGTCCAATCTCATCATCCTCAACAAGAAATGCAATTCAGCATTTAATTGTTAACATTTTCAACCAAAATGAGAGAATATTTCCGCCCCGATGAAACGAACAAGAACGATTCAAGACAAGGCAAAATGTGAAATATCCAGCTGATATTTTCAAGATTAAAAAACTGCGGTGAGGATTAATAACGCCCAGCCACGATGAATCACAGAAAAGGGTGTATACGTCAGACTTGCCAAGAAATTATAGCTTTAACTTCACTGTCATTTTAAAAGTTACAGTAACTTTGCAGATGGATATTTCACATGCAAGAAAAAAGCTTATCAGCTTATAAAATATAACTTGGTGTCGTATTAAAGAGGTTGAAATGATCTCTACTTCATCTTGCTCCAACATTAAAATGTTTATGCATCAAAAATGAAATGTATAACACTGAAATGGGCCACTCTGACACAGTGAGGACTTCCTGTACTTCTACTTGTTATTATGTACATTCTTTTTTTTTTACATCAAAAGTATCCAAGTACTTCTTTCACAACCGATGCCAACGTTGCCAAATGCCACACAACTGACTATAGAAAGTACAATCTGTATGAAAACATCATTCCTCTTCAAATCATTGCTTCCTCTAATAATCTAAAGCCACCTTTCCATTTATATACGTTTCTGCTTCCCTCTATTATCAGATTAAAAGCTAATTTGCACACCAATCTCACAGAGTATACGCTCATGCTACCACACACAGAAGTCAATTACTAATCAGCATGCTCTTTGTAAACCCAATTAGCTGCACCTGTAGCGTGCTGCCTCTGATGCTAACATACGTTCACCGTCTTCCCCGCCAACAGCAGCATTTAGCCTCCATTCATTGTGATGAAAGCAGGTTGCTTCGACTAAAACAGTGTGTAGCAGCAGAACTGTACACACTGGCGATGTCGTTGAGGGAGATCTGTGTTATAAACTCTCAAAGGAAATAGACACGGAAACACAGATCTTGAGGCTGCCTCAAAAGCAATAAAATGCTAATGCTTCTTAAGACTTAACCTTAGAAAAAGTACCGTCTCGCCGTTTCACATCAGCGGACAGAAATATGTACGTCTGACACCGGATGAAAGTACCTCTGGAACTGAGATGAAAGCTCAGCTCTGCCCTTGTTTTCAATTTTGACCCCGAAAGGCGAGGAGTTAGTAAAAAGCAGTGGAAACTCAAACACCTCGTATATATAAAAACATTAAAAAAACTACAGCAAAAGAACATATTATTCATACTAAGCTTCCAGGAGAATTGGTCTGTTTAAAATGCATTACTGCATCATCTCACTGAAAGCAGCGTGATGAATATCTTTCCAATATGTGTGAGGAAAGAGAGAATTTCTATTAGCAAGCAGTGATAACATAGTCAGAAAAAACAACAACAACAAAAAACTCATCCAGCCGGCTGAGTAGCGCTCGAGGCTCTTCTCTCTCCCTCCCCCCTCTGAGGTGTACTGTTCAATCAGCCTCCATTAGTAAATTAGATGTTATCTCCCCCGACTGGATCGATAAATTATCACATAACAAGATGTCGGACCTTGACTTGCATTACTGGTCCTGACAGCATGTAACAAACTAATTATTTCTGAAGGACCCCGTGCTCCGTATGTGACAATTTGGGAAATGGAGAGGAGACGTTTGTGTGACTTGCGAATCCCCCACAGAGCGAATACACAACAACGACACAGTCACATTAAATCCACGTTAGTACAGTAGCTTACACAGGGAAAGCCGAAGCACCGAATAGAATAAAGACCTCTTCATTAGAATGCATCAGCCAATATATTTCTCTCTCTGTTTTATTGCTGTAATAAAAACAAGATATGAAAGAGCATTTTGTATTTTTATATCCTTTCATGTTTTTATTACAAAGGTGAGGCGCATGTTTTTTTATGTTTTTTTAACTCTAAAGTTAATCTTTTTTTCTAGGAGTGGCGAGACAAGCCGGCGGCCACGTAACCTTAGCGATGGTGTGGTCGAGGGAGAGGGAGAGAGAGAGAGAGAGAGAGAGAGAGAGAGAGAGAGAGGGAGCAAAGGAGAAATTAAATTAAATTAATCTGATGGGTTGAATGCAGTCAAAAGTCCATGTATGTATATAAGGATTTGAACTTTTTTTAAGATGAATTACTATATTATTACTATGAAGGTTTATGTGTATTTTTTTATTTATTATTATTATTTACTTTATCTGTTTGGTTTCTAACTATTATTTTATATGTATGTAATTTTATTTATTTATTCATGATATATTTTGATCATATAAGTGGACAATGGGAGGGGTGGGGGGTGTTCATGTATGTTCGTATAAGTTCAAGAAAGAAAAAGAAAAGACATTGTATCCCTGTATACACTTTGTGTCTGTCTTGCACTTGATAAATACAAGTTATATATAAAAAACGATGAATTACTGTATTTGTAGGTGAATAAAGATACTGTGTTGCTTGCCACCTGTTGATTAAAGTGAAAGTCAAGTCAAGTTTATTTATATAGCAGATTATTTATATAACAGGCGTAGACTGGATGGATTTTAGGAGGGGTTATCCCTAAAGTCAGAGACAACTTTGGACTTACTTTAGGTGAGCTAACCTTTAAGATGCCCTTTGATGGGAAATAAAAGAAAATAAGGGGAGAGCATTGCTCTCAGTGAAACTCGCCCCTGAATAAATAAATGTGGGGGAAATAAACATGTTTTTGCACGTCTACATCTCTCCTCCTGTATTTTCATTTGATTTCACGATCATTTGTGATAAGGTAAGGCAACAATATCACGGCAACAGTTAACATGTTGCTCCTTATTGACAGCATGCCTGTTGCTGTCAAGTTGTTTGGGAATCTTGAAAACTTCTAACTCCTGACATTCGAACACAAAACAATAACAACAAAAATAATAAATCCTACGGGGCCACATTGTTCGAGGCGGTCACGCCGTCTCCCAGATCCTTGCAAATCTCACATGGCATTGCATTGATCTTTCCGGTTCAATGGCAATAATGACAAATTCCCGTGGATCCGGTTATCATCCAGGCAGTCCAGGGACTGGAGCTGTGGATGTGCATCCAGGGCACACGGTGCAGCATGTGGACCGGCGGGTCAGCATCTTGTCAGGGAGGATAGTGAGTGTTTGGGGAGAGGTAAAGAGACTGATATAAAGGCAGAGTGGGGAACAGGAAGGGATGGAGGAGGAGAGAAGATATGTGGGGGGGTTTTTTCTTGTTTAACTGCTAGATGCTGGAGGGGGGAGAAAAAAAGGAGAGCGCAATATTAGAGAGAAAAAGAAAACCTGTAAGCAAAAGGTATAAAGTGTCTGTCCTTATAAAGGCGTGGAGTGGGAGAAGGACATAGCCGACAGAGACAGAAGGAGGGGATAAAGGAAGGGATTGAAAAGTGGAACAGAGAAGTAAAAGGGGGAAATGCCAGACAGTCTGAGGCGGAGAGTAAAGAATGTCGGATTGGCTGGTCGGGTAAAGGGAGCTTTGGTCCCTATACAGTCACATTACTGCAGGCTCATAACGCAGGGAAGCTGCTGCCTCCACAGATATGAGCAGTGGCTTTGGCACATGAATAATTCAGCCGGCAAGGAGGACAGAGGAATCCGCGGATACGGTGGCATACGGATGGGCTCTTGCAACGGCCCCGAGAGACACAACGCTGCAGGAGAGAGCACAAGTTAATCCACATCGCTGTAAGATCTGACCTTAACACACCCACAAAATCAGAACCAGGAGAGGCAGCCGCACCGTCGGAGAAGAATAAAAAAAACATCCATCGCTTGTACCTCTTGTTTGCACTCGGTATTGTATCTAGGCCTCATTAGGCGGTGCGAAATGTGCATCATGTTTTACAAGAGGGTTTGTTAGCATGGAAATGCATGCAAAGCCCCACTGTGGGATAGCGGCTTTTATTAATCCGGTCAGGAGAGAGTTAATGTGAGAGTTCCTCAGCATGCATTAGATAGCTGCTGTACTAATGGGAGGCAGGCTGCTAGGAACCTGGCCGACAGGGATTAGATAGAGAAGTGATCACAGGGAAGACTTCATCAGAAATGCTGAGGCACCAGGCAGCTCGTTACTACTCTTGCAGCACAGCCTCAGCACAGTGGTCCTGCTGTCTGCACACACACACACACACACATACACACACACACACACAGCAACACACTGGAACTCCCACGCCATTAAACCCAGCGCTCGAACACAAAACGCACACGCGTAAGCGTCTTTTAAAAAGCAGCACCTGACCCATTCATTATGAAAAACTGCACATTACATCTTTTCATACAAATGAGTAGCGTCTTCCTGCAGCACCGCGGCGTGAAGCCATGCACTCGAGATACAAAACAGGCACTAAAAAAAGATCTAAAGCACACATGCATCCTTCCCAATGTAGGCTTCAAACACACATACGATTTATCTTTTATGCTGAGAGCCGAAGATGTTACCGCGAATCTGAACAAAAGGAATCGCACGGTTTTCAAAAAAAACATCAAAACACATTTTCAATGAGGCTGAGATGCTCTGAAGACTCGCAAAATAAAAACATTTTTTCGTGTGTGTGTTTGTGAAACTTGTCTCAGGAACTATGGCTTCTTGTTATTAGGGCATATCGGTGTTATCAAGTGTTCTGCCCCAGCTCTAGTGGTAAATGATGGTTTCTCATCTATCCCTCACAGCTCCGGCTCCAGTCTTTGCCTCGGCACAAACACTGAATTGAACTATAGTTGCATCATACATCAAGCTGCCATACAGTAGCACCTAACTTGTATTTAAAGCATTCTCGGGAGACTTTATTTTCCCATCTAACTGGAAAATATTGCTCCTTAAAGCAAAGAGCAGCCAATTTTTACTTCTGTTATCGTTTCTTTGGCTGAATACTGCTGTTTTATGTTTTATTTATGACACTTTAAGAGACACTTTAAAGGGGCCGTATCATGAAAATCCCACTTTTTTCAAGGGACAATACATTTGGGTAGGCAGACCCACGTACTGAAATAAGACATCCCACCAATATTGATGATTCTCCAACCACAGCTTGAGAACTACCTTTTGCACAGGTTTTTTCTCACAAGCCAATCGGAGCCATTGAAACAACAGCTACATTGAAACATGTAAACAAAAATATAACCGACACGGCCACAGGGTATTAATCATAAACAAACAAACAAACAACATTTTTGACTAAAACAAAACACAAACAAACAATGTCCACTCGCAGTTTTCCAGATGTATGAGAAACAAAGACAGAACCAGAGACAGCTGGGAATGATCCGTTTTACATCAACACCTTTTAGTTTTCCTCCGCATCACAATCTGTTTGCTTTCTGCGCCCCCAAGACGGTGTGGCGGACAACAGGATGTTTATCTGTAAAACCTTTTGTCTGCTCCAGATGACAACAGGTTCATCGTGGCAATTGCCCATCTTCTGTTCCACCCCCAAAAAAAGAAAAGAGATGATTGCCAAAGAGAAGTGTAGCGGGGGGATTTGCGCTGTGCGAGTGGGTTAACAAGGGACAACTCGGCGCTGATGTGGCAGAGGGGGATTGGCAAAGACAGTGAGCAGCGAGGAGGGATCTTCTCCTGCCTTTGTGTTGACATGCTTTCATATCCAGCCACGCTTCTCCATTAGAGAGGCAAATAAGAACAAATGTGTTAGCATTAATCATCTGCATGGAGACATGAGGGATCCACAGCAAGCAGACGGGAGCTTTAGCCACCGTCACGACTTGGCCAGACAGATTGCCGGCATAAAATGATCACGGTCTGCAAGATGCCACATCCAGACGGGACAAGTCAGCCGCTATTTGTGCGATAATTAAGGACAGATGGTTCAAACAAGTGGGTGAAAATGTTAGTTTTGGACAAACGGCAGAAAATAATATCGTGCCGTCTTTGATTGAAAAATCCAGAGCAGCGTCTCCTCGGATGTTTGAGGACATTCACAGTTGGTCTACCGCTTCGGATCCCAGATTGAAATCAACTGACAGTCAATTGAGCGGTCATGAAGAGTTAAGTGACAAAAGGCAAGAGAGGAACTTTGATTGAGCGTTTGTTAAGCCCCTTGCCCCTTTATTACAGTCGCTACGCCTGTCAGGCTTTCAGCTCACATTCCCCCAATCAAACTTTTCGGTTCATTCTGCAGCAATGGGTCCTAGATATCATGGCATGACGGAGGCAGACATTTCTAGCACTGCAACCTGTAGATTTTGCTGGCTGAAGTGACAACTTTTGCTATCAGCTGTAGCTGGCTAGCTTATTAAGCAAACACAAGCTCGAGGTATGAGTCACAATGTTGTGTCTGGCTGTCTTCTCTATGTTTCCAACCGACGCTTGGATCTTGAATCCACACTTGGCTAAGAAAAGAGGATGAATCAAAAGCTTGACAGACCTAGCGTCCCTTTTTATGGTTGCTAAGCTATAATTGGACAAATAGGGATTTGCTGCTTGTTTTCATGACAACAGAAATGTGTCCTGAGGATGTCTCCAACACACCTCATCATGATATTCACTCATGGAGCCATAAATGACCAGCTTGATGTGCATAAGAATGCAGTTGTTGGGCGTCTTGTGTACTGCATGATTTAAATCAAGTTAACCTCAGTGGATCTGACATGCATGACAATGTGTGTCACTCAAAATCAGAGACGTGATCTGGAAAAAAAAAAAAAAACCTAAGTGTCGCCCATCAAACAGCTGTAAAGGGAGTCGATCAGCTGCACGAGAACGTGGATGAGAGATGCTGATAAGAATAGACATGCATGTTTACTCTGCCTTGCTGGGATTATTGCCATAATTGCTGTAAAATTGTATTTTCGCCGTGTATTTAGACATGTCTACCGGTTGATGAATGTATAGTTAGACTGAAAGCGACAAGCTTAATGTACGTAGAAGCGTTTTGCGTTATTTTGGAGGATTTTGTGCGAGTACGTTTCCACCAATTGAAGTGAAGGAAAGTAGCACAGAACAGTATGTTGACCTGGGCCACAAAACGCTGTGAATACAGACACCGAAATTGTTCTGAGCTGGCAACGATTGCCCCCCTGCAGCGTTGCTCTTCTAATTCGGCTACATGCTGAGTCACCAAAATGCCAAAGAAACCCTCCCTGCTCCAGAAAAATGTCATTTCAAGGGTGCAGAGCTGTAACTTGAGCAACATGCCAGACTAAAATATAGCCTTTAGCCACGGAGAGTGTCAATAAATTATCAAATGAAAAAAAAAACTCAACAAGTAGCTAATGGGCAATGCTGCTCAAGATTTAATCAATGTGGCTTGCTGCTAGTTGTTGGGGGCAGTACATCACCTTTAGTTAAGGTGTTTTTAATCAAATTTGAGAGGCAGCAGAAGATTGGTTAAACCATTTAAGGCCTATTACAGCTTCGTTTCCTCAGGTAGAATCCAAATTCCTACCAGCCCAAACATACTGTAGGGAAGTAATTTCCTTCTTCAATTAATTAACTCTAAATTATTTTGACTATGGGGCCGTGATCATGTTTAAACGACATTAAGAAATAATTTAATGAAGAAAATCATCTGTCCTACGGTCTGATTATGGAGGGAACTGGACTGAAAGGTCTTTGCACCTGATTTCAACCCCGAAAAATGAGTTCACGGAGGTGAGGATGAAGTTTGCACAGCTCACTTTCACCTCTAAAAAGCAAGTCACATTTCTACGCTCTTGTTTATTGCTGTTGTTTGTTGCATTCTGCATCAGCGCTGTAAATCCAAAGGGATGTCCTCGTGGCATGACTGTATTAAATAAAAAACCGGAGCGCCGTGCCCGGAGAGGTGCGCCGCTGCCGGCGTCGCCTGCTTGACATGCAGAGGACGAGCGATGGGGAGGAAACTGGGGAAATTTAGCCCGATGCAATCCCACAATCACAAATCCGGTGAATCATTAATGTATCATATTGCAGTCAGGTCTGCTTTCCGTTTCCATTCATTTTTATTTAGACACCTCATTTTCCGCGTGAAAATAATGGCAAAAAAAAAAAAGAAAAAAGAAAAGAAGCGAAAAACAAAAAATAATCATATTCATAACTACAGAGGGAGAGGTTAGTTTGCTGAGCTGAAGTGAGCAGTCTGCTTTTCACCTTGTGTTGCTTTACATTTCATCACTTCTTTGCCTCACTTTTTGTGTGCAGCCTTATTTAAAAATCTCTATCAAAAGCTAAAAAAATCCTAAACTGAAGCTTTTTTTGAAGATGTAAACACACACAAGTCAACCGTTGAGATGTGAGGTATCACACACACACACACACACACACACACAATCATCGCCGTGACAACTGCACACACTGATACCTCTCAAGTCTTACGAGATGTTGCCTGTCCGTTAAACGATGACCAGGATGTAAATAAATGCAGGAAGTATGTGCGCACGCTCCCGTTTTGCAGCTGTTCAAACAAGTCATCCACGCGTTGGGAGCTCTGCATGTAATTACACAGCTGTCGCACTGTAATCACACTAATCTCTGCCGAATCACAGACAAATAGCATGGGCCACTCACTCATTAAGAGGCACGTCTCCTCTTCATCGGGCGTGTTTGTTTTATAAACCTGGAGGGATCATCCGCTCGTCTGTGATGGGATGGAGAGAAGGGAAAAAAAAGCAACTAGCACTCTGACAAGCAGTAAATGTAAATATAACCACAAGCAGTGACAGCTTGTGAGAGATCATGCATGAAAGAAACAACACATTTTTTAGTGTTGGGATTAGCGGTTCTGTGTGAGATCCCTGCTGGGGATTTGTTAATCTGCTGAATTAACCTGTGGTGAGGTGGAGTCGGAGCAGAGTCCACTTTTTTTTTTGTTGGCGGTTCAGAGAGCTGTCAGGTTGTATCGATGGAACGCCAGCTGATGTGACAAGTTCAAAGGAAGGGCTCTAAAAATGAAAGTTTGCTGTCACACGCTTCAGTACGAAATGAGAAATCACAAACGGACTTGATGCTCATAGTGCCAGAATAAAATGAATTGGAAATATATTATTTACAGTCCCACACGGACGGTTACCCACTCTGATTTTTTTCAATTATTATTTCCGGGATTCACTTTTTCTAGGACGTATACAGATTTTTCCTAATAAACACTCACATTCTTGTTCCTGAGGGTGAGGAACATAGAAATGCAATGAAATAGAACGGACACTGACCTGTTGGATGTGCTCGAATAATTCAAACATATAAACGGGACACACATTGTTGTAAAACGCTAAACCAGCAGCCGAGGATAGCGGTAAGATAGCGGGAGTGAAGTGTGATAGTCTCACCGAATATTTTAATAAGCAGATTTTTAACAAAGCCATACAAATTCATCAAGATCCAGCACCCCCCCTGTATTCTGAATATGTGCTACTGCCATCTGGTTTGCGTTTTTTAAACTCCCATTGCTTTTAAACAGAGGTACAAAAATCCCTTCATCCACTTCCTCTTCTTCTATCTACCTTATCTATTGAATTTTTTATCTTGGTTTTATTGACTCATCTTTTTAGCCACTGCCAGACCTATTTATTGCAACTAACATGTTTGTTTTACTTGTGCATATCTGTCTGTATGTACTGTAGTCTAGTATGTTGTGTCTATTGTTGTGTGGAATGTGATCCTGTCTGCGCCCAAATTGCCCATTTGGGACAAAGAAATAAACTGAACTGAACTGAGGTAGGCATATATTGGGCCGATACAGACTCCCATAGCTACGTTTATTGGGTACCATGGCAATGAGGGCTGATCTACACTATTTAATTCTATGTTTATATATTCTATACATTATATACTGGAATTGTAATTCCTGTTTACGTTTTGACCAATGTGTTGCTGCATTATAAAAAAAGTTGCTGGTGTATGATTTATTATATAATAATAAAAAACAAGTAATAGGAGTATATATAGATCTATGAATTGTTACATTTTGATTGCTAGTAGCTAGTTGCAGCACAGTTGTTGACTGTCCCTTTCTCTCCACAGTTGTTACCTTTCTGTCTCCGGGTTGCTACAACATGGAAAAGGCAACTTTGGACGGAAAGTTCTGTTTTATCACAACCACGAAAAAGCAAGCAGGATAAGAATCCGTGTCTCCATCGATCTCCGTGTCAACACAACCACACACCTCGTTGTTTTCTGCAGTATTAATGCTCTGAATCCTGTATATTGCAAACCTCAAAAGAAAGAGAATGTAATAAAAAGTCCACTTTTATTTTTACATGTGTTATCTTTACCTTCTACGAACTAAAAACTGCGTATTCAGAAAATACGAAAAATAAACTCTGCTCACCATGTATTGGAGTCTGCAGATGGACTCAGTGCCAGTGGCGATGCAGAGAATTAAGATATTTTAGATGGTCTTACTCCAGGAAATTTTCTCCAGAAGAGAGGATTAAACTATGGTGAGGTTTTAAGGCCACGTACCTCGAGGGCCTCGAGAGAAGTTAATCAAATGTGTTGAGGGAAGTTTATTTATACGTCCTGGTGTGATGTATGCATTTTGAATGGCAATGCCTTCACTCTAAACAACCCATGGCTGTTTGAGTTCGGCTTACTTTTTACACACAGCTGGTATTCCCCATACATTTGTATAATTTCACTTCGCACCATATAAAAAAAAACCTTCAAAGGGGGTGTGTATAAATTGATTGGGTAAGAGCTCTTTCTATTCCCCCCCCAAATACGAACACACCAGCGCTATGCATCAGAAATAGACCTTCTATTCAGAAGTATGGAGGGAGGAAGTGAGGAGGGGGGAGTAAAGAAAAAACGATGTATTGAAACGGGAGGCCTCGCTGAATTGATGGGCACCAGGCGTGGAGCTTTTCTGTGGGGAAATCATTTGCATAATGGGAAAGTGGTTGGAGTTGGAGCTGAGAGCTCTTCTCTTGTGGGGACAGTCAGTGAAGTGGAAGGAGAGAGCCTCCCATCAGATAGAAGGCCAATGCGGAAGGTGCTCTGAGAATGAGATGTATGCCGGCGATACGCTCTCGCGCTTTTCTGTCACCTGCCCATTTCATCTGCAAAACAATTTACCAACAATCTCTCAGACGTCCACATCCAATATGTTACTCATGAATTTGCTTTTTTGAAAAAAAAAAAAAAAAAGACTTGCAGAGGAAATTGCTCCGTCTTCGTTCCGCTAATGAATCTCGCACAATAGTTTCCAGTCAACTTGCTGTGTGATGAAAAAAAAAAAGAATAATAAAAAAAGGCTGATTGATTTGAAAAATGTAAATTCAGACAAAGTTAAATTTTAACGCTTAAAGCTTCAAACAAATGTGCAGACTCTAGTACGCTGCAAAAACTCCAAATACATTCTTTTCCATTCCTGACAAATTAAGAAACACTATATTGCCATACATGGCTATTATATGTGCACATACATTAGAGTGCTAAATAGAAAAATAGCATGAAAGATACGGAGGACAAAAGCGTATAGACTGCAGCACTGATGCGTCCTACTGCATGATTTATATGCCTCTGGCTGTTTTATGCACTCTTATGATGTATGTGTGCACTTACCAGAAAGGATGGTATGTAGTGTAGGCTTGGAATTGAGGATCGAAGTGAATGATGTTTCAGCCATACATTTTTCAAAAGGCTTCGGAGGTGCGCTGGTGGGTTCGCTGTTGCTTGGCAAGAATATCAACAGCTGCTTTTGCAGAAAGGATGAGAGCAGAATAGCGTACTCTTCCTGGGAAGTGTATAAAAGTTTAAATAACCTTATTCTAGTGTCCCCCCCCCCCCAAAAAACATGTGTCCACGATGTGACTAATGTAATAACTTCTCTTATAAAGGTGATAGTTGGAAGCCGAGTGTGGACCACTGAATATTAATGATCTCATATCCCGCCAGCTGATTCAGGCAGAAAACTTGAGTTCACTGCATCCCTGAATGGGATGATGCATTAAAATGAGTTTATAAACTGTCAACACCAAACGGATATTGTCTATTTAAGATGTCAAACGCGTTATTCATTATCTACAGCTGCTATTCCCTCCGCTGCTACATCAGTGCATGTCCTGATTTACTTATTGCCGCCATGGCGACGCTTAATCTGCATCCCGTGTGATTATTTACATTGTACGGCGTTTATTTTCACGTTTTGAATTGTGTTTTTCGGCAGCTAAACGCTGTAGGCTGAAATTATGAATACATTTTGAAATAGGAACGAGATGCCAACGAGATGCTTTCATTTGCGTGCAACGTGCTGTTGTTACACAGTGGCTGGGTACACTTAATGGTCCTGAATAGGCGTGCATCCTCTTCAGTCTTTACAGAGGCCACTCTGGAAGCTTTTCAGCAGCTCTCTGGTGTTAGCAAATGACTGTCAATACAAAAAATAAATAAATAAAAGCTGCTTAATTCATTTGACCTGAGCACTCTTAGTTTGTTTCCCAGTGCCTCTTTTAATCAGCGGGAGGCTGGTTCTCCGCTGTTAATCAACACAATTAGTTCCAAGCCAAAGTCATGACTGCTCACAAACAAATGCACTATGTAGGCTGGACTCAAGGTGCTGAATATTTCTTTGCTCTTAATTTGCTCTTCCACACTATTACGGACAGAATAACTGATTGTTCCTCATTTCTCTCTAGTTTTGGGCATCAAAGCTACAAAAAGGCCCTCCAGATCCAACTTCATCGTTCACCAGCCCTCTGCATTTTCTTTTCTATATGTGTAGCATTAAAGAAAGGTGGAATTAGCAATTTGCTAGATATAAGCTTGTTAGCGAACCTAGCTTATCCCACTGCTTTAATGTTGCTTTTTTACACCAAATGAGCTGAGTTACTCATTTAATCTCACTCTGTGCTCAGTCACATTATGACTAGGGGTGGGTAAAAATATCGCTACAGCAATATATCGTGATACTTTGCCGCCCAATCAATATTGTACTTTCTCCTTTTTTATTTTATTTTCAATATTTATTCCAATGAATTTCATGGGAATTAATAAAATGGAGAGGCTGTTTTGAATGAAATAGTTTTGACTCAATTTGTCCTCTGATCAATATCATCTGATGTACAAATACAGGTAATTTATTTATATCACAATATCATGATATCGATCGTATCGTGACCAAAGTATCGTGAAACGTATCGTATCGTGAGGTTCTTGCCAATACTCACCCCTAATTACGACTGCACATCTAGTCGTTCATGCATATCCCAGTCCGTATACAATACTATAATGGCATTATTTTTATGGTATGGGATCACTGAAAAGAGGGGATCGACCGCAATAACCTAGTACCACATTATGGAAACTTCTCCAGCTGCAATCTGTTTATTTGAGACAACTATTTGTACGGTTTTGCTTTCTTCGATTTAATGCAATGTGTATTGCAGCTAATGATGGCGGCGGCGGTGCAGACAGAGCCGACTGATTCAACCCGTGGGTCAGGAAACAGCATTATCAGTGGTGACCTCTGTACGTAAGCGCTGTGCAGTGCTGAGGTGATTAGATGGCCAGTAGAACACGCAGCTGCATTTCATATAATGTAGTACTTTAGTGGCATTGGTATTGGTATTTAACTGGTATTGGTACTGCCGTGGTAAACGCCCAGCCCTGCGCATCACGATGAGCTCCAGATCATTTTGTCTCCACTGTCTTCCTGCAGCGAACTGAGAAGCATTCACATTCAAAACACATGTTGTGTGAGTGCAGTTTTCTTTTTTTAAGGAGGCCATTACCTTGAACAAGATGTTCTGTATATCTTTGGCCTTGGCCTTAGAGTGTGTGTGTGTGCTAAATGCTGATGTTCAGGCTTGTCACTGTAACACAGAGGGGCTCGTCACTGAGCATTATAAATGTTCATCTATAAATACATTCAATTGATGCGTAAATGTGTTTTAGGCATGTTGGTTTGCCTTTGTCAAATTGCATATTCTATTCTACCTTAAATGATACTTGCAGAGCTTGACCTTCCCCTGCTTTTTCTATTATGTCATAAAGGGAAATGTCAAATTACTTGACATTAACACGGACAGACGCCAGACACACTGTAGACTAACGCAGAAACCGGATCATAGTGATGAAGCAGAAGGAAGGAAAACAACAGTAGTAGTAGTAGTAGGCTTCACAATATTGGAAAACATGTTTATGATATCCATATATATATGTATATGCATACTTACACACACATAGTAGTACAGTGGCTAAGTATTAATTCACCACTTTTCCTCAACAGCCACATGAGAGATTTGGAGTCTAATGATTTCTGCTGCTGAATAATAGGATCTTTCTTCACGCCACCCTTTGAAGTCAAAGAGCCAGATCGTCGGGGTAAAGACTGCCACTTATGATGTGCCTTAGGTACAAATGAGAGGCATTAGTTTGCCGGACCCACACATGAATATCAATGGCGTGCTCCCACGGACTGGCCTTCGCCGGGGTCCAGTCACTTCCTGGGTTTATCATATTGGACGTGTTCTCATTTAAAGAATCTTCTGTCTCCATGTTTTTTTGGATACCTGACATGAATATGAGACTAGTTTGAAATGCCGATCGAAACACTGAAGCATCTTCGGTTGGCTGACAAACATCGCTCTCGACGGTCCAAATTTGTCTTTCTATACCCTGAGTTCAAGTACAGTGTGTGTTTCAGTGTTACCTCTCAATCTCCTGGTTGAGCAGCAGATATACCTTGACCTCTGAATTCTTCCCTTTTGGTATTGATTTGTTCTTCCGTTTCTTTTTCCCTTTGTGATTGTGACTATTCTTACCAATATAAAATTCCATTCCCAGCAAATTGTCCCTGCCACAATAAATGCAAAATTAAAATTAGAAAGCATCTAAAGGCTGTCTGCTTTTTTTTATTATTTCTTTTTTTCTTTTCTTTTTTTTAACTTTTTTTTTATTTATTTTTTTATTCTTTTTTTTATGTATTTAATTCCTTTTTTTATTTATTTCTTTACTTTATCTGAAACTTTATTTTATTATTGGCTTGTTTTAATGTTTTTTTTTCTCCAATGCTTTTAATTTGTGAAGCACTTTGAATTACCCTGTTGTTGAAAGGTGCTATCCAAATAAAATTGCCTTGCCTTTATTTCTAAAGCTCGCTGGTCTGAATTATAGGTTTATTTGTATTTCCAAGCACATTTGTGTAGCCAGACTGTTGACTGAGCTCTGCTTTATGCGCAATAATGAAGGGAATCTATGTAATAACTGTTACATTTCTGTAAAAAATGGCTGAACGCACTGGAATTGCATCAATAGTTATTCCATTAATAAGTGCTGGTTTATTTCATTTTATATCTCTTTTAAGACAACAACTCATTTATCACAGGCATTTTTAATTTACTGATGATTATCTCACTGCAAATCACTGCTCACCTGAAACAATATAAAGTTGCAAATGGTCTGCCAACAGCCATTATTAAGATTTTGCTTCTGCAGGATGATGATAATAATGATAATAATAATAATTAGTAATAAATTACAGTTCTGGTTTTGGGGTGGACCTACAGTTTGTTGTTGGGCTGAAGTTAACATTATCTATATCTATATTATTTCTTTGTTTGTCATCTTGTCAAAAGGCGGTGTGTGTTTATATATAAAACCCAATACTTAATTATTCTGATTGCTCAAGAGATGTAAAAAAACAATTACTGCACAGTTCACCGTGACATTCTGTATCAGCACAGTTTGGTCTAAACAGAAAAACAATGTGTCATATTTCCACATGAACTATGAGCACAAGGATAAGGGTCCACACTGAAATATGACACTCTTTAAGCATTCACATGATTCTAGGTATGTTATTATACGATATCAGATATTTTGAAACAATGTGCAACTTATTGCAGTGCACATGAAAACAACAAATGAATGTTGTTTTTTAGATAAATCTACAGCTCTTCACACCAGTAAAACACTATCAGCACATGCATGCACTGTTAAACCCTTAAAAGGATGATTTTTTGAACACAAAAGCAATGATAAAAATGTTAAATCATGCATATTTTCGCTTTCTTGCCACTTCCCGACTGACGCGTGGGCCTCAAGTCACCCTACTCGCCACACGACTGCAGACTACATCCTTTTCAAACCTTTGTGTTTTACCCATCACTACTCCTGCTGTCATTACAAGCTGCCAAGCAGACAGAGACAGCACAAGGACGGATGGGACAAGATGTGACAGTCAGGAGGGCAGATCTGAAGCCGGGGGCTGGAGTCTGCTACTGTACACCTGGACGACTTCCAACGCGACCACATCCAACCGCTGCAACGCGATGACGGGCATCAAGAGGTGCTATTTTTTTGGGTCTGGCATAAGCGTGTAATGGAAAGACACATTTGCATTTGAGTCCGATTTGACTTTACAAAGTAACGGATATAGTCTGTCGAGCATAAATAAAAAATCGCAAGCTAGCAGTATTTTTTTTCTTCCTTTTCTGATACTATAATTCCACATTCATATTATTTCTTGCGGTCTGGTAATGGAGATTGAACAGAAATATGAGACAGGCCCTCCCTCTCCCCTTTCAGTCCACTAGTATTAATTTAATGCTTCGTCTATCTAATATTGTAATCCTATAAAAAAACGTTCTGCCGTTGTAACTTTGCCCATCACCACCTCTGAGTCATGAACCCACAAGTTTTATATTCCCACAGACTCAAACTCCATCAGACTCTCTTTTTTTTCCGTTTATACAACTGCAAACTTTTCTGTCAGCATGTGTGTGTGTGTGTGTGTGTGTGTGTGTGTGTGTGTGTGTGTGTGTGTGTGTGTGTGTGTGTGTGTCTGTGAAAAAGAGTAGGCAGGTTCACCGTGTTGTGAATGATGCCTCATCCGAGATGTCAAGGGCACAGTCTTATGTGCACAACCTCACAGACCGAGAGTGCACACACAAACATACACCGACCATAAACACAACACTCAGGCATCACTTCCTGTCCCCCGGGAAGTGGCTACATGAGAATAAGTGAGTGTGAATGTTTGTTGCGAGGTTAATGCTGAAATGGAGACATTCGGCAAGAAAAAACGAGCCAAAGAACAAACTGAGAGCTATAGTTCGGAGTATATCAGGCCACAGTGGCAAATTACTATATCAGAGAGAGACACTTTAATTCATCCAACTGGATGAATTACCTGGAATCTGCCTCTTTTATATGGAAAATAGAGCGCAAATTACCACCTGAGATGAGCTTTGAGCCAGTGAGCCAGGATGCCGCCGCCCGACTTTTAATATGCATTAGATAACCTGATTTTGACATTTTATTAATAGGGAAACTGTCAGCGCAGGGATACAGAATCCTTTATTTAATCACTGTTACATTACTATGGTGATTGTGTATCAAATGAAAAAAATGACACAATAATCAAATCTTTATGACGACGGCATATTAATGCATGTCGCAGAGAGGGAGAGGGAGAGAGAAGCTATTATTATGGCCGGTGTGTATCCCGCCACTGGGTTTGTACGCGGCGGGTGCTGTCCTTGTGGGAATCGATCGCATGGCATTGATATTCCTTTAGCATAAATAGAGACGCACAACAACTAGGAGGCATACGCCAACAGTAGAAAACGTATACCTCTCTGCTAATCAAAATCAATAACCTTCGATTTGATGAACAAGAAGCGTCTTAGAAATGAGTGTGACTTGATCCCCCTCCAGGAGCAAATAAAATTACACACATTGTCACGCAAGACTTTTTTTTTAATAAACTTCTACGAAAAGAAAGTTCACTTTACTCACAACCCCAAAAATAACATGTCTTGCATGTTAAAATGTAGCAAATGGCCTTAGGAGGCCGCGCTTAACTGCTGTTACTGCTCAGCTAACAATCCCAGCAGTCAAGCCAAACAAACTGTGCAAGGCCAAACAGTGAGCGACAGCTCTACGTTGACATATATTAGTTTAAAGGACAACATTTTGAAAAAAAAAAGATCTGCCAACTGTTTTGCTGATAGAAAGACCTCTCAAGAGCCTCACACTCGACAAGCCTGGGAGTAAAAGTTTGTGGTTTATTTTATTTCTCAGTAATTTATCGGAAGTAACAAATTGGCAGAATAAAACGATTCAGCGACTGAACTTTGTATATAAAAAAATAAATAAATAGTGGAGGCTCACTGTCAACACTTACAAAAGGTGCAAAATGGTTCAGTCCGCCCCTGCATGAGGATTCCCCAAAACAGTAACGCAGCTAATGGCGTGTGGGTGACTGCTAATGCTGGAGTGGTAATTTGCAAAATTATATTCATGTTTTTCCACGAGATAGGGGAAAGAAAGAGAGGGAAAAAAGTGAGGTAAAACAACAGATAGTGGAGCAGATAGTGAGGAAGAAGATGTGATGGAGGTGAAGAGAGCGAGGGAAATGAAGCATTAAAAATCAATCATTTCTTTTTTCAGTGAATAAAAGTATATAATTAATTCCTCCTGTTGTCTTTTCACTGGTATTTTTGTCCTTCAGATACACGGATATCGTGATGCATATCGTAGATGAATCAAAGAATCGTGATATCATCGTTATCGTGGGCAAAACATCGTGATATCATTATCGTGAGTTACTCACATTTACACCCCTATTGGTGCCTACTTTAGAAAGTAATGACTAAAGTTTTGATTGTGGCATTCAAGATGAAAATGATCGAAATGAACTAAACAAACAGAGTGGGTTTCCTTTGGTGTGAGACCGCTGGTGACTAAAAACTGTGATGAGAACTGAACCCAAATTGGACTTTATTCCCCTAGAAGTGCAAACAACTGGAAAAATTAATTAGTTAAAACTCAAGTTTTCCACCAATTGAGCTCTATGATAAGCCTCATAACTAAAAAGGTACATCTTTCAATATTTCAAATCATGTGTAGGAAGAATATTTTGGCTTTCCTCTGCAATTGTGAGCAGAAAAGTCTGCATTTAAAGCTGAAGCATGTTTTTACACCATACGCCCCCTGTGGTTAGTACCCGCTGCTGCAATGCTGGAGGCTTTTTGGAGGCGCCGTAAAACTCCTTCCCAATGTGAGCCACCCCACTATGGTGATGAGATTTGTTGGAGACCTCCGTCAGAATTCTGCAACAACAGAGGCGACTGATTCCATCAGTGAATAAACCTTTTTTTCGATGCTTACCGCTGTGCGTGTACGTGCAGAAAACATTGTTTTACTTTTAAAGTCGTTTTGTGTAGTATTGCCTCTTTTTTTAACTCGATAAAAAAAGTATTCTGTTCTCTCTGTACCTGGTTCACCTCCAACATCCCTGCAGGGTCAGAATGGTGCTCTGCTGAACCTGGATCCATGCCCATCGGTGACATCACAAGGCAAGGTGCAGCAAGGTGAGGCGTTATAGAGAAGAAAGGATCAAGAAAAAAACGCCTCGGGAAGAACAGGATTCAGGCGTTCAAACCTCATACTGCTATTATTATTTTAATAAAGGAGAAATGCAACTAAAACGCAATATTTTCATTTGATCTATTGGATTTGAACCGCAGTAAAATAAATAAATAAATAAAGCGCTTTCATTCCAGCAGATACTGTATCTGGCTCCATTCCCCGGGTGTATTTCTGTCTGTTTGTATACTGAGAGAAACAGGATTATCCCTTGGTGTTACATTGTGAAATTCACAGGTGAGTGTTCCTTGATAATCACGCAAATTAAGAAAATTATGTTGAGGATAGAGAATCACAAAGTGTGAGATGAGTAACTAATCTCTTTGGACGGGCGGGCTCACACACACACACACACACACACACACACACACGTACGTACACACATTAATACACAAAACTAAAACACACAGGCTTTCTTCATATGAATGATTTCACAGCTGGAATAAAAAGCAAATTGGCAGCCCAAATTCAAGTAGGGTTATTATGTAGAGGCTGTGGAGAGCTCATTCTTCCAGCGTTATTTATTTATCACAGAGGAGGAGAGATAAGAGGATGGGTTGCAGAAAAGTTATTCTTTTGTTTTATCATTAAATATTCTATGAAATCAAAGCTTGTGTGTGTCCCATTGCAACAACATAGGTGATTAGGATTCCTGTGCTCCTGCCACACACACACACACACACACACAGCCCTTGCACTCTCCTTGTTTCCAATCCAAGAGGGGAATTGTGCCAGAAGACGCGGCTTCATTAATGCTTCTTTGCGTCGATGACACTCTCTGATATCAATAATCAATCACGAGACTCCATGCTACAATCTAGTCAAGTTAAGCACTGGTACAAATCAATACAATGATGAAGCGGCTTGTCCCTCCGGCACAGCCCGCTGCGTAGCCGGCTCCGGGGAGACTCTCCTCGGCTGGACATAAATCCTCACGCCGCGGTTCGTTCCTCGGCCGGTCATTTTCTGAAAAACTATTTCAACGTCTCACTTCGGTTGCCGCGGCGGCGTATCATTCGTTTTTTTTTTTTGGCTCAGCAGCACACGACTGGAAGTTTACGTAGAACAACTTCGGGATGACAAACACTAGCCTGGTCAACGATTTATAACCACTGATGGAGGATAAATACGGAGGCGATAAGACAATATACTGTAATGTTGCTAGCCGACGGTTCACATTCAGTTCAGCTGAGGCTTTGGGCTGTCACGGCATATTTCACACTTTTTCGTTCAAACGCTGCATGCTACTTAAAAGTCTGCTCGAGTGTTTACGTGCCCACAGCTGGTTTATGCTCTTGTTGACTTCCTTGCATATATTACAAAGCGCTGTTGTCCTACAAACGTGACCCCTGTTTGAATCTCTGAAGTTTAAAAAGAGTGAACAGTGATAGCAAGGGGCCCTTTTGTTTACATAATGATATGCCTCTGGCTGTTAAGTCAGAAACCAGCAGGTCAAAAATGCCATTCAATTAAACTTGTTGGGATTTAAGAGATGTTTACATGCACGTAGCTTTCTGAATAATGCATTCGGCGCGCGTTTGTGTGAGTGCGCTTTTCAGAGTACACACAGTCCTGTATGTAATTATGCGAGGCGGTGTGTGTTTGTGTGCACAAGGTCATTAGCTTCACAGTGGTCCAGCTGTGTGATCTGGCTCAGGTACTCACAGGACGGGTTTGACCTTGATGTTTAGCAGGCACCAGGGCTCTCTGCCGGTGTGTGTGTGTGTGTGTGTGTGTGTGTGTGTGTGTGTGTGTGTGTGTTTTACATGTCTGTGAGTGGTTCTCTCCAGAAGAGAGCATGAATATGTGTGTGTGTGTGTGTGTGTGTGTGTGTGTGTGTGTGTGTGTGTGTGTGTGTGTGTGTGTGTGTGCCCCTGAACATATCCGACACACATTTGTGCACGTCCCAAGTTTGACGTGTACAACCAAGCAAATCAGCAGGAAATTACAATACTGATTCTAAAATTGCACACTCACACACATACTGTATATAGGGCATGAAACACATTTCCAAAAAAAAGGGAACACTAAGCCAGTCGGAGAGTTGAATTAGACAGCGGATTCTCAATCCCATGCATGAATCTTCATTTAGTCCGATTCCACCTGAAAATCCAGGGGCTCACCGCCGCCTCCGCTGCCTATCAGAGCTCTGCACTGTTGCCATAGCAGCAACTCTGAGCTCTTTAGCTTTTTTAGCTCAGTGACAGAAGTAGTGCGCTCATGTAAACAGCAGCAGCGAATGGAACTCATCCAAAAAAAATGACTTTCATTTTATTTATTCCGTTTTGTTTTGTTGTTCGTATTTTAATGAAATGCTCTTCTAAAATACTTTTTGTAGAATGATCTCCCTTGATCCATAAATTACCATATTATTTGCTGTTATTAAGGCTGACTGCTATGAAACATTAAACAGAGATACAGATTCAAAAGCACTTATTTGCAAGATAATGAAAGTAAAACGCAAAAGATGTGATTTAAATAAACATCTAAACAAAAAAAGTGGAGTGTGTGTTTTGCCTCTGTATGTGTCGCGTACAAAAGCATGGGCACACATGGTCTGAAGAAAAGATTTTAGGAGTAGCAATTTGCCTCTCTGCGTCGTAGCCCCGTTTAAGTCTAATTCAAATTACGAACATCAGTGTAGACAAAGCCAACTACCCAATTACAACAATAAAACTCAGTGAACAGCATTAAAGCAATATCCATGTACTAATGTTATGCAATCATGTGCTTAGCCATGTACTGGTATATTATACAAACAATGATACTAATAGACCTTGTTGTTACGCTATGTGATGCCCACTTAACATTACTAAGGATGGGCATTTCAAGCAAAAATAATATTTAAAAAACTACTTTTGCAGTTGCATATATTGCCTTTGCTGCTCTAGAAACATTTCGTCGGATTTATAAAAAAGAACTAACTCTATTCCCTTTCTGAATTTATTTGTTTTTTAAATAATATATTAACCTCGAGCACCCATGGCCTCCGGCTCAGGCTGCTTCTTGAAAATCAAATGCCCAACATGAATGGAGTGAACCCCATGCAACAACAAGTTCTATTTGAATAATCCTTGTAAAATAAAAAGGCAAGACGGGAGATTTCTGATATGTTACTGGATATATGGGAATGAAGACGGGGAAAAAACAGCATAAATGAAAGATGCCATTTCCCTCTAACAAAACTACACTTTTAGCATGAATATCCCTTTGGAAGGATGCAGTTATAGCACAACAACCTCTAGCAAACCGTATCACAACTTTTAAACATCACCCGTGCACAGGATGAGGCTGATTAAATGAAAGACAGCAAAGTTGGAGAGGTTTTTACGTATGTTAATCCATTTGAAAGTGTCCAGCTTTCATGATATGCTGATGACCTGTTGCGTACCGGATCAACCATGTGAGCAAGCTGCTGCAAACTCCAGATGTTTCCCTGGAAACACTAAGAAGGTAGACAGGTGGAGTAAGACAGTACCTTGAAAACTTCAGTGATAGTGTGCTTGCTTCCCCTCAATCTGATGTGAGAGACATTGCTGAAGATTCGGACGTGGAAATTACGCTTGCGGAGAAAAGACAGCGAAAAAAAAAAACAATTACAGCATGAGGGTACTGAAGACGCCCCAGATGAGACCTTCAGTCGGTAGTTCCATCTCCCATTAGTGGACACAGCCCTCGGAAACCGGAATGATAGATTCTCAAAATTGGAAAGTCTATGTCCTCTATTGTTTTGTGAAACGGGCGATAAAGGGTGGAAAAGGTCAAGAAGAACTTGGAGCAAACTGCAGGACATTGAACGAGATCAATTCTGCAGTCCATCCTCTTCCTGATCACGCCTCCACCCGCCTAAATGCCATGCTAAATCACATCTAGAGTGAGAAACTTCTGGATCTGTGCACTAATTTAACACCTAAAGCAGCCCTGGCAGGATGAATGGTGCTACATGTTTAACCTTTTTCTGGCATTTGCTGTATTAACTGCAAATGGCCCCAGTACTGGGCATGCTCAGGTTTAAAGCTATTATTTAGTATCTATAGGGAATCAAACCGATAAGGTGTATAAATGAGAGCAGATATAATAATACCCATCCTTATGCACTACTTGAATTCACTTTATATTGCCATGTAGCACCTTACTTCAATACGTTAATCACTGGTGAATGTGCTACGTGGGCTTTCATTGTGTCACACACTGAACCCTTGGTTGAATACACTGAAGGCTAAACCACAGTTCAATTTATATTATGAAATCGGCCCCCATGAAACAGACAAATATCCAGTTGCAGTCAGTTCGGATTGTCAGTTCGGTTTTGTCTTGTGTAGCATAAAGAGTGTTTTGTTGTGCAACCCTGCATTGTAAAAAGAAAATAAATTAACCTTGAACCTTGAATATGTTGTCGAAGAATCAAGGTTTTGCTGCTGAATATTGTGCTTTATCTTCCAATGGATGAATAAGCTTCGACCATCGTCAGCTTGAGCAGTTCGTATCCCCCAAGCAAACATAACGTCCCATTATACTTACAGATTTTTACTTAATAAGCAACTGATTAGGGGTGGGTAAAAATATCGATAGGGCAATATATCGCGATACGTTGCCGCCCAATACAATATCGATGTTCCCCCCAAAAATTAATGTTTAGACGCGTTGTGAATGCAGTACTTTTTCATTTTATTTTCAATATTTATTCCAGTGAATTTCATGGGAATTAATAAAATGTAGAGGCTGTATTGAATGAAGTAGTTTTGACAAAATTTGTCCTCTGATCAATATCATCTGATGTACATATACAGGTAATTGTGTTTTCATTAGGGGTGGGAAAAAAAATCGATATTGCAATATATTGTTGTGCTCTCTGTCGCAATAAATAAATCGATACACTGACGGCAAATATCAATATTTTGGGTCTACGGGTTTTTTTAGACTCCCGTCGGTGCGTCTAAGAGTTTACGGTTCTCCGGAGCGGATCCGTGGGGGCCGCCCGCTGCCCGGTCTGATTGCCTATTTACGGGCAGGATTCCGAGCGGCGCGCTAGAGTTTAGAGGCTCACGGATTCACGGACTCTGGCATCGGGTACCCCGAGGCGGAGGAGGAGGGTCCGCCGACGTGACCCACGGCTCCCCGCCGGCGCTGCCCTCGTTTCCCCCGCTAGAGCAGCACCGGTTCAAAAATGAGCGTCATGCGCAAATGACGCGAATGACGCGAATGAAGCGAATAGTCCAAAATGATCAAGCGGTGCGATACGCGCGTCTCACGCGATTGTATTCGCGTCTATCGCGTCCGGTGTGAACGCCGCATAAGCGTGGCCGTGTGCTGGCCGGTGCTGTTGTGAGCTTCAAGCGCTTTTCACACAGCATTGAGGGCATGAGGACCCACTTTTCGGCCGGGCTCGATTGCCTATTTACGGGCAGGATTCCAGGCGGCGCGTGTTTACCGTCCGCCGGAGGGTCCGCATGTGTGGATCCGCGGAGCCGTGTGCTGCCCGGTGTTGCTGTGAGCTCCAAGCGGTTTTCACCCAGCTCTGAGGGCATGAGGCCCGACTTCCCAGGTACTGGATGGGTGAACATAACTCTGCACATAATTGGTTGCATACTGAAATGTGCCCAATATTTCATTTAATTCTGATGTTATTCTTATCTTGTTTAGCTATTGTTAAACTAAAACGGGCCCAAGTTTACATAAAACAAGTTGCTACTGACTTTTCAGTATCAGAAAGCACTGTCCTGGTTTACATAAGACATGTTATTAATGTTCATGCACTTTAATGTGTCCAGCTGGACAGTGTTTATTCATTTGTACATTGTACGAAGTTGTGGAATTTATTTTTTATGCATATTTTTTCTTTTTCAGTCACATATCGTGATATATCGTTGATGAAATGTCTTGCAATATATCGAATATCGCAGATATCGTGTATCGTGATATTATCGTTATCGTGGGCCAAATATCGTCACAGTATCAAATCGTGAGTTACCCATATCGTCCCACCCCTAGTTTTCATCTTTATTTATATCGCAATATCGTGATACGTATCGTGCCCAAAGTATCGTGATACATATCATATCGTGACCAAAGTATCGTGATACGTATCGTATCGTGAGGTTCTGGTCAATACTCACCCCTACAACTGAAGGTATCACCAACATTCAGGTCAGCTTCCACGATTGCTACCTAGCTAAATTTGGATACAAGAGCAAAAGGAAAATTGCGCCCTTGCTAGTTATCATCTCCTTAAGTGCTAATCAGGACTCTGGTGATTTACAGTGTGGGTCAACATGCTCTGCTTGCCATTCAATCAAACTAAATTCATCCCAATGCAGTACAGTAGCTATGAAGACAACCACTCAGTCCCTCCATTAGTTCAACGAAGAGTTATTCATTAATTTATTTATCCTGATGCTCACAGGAGCAAGGCCATGGAGATACAGCGGAGGGAGCGTTTTAATCAAGCCCCAGCTCCCCGACCGGCTGAGTGATGTGCAGCGACGCGTGTTTGTTTATCCGGGACGCAGCTGCCAGAGGGCAAGTGACGAGGGAATTTCTCTCTCTCTCTCTGTTCAACGAGGGGGGAAAAAAACGCAAGGAGGATCTTGAACTTTTTTCTAACGAGATCTAAAGCACTGGGTGTAATTAGAAGCTGTCTGGAATGAGGACAATTAAGTGCGGTTTTGGTGTCCCCCAGGATTCTCTCAATAGGCCGAATTAGAAAAACGGGTGCAAAAAGATTGATGAGTTCAATGTTTTCCAAATGAGCAGCCTTATACACATAATTACACCACGGAAATGAATGGATCATCACGATACAAACTCAGGCGAGGGTATGCTAATTGCTCATCAAATAGGAAAGGGCTGCAGTGTCAGCTACACAACTGCAGTATTCACAGTAAAAAAATAAAAAAAAAGAAGAGCTGGGGAGGGGGACTCTGCTGCTCAGATTAATGCGATCCATCTTCCTTTTGTCTAAGTTCATTATTCTATATTCACACTGTAACCCCACTTATCTAGTCCTGCGCTCCGTGCCAGTCAGACGCACAAGGACATTGCGGTACTTCTTACAGTATTGTAACGTGTCTGCCATTAAACACTGCTTCGACGTGATACAGGACTCCTCCAACCGTCTCGACGTGTGGAGGATAGCGAGGAAAATGTCGTTCAACGCTTTTGCCTTGTTTGGCCATTTTCCAGAAAGATGCAAAAACCAAAAGAAAAACTGTAGATTTGTTGTCTGCCAATATGTTTTCATGCATCTCACTCCTCCTTGCATAACTTTCCACAGGGTTTGCAGTGACACGGTCAGGCGGCAGAGTAGGACATTTTGTCACTGACTAGACATCAGTAAGTAAGATTCAGTGGCGTGATCTTGGGATAATGACATGACTAATTTGAATAAATCCCCTCTCTATGCTATGGGGGTTATAATTATCATCAGAGGTTACAGGACTTCAGAAACAGCTGCCAGAGCTGCTGTTAAGTTGATGGAAGGAGTCCAAATGAAGCTCGGTTTTAAAAATGCGAGGACATCGGACCTTTGATCATGGTATTCTGATTTTCATTTTCAATATCCCACAGTTTTTTTTTTGTGTGTGTGTGTGTTTTTTTTTTTTGCTTAGTGCACTGTGAAAGATATTCAGCATCATCTCGGCTCTGGTCCTCACATGACCCTCTGTAATAACATGAGAAATGACATTTCATTTTCTTAAATTGCATTTCGTAAAAAAAAGAAGAACTTTTTTGTATTTGAATTCAGAACAAATCTTCTAAATTACCCATCAGTGAAGTCATCAGTGTGCTGTACTATCGCCCACTGCAGAGTCGACCCAACTCATTTCCGCTGCCCATGAGACCTTTGATATCCTCATACTGAGCCCTTAGGTGTCAGTGTTACGGGGGGGACATGTTGGCAATGGTCTACTTATCAAATCCCCAGGAATGGATGGTAAATCCCTTTTTCCCTGACCTTATCTGATATCTGTCCTGCAAGCCTTTCAGCACACTCATCCTGCATCGCATTACACCATATAGCCTTCGGCTTACTGGGCCGCCGTGCATCCTTACCTCCTTCCTCCCACATCCCCCACATGAATAAGTGAGTGTCCAGGAAGGGCTGTCTAGATCTCTTTAGATTTCCTCTGGGATGCCTGGTCCTGCCTTGTGGAACAGTCCATTTAGGGTATGCTAGCAATGCCAGGATTCATGTTGCGGTGGATTCGTATATTCGAAATAAAGGACATGCAGATTTTACTACATATTTAATCAGTTTTTCTATGGTTCAGGAGACATGCAGAGACACTGCTCTTTTTTACTCCAGTTCATGCATTTCTGTGTTTAAATTTGTGGGTTGAAGTAAAGGACAGGGATTTTAAATGTTAGAGAAACGTGGTTTGTGTGTGTTCACTGCTCGCAAGGAACGCAAGGCTACAATATAGATGGGCGTATCAATAAATAGGGAAAAAACGATATTCAAATTATTCAATAGCGGTTTCAAAGAGATCCACGAAAGAAATCTGTGGAGTAAACACATCAAGATGCCTCAAAATAGTCCCATTCTTTCCTTTCATTGATTGTTGATCAGGTGATATCGTTATTTAGCCAATACTCTCCCGCTGCACGTACGGAAACATATTGACAATGCAGCAACGTCATGTAAAAAGCCTGGAGCCATTAAGAACGCCATTACTGAGCAGTTGTTAGCACAATGCCAGAGGGCAAAGAAAGGAACATGATGACACGATAAGTACTGGGAAACATGTATCCTCTTGTAAGCAAGTGAAGAAAAGCTGATTTCGCTATCAATTGATTAGTCGATGGACAACTATCAACACTATCAACCGTTTCAGCAACCAAGTCATTGAAGCAAAATTGTCCAATACTGCCTAAAACAATTATGCCATTACATTTGATATTTGAGGATCTATCAGGATTTTTGAGTAATCCTCCGCTTTCATCTTAACATATTGTTGACATATCCAGATACATTTGATTTTTTTTTTTTTCAGAATTGCTTACATGACTTTTTGAATAAACCTTAAACAAGTATGTTTGAAATTTGTGTTCCTAACCAGATTGCATTAGAGACTAAGGGCCCTAGTTTCGTGGCGCAGCACAGGGCGGCGCAGGGTGGCGGAGCCGGCGTAATGCAAGTTTCGACCCGCGCAGCCTTGCGCACGGTCTGTTTGGCGGATCGCCTGCGCCAAGATGGGTGTGGCGGCGCAGCAGGGGGAGGCGTCACAGATTCAGCTTGGCGTAGAGGAAGTTTCGTGGCAAAAAGCCTCGCCGAGACGGCGCTGAAAGCTCGCCAGCTCCAACCTGGTCTACTTTCGGCGCAAGGCGTAAATAAAGTCCATTCATTCAATGCGAATCACAGCTGGTGGAGTGGAAGTTTGGCTGACGGCGCGCAGTCCGCACATGTCAACGAGACCTCACAGGCAGGTTTCCACAGTTCCAGGCACATTTACATGCAATAAATAATCACAACAAACACTATTTAATGCAACTAATTGAATCAACATGTGAATTTATATCTATAAAGATTGTCCCGTCACATCTGACGTCAGATCAAAGGCGGATGGCACGCGTAACGGAAACTCAGCCTCTCGGACCAAAACATCTCCCTCTCTCTCTCCTGTTTTTTATAATATCGGCATTGTTATTATTATGATACGCACGCACAGCGCGTGATGCGCGTTGTGGGAGTGGCGGCGCTGCTTCTGTCATCGGGTTGTCAAGTGACGTGTCATTAGTGACGCATTAAAGGAGAGGAGAGGAGCTCATTTGATTGGTGAAGATCTGAATCGGCTGTATTAATCCCAGTCCACGCCTCGTCTCCTCCTCGTCTCCCACTCACGCCTTCTTCTCCTCCCTCTTTCCCACTTGCGCGGGTGGGAGTGACGGGAGGTGTGCCTGCGCGAGCCTGCGCGGTGCACGAAACTTGCAAAGTCCAGGCGGACACACCCCGTCGGCGCGGCGCAGGTGCGCTGAGAGCTGACTGCGCCTGGTCTACGAAACTAGGGCCCAGTATGTTCATCAATTTTGTAGGAATTTTGTCCTGTTTGCCAGCAGTGAAGTGAGAATGTGGTTTTGGTTTGGTTAAAACAAATTCAGGTAGCCTCTGTAAGCAACCTTTGATGGCCTTAGACTAACCAGCTCTTCATTCCTAACTGGGTTTTTTAAGAAAATAATAAACACACATGGAGCATCGAGTTGAACATCGGCCAACATGCTTTATTTCTCCTTTACTCTCTCTCTCTCCGGTAACCCAGAGGGATATAATTAACGACAACTAACATAAAATCTGTAATAAACAATATGACAACGTGATAACATGTTTGCTTATAAACGCAGTAAAGGAGCAACGGATTATTTTACTGCCGAGCTACATGAAGGCAGAGCAGCGAGGCAAAGCTCTGAATCCGAACTGGTGGCACCGATGACAAGCATGAGGAATAATAATAATATAGAAGGTCAATCTTTTTGTTCTCATTAACGTAGGTGGGTCACAAAAAGGCATTCAGCTTACAGCAATATCTATACAACATTTATTTAACAATTAGCCACCATAAGCTACCTGAAGTTCAACTTCTTGTTTTTTTAAAGGGGGCTAAATGGATCATTTCATCCTTTAGAAGTTACACAGCCTATTTTATTGAAATTTCATTGCTGGCACTTATTCACTCATTTAATAATTCATTCCAATCTTTTTTTTGTTTTATGCAGCAAAGTTAGGAGGGAGGTTAAAACCGAACTAATCTTCGCCCCATGGAGTATTCATTATGAAATAACAGTGCAAGTGCAGCCCAGCACGAGGTCAAGGAGCAGAACAGGAGCCAGGAGCAGGAAAAACACAGCACAGAGTCCTTTAAGGTGAAACGTGGACATGCTCAGCCTCGGGGGGTCCTCCCTGACCCTCCCCTCCCAGCTGCCACATTTAGATGGTAGCCTTCAGATTGTATTTAGACACAACTAGAATTTCATTAGTTAGCCGGGATTGTGTTCTTAGTGTGTACGCATATGTGAGAGAGACGTAGAGGAGAAAGGACAAAAGCAGTGGAGTGTAATGGAAAGAGTATATTGAGATAATGGGGTTTTAATGGAGGCATTTGCTCGTCGGGGAAATGGACGACACTGCAGAGAAAAGTCCGACCAAACTTTGAGAGAGAAAGAGAGGGAGAGAGAGCATAATCCTGACCCTTAAGAAGGAAACTGCAACCACATTAAATCCTTGTGAAACACTTGGGGTGTCCTGCAAAGTATAATTATCTCAGTCAAGGCGTAAACCTGAGGAGATTATAGTTTCGGTCGTGCATCTCTCTGTTTTTCTGTCCATGGTTTATCTCACATACTATTGGACCCATCAGCCTAATATTTTTTTCTCTCGTGGGTCGTGGTGATCCGGGTTTTTTGAAAAACATTTTATTGACGTCATATTTTATCCCGACATTGTCTGCCGAGTCCTCATTACTCTTCTTAACCAGTCGTTTTTTAATATATATATATATATATATTTGCACGTAAAAGGTACGATGGTACGAAAGGTCTCTATCTGTTACGTCGGCAGGAGGAGCTAACAGCTAACTAGCTGCTAGCAGGAGGTGGCCAGAAGAAGTCCTGCTGTGTGTTTGGCTAAACTGTTGCAGATTCAAATTAGAGCATATTTGCTGCATGAGAGTGAAAAAACGCATGTGATACACTTGTGGTGTCGACGGAGGGAAATTGGGGTTTGTAATTTTTTAAGTGTATTACAGCAGGGGTCCTTGCAAACACACCTGGCGGAGATGTACACGCCCTCTGAGGGCACATTTCTAGTTTGCGAGTGTATTTATGCATTTCAGAAACACAGCTTTAAGGAGACCTTCAGCTAACTACACCGAAATCCTTTCAAAGCAGGATTTCAACAAAGAGGGACGGAAAAGCTCAGACACACACGTTCTCCAGCTTGTAACAACGGAGCTCCGGTTTTAATTATGGTCTCAGTATGACGGATCAAATGAATTAATATGAGCTTTATTTCATTCTGGCCTTCAGTAAAAAGAAATACCTTATGTTGGGAGGACGTGAACTAACTTATCTCGATAAAACGATAATACGGTGACATTTTTTTTTGCACAAATATTTTACACAAGATTCTGGAAATAACTGTAAAACTGTTATTGTAATACAATGTATATATGGCTGCATATGTATATATATATAGTGTATTTTTTCATTTATAGTATTTTTTTATTATGTTTATGTTCTTGACTGCAGTACTTTACTTATTCAGTAAAGAAAATTCCTTAGATTTGGAGGACATATCACTAAATATTCTCGACAAAACGATAATACTGTCAAATTTTTTGCACAAATATTTAACGACATTCTTGAAATAACTGTAAAACATTGCAATATGGTGAATATATGGCTGCATATAGTGTATTTTTTATTTATATTTGTATTTATTATTTATATTCTTTGTAATAAGTGTGCGCACTGAACACCAAGGCAAGTCCTTGTATGTGAAAACATACTTGGCAATAACCTCCTTTGTGATTTTGATTTCACACCTGCAGGATATCACATACTAAGTCACGGCCAAGCGAAATCTCTTCACCTTCCTTTGAAGAGAGTGCAGCCACAGTTTCTTTTAGTGGAAATGATGGAGGAAAGAAAAAGGAGGACAAACGTAAAATTGAAAAAGAGACAAATAGACGAGCAAACAGAATGAACCGTGTGCCACTATCTAACCCAGAAACTGGGAAAGGCAGTGCATTGGTCGGGTTAACCTGCTGGCTTTCTCGAGGCAGCCCTTCAACTCAACGCTCAAATGCTGGTGTCTGCCTCTGAGCTTATCAGGCTTTCCCAGATGGTGATTTGAACGCATGGAGGCACGCTGAAAGGGAAAGGGGAGTGGAGAGGAAGTGGAGGTGAGTTTACGAAGATGAAACAGACTCGACACTCACGGGTCAAAAAAAATAAATAATTATATGACATATTTTTGCCCCTTTTTTATTTTCATGCATCTATACGGATTCATTTCTGTTGGAGCTCAGTAACTGCAAACAGGAGGCATTTGTCATTTTCAGTCAAGAAAACAAAAATGTGTCCCTACAAGCTTTCGTGAAAGGCAAGATATTATGCAATCACTGGAGTGTTATAATCAAATATTTCACCCTACACTGTCAACATTTTGTTATTTTCAGTCTGCTGCTCATTAGGTTTTTTGAATGACAAAAAAAATCTCTATATCTAGGACAATTGCAAAGCCAGCAATTAGTTTCAATTATCCATCATCCAAACATCATTTCTAAACTTGTTTTTTGCCCAAATATTTAAAAATGATGTTATTATATTATACGCTACTGCAATTACAAAATGTAAAACATGTTTGGCTGCATGACGGCAAAACAGCAAGTGTCATAATGATCTGTGGGGGGTTCAAGTGTTGCGTTAGCGAATGCGGTGCTACAGGACGCATCCATGCAGACTCGAGAGCTAATTGACTATAATGTCATTTTATCTGCTTCAGCAGGTTATTGACAGCAACATCCCAGAAGCCTGTTCATCCTTCTGTCAACTCGTCAGCATGGGAGAAGCCATTATCCTCTCATTACGGCTCACGGTTTTATATAATCCTGACATTTCCTCTCTCTCTCTACATGTCTGAGCTTTGGGAGCTTCCACGCTTGGTTGTATTGTAGTGTTAGCAGTGGAATGTTTACTGTGTGTGTGTGGTAGAGGATGAGAATTAAAGGTAATAAAGACAGTTTTGATTTCCTGGAGACACTCAATATACAATCCTTATCCATCTGCTACTCCCCTAACAACTTCACGGCCTTTAAAGCTCGACAATCTTGAACTTTAGGGGGGGAAAAAAACAGATCGCGGAATCCACACCAATAATTTGAAAGCAGCCTTGACTGTTGGAGGTGTTGTTTGTGGAGAGCGTAGCTTTGAATGATGTCTAGTTATTACGGAAATAACCATTGTGCACCCAGCGAAAGTAAAGGTCACTGAGACAAAAGAAATGGGAGGTGTGTTGGGGCGGGATGGAGGGAAGTCGGTGTGCAGAACAAGAAAAAACTCCCGGAAAAAACAAGTTTGTGTGTCTATGAAGACTCTGCCGTTTGCTGCATGTCATGCAGCGATCACATGCTCTTTAAAAAAAAAAAAAAGGTGTGCAGGGTCTACAGACGACCTTCTCTCTGAACCATGTTTCTTTTCATCTGCCATTTCCAGCAACCCTCCGCTGTGCCTCTTATTAATCTTCCATGGAAAAGAAAAAAACACTTGGTTTCAACAGAGCGCCGGGGATATCGGAGCAATCGATGCAGGGAGCATCTGTAAAGGAAGCAGCAGCAGCAGCAGCAGCGAGCCCCCGGTGACGTGGGCGAGGGTGAGACTCTCAGTATGAAGCCTACAATTTATCCCGATCAGGTTGCAGAGAACAGAGGCAGAAAGTTCCACATTTCCACTTCAGCAACCATCAATAGTTCAGCGGCTGTCTCCCGCAGTGGTTCATGTTTTTGCAGCCGTCACAGAATTTGTCGGGTGTCTTGTCAGGTGAAACTGAACGCATCGCCCAGGTCATCGAGCAATGAAATGTGCTGTATTTTCATTAAACACTTTAATTTGAAATGCCTGAATGTTTAGTCTTAATGGTTGTTGAAGTAAAAAAAGGGGTTTTACTTTATCGTATTCATAAACACTTAGCTTAATGTATTTTTGCGGCAGACAAATAATTGTAATGAGACGATCCATTAGAGAAATGATGAGCATCTCCGGAGCCGATATATTCAACCGTCTCGCTCAAGGACATTGCAGCAAAAACTGATGCCTGCGTGAGAAGCAATAAAAAAATTACAGTTGCAAGCAGCAGTACAGCAACTGGAGTCTGGCAATTTAGCCACGGGGGAAAAAATTTAAAAAGTTAATTCAGGAGAACCGGCATATTTACAGGAGTTAATTCAGAGAGACATGCAAGATACTTTAGTTTAAAACGCTTTAAAAAGTTAGGAGATAAAGTGTGAAGTAGTAATAATTTGAATGTTATGCCAAAGATGCTAATTTATATGTATGAGAGACATCTACTGCAAAAAAAAAGCAAGCTCCAGCCCGTCTTGTCTTGTAATACCACTTCCAATAAGGGTTCTCCAATTGGGATTGGGGGCCGATCACCAAAAGGAGAATCTGTCGATCGGATCGCAGGGTCTACTTGAAGCCATTTTTCTGTGCCGATCGACAAGAGATTCAGCTCTTTGTATGTGACTTCAATGTCCGGACAAATAGAAGAAGCTATTATCTGTATTTATTGGGCTTTGCAAGGCACGGTTAAGGAATGGCAACGTGAATCATTTCGCCTGAGGAAGGTCTCCACGTCTTCAGCGTCGTTAGGCCTGATGGGTTTACAGAAAAGTGTTGAAGCTCCATTCATAACCTTGACATTCAAATTCTCAAAAATCTATATTTTTGTCTATTCATTCTACACTCATCAGTGTTGCCCCTGTTTTCATTCTGCAGCAGAGCACAGATATTGCTGTTCCAGCTATCAATAGATTCTGTAGTGAATATTAGGCTATACTAAGAGGTGGCTGCGTTGGATTGATCCAAAAATCCATTTCCAAAAACTAACTAGGACGTTGTAGAGTCTAAAAGTCTAAATTTATTAAACAATATTTATGCAAACAATTCCAAAACGCACAATATGTTTTTACCATATGAAATATTCTGTGTGTGTTTATGCTCTTGTCTTTCTAAGGGCTGGGAAATCCAAACAGCACGGAGAAAAAAAAGGAGCAAATATAACTAACAGTTGCCCCCCATCACTTTTTGTTGCCTGATTTAGGAGGACGAGATGATGGCGTGGGTCATTCTGCCACTTTGGATTTCGTCCAATAAACAAACTATCAAAGCGTTTGTGGACAGCATGGCTCCCCGATTAGTGTCACAAACACACAGATGGCCAATATAAACTACATTCCAATGCCACACATGAAGAACATAAGACAGTAGTGTTATTTTGACTGGCCCTGAGTCAGTCAATCTGGATTTTTGCATAATTTTGCCCTGAGCCTGCTGTTTGTGGTAGTTTTTAAATAAGTGATGACTAAAAATCAGATTATAAAGATGTAGTAGTCCCTATTTCCTTGAAGCAGGTGGTCAGGTACACATTGCATCCTTAAGACTTTTCTTATTTATTTATTATATTATATTAAAAGGAAGGTTTGGGAGCAAAAGAATGTCAAAAAATCCGAAAGTGTCTTTCCCCTCTACCCCTAAAACATGTGCATTAATGCCCAGCAACATAAATATTCTTACTTCAGTACACTTCAATCAGCTGCAAAGAACTGGACTGACATAGTGGATACAGATCAACATAACAAGTCTGCAGAGGAATATATTACGCTTCATGTCTAACAGTAATAAGTATGTATGGATGAGTTTCAATCCATTTTCTTGATCTCTCAGGCTAACACTCCCAGAATCCTGCAGGGACAGAGAGACCTCAGAAACAACCATTTTCCTAGAGACAGGAACTTGGCCCGGGGACACAGTAAAACGATTTAATGTATTAGTACATGCACCCGTGGTGCTGATGATATTTTACAGATTTCTGTTGCAGTCGCCATGAACCGATTCCCATCTTTTTCATTTGGGCTGTTTCACTGGCTCTAACGGCGGGATTAAAAAATATTGTAATTGCTTTAATTTGTTTGTTTGCACACAAACGCAGATTCTTTTTTTCTATTTTTCTTTCAGGCAACAATACCAACAATTCAAAGCATCACACGTGTTTTATTGCGCTGGCATTTATTTCAACCCTGACACATCAATGACAAATCGAAAAAGGAGGACAAATAAGAAACACCAAGGCCCCTCACCAAATGTGCGACAGCTTGCCATAAATCCACACGGCATAAATTGGACCAATTATTCTCCTCCTGTCGTGAACACACAAGCCCATTCGGTTGACTCAGAGCCTATGCATAGCCGCTGCTGATTTTGTTGTACCGCTATTCTAATGTACCACCAACAGATCTGCCCGACTGCCAGGAAAAGCTGCAGCTAGCCAGCTCCGTCCTATCAGGAATACCAAGTACATGTTGAGACCGCTCAGACGACGTGGATACAGATGCCTCCGTGTTCAGCCTCCGCTCCCGTGGCTGGAAAGCAGAACGCCACCATATTACAAAAAAAACAACGCCTAATCGTCTGACCGTGTTCATCAGAGGAAACATGACTCCTCGTTCTGTAGTGGATTGTTTTAGCAGCACTGTGCCTTTAAACACACACACATATGGGTCTAACAGAGATGCACACACGGACCCAATATGCTGTCGTTATTGTATTGTGAAGGCGGCGTGGGCGGGCAGTGTGATCTGGCTGTCATACAAAAAAAGGGGAACATGAGTGATATGGCTCAGTGCCTGCAGGCCTGGCTTGTCACTCTGCTAAATTGTTGTAATTTCCTTCTCCTGGACTGGCCTGCGTAACCTTTTTACATGTCACCTTGCCACTAGGTCAGAGAGGTACTAAAAGCTGTTTCTTAATGCATTAAGCCGGGCATGAATGGCAAACGTCGCCTCGAGACTTTTTGTTTTCCTTAACCTGATGCCTCAGATGATCCGTAATCATTCCACAGTGCCCTGTTGTTACTTGTAAATGTGTGACTAACATGTATACAGAAACCAAGACGGATTGCAGCACATTAGGGCATCATGTCAGACTGTTAGCTACGAATGCCTCCCCCTCCTCTCATTTATTCAAAGCCTGCATGCAGTCTGTGCCCTCCTCTGCAGTTATATCTCGTGTAAAGCGTCACACCGAGAAGCATAATGGCCATACGGAGAATCATAAGGATTCGTCTCACACTGCTCTGTATGCATTGCTCTCCAGTTCCCTTCTGATCTGAATAGGGGTGATGGAGTTGTCAGTTTCTTTAACCCAGCGGTCCGATAGCATCTCTCGCAGGTTTTGCTTATCTGTGTTCACGGCGAGAAGACTTAACAGAGTGGGCCGAGGTACAAAGCGGATGCCTGATCTGCTTCGGCTTCTTTTAGCACGGGGCCGGAGACGTCTGCGAGTTGGAAGAAAAAATACTGGATGGAGAAGTGAGGAGCAATTTGTGTTTGCCAAGTGCTCAAACATGACTCAGTAAAAAAAAAAAAAGAACCCATTAACACCCACTTACAGTCCAATTAAAAATGTACTGCAAATTGTTCTGTATACAGGGTCGCCCATAAAGTTGGAATAATTTGCAAAATGTCTTTTATCACGCCAAACAAATGTTATCCATTATTTAATTTCCTCTGGGTTATTGGGACCTGTAATGTAATCACTGCACCTGATCAAAAGTGATTACTGATGCATTTAAAGAGGAATAAACAGAGGATTGTGTCTGAAAACGTTAATAATTTAATTTCTAACAAGCTCAAGCTTGTAAGTTTGCAGGAAGCATCGGCGTGCTTGTCCATGCATGCAAGTTTGTGTCAATGAAGGACATTTGAGACCTCCTTGAAAACGAGATGATACGTCTCCCCCTTTATGTGATTTTACATTTCTGACAACTAAGAAAAGTTAGAAATAACTCGCATGTCTGTCCATCCTAGAAGCGTGATCCCTCCTCTTCCTTTCATGGTTTTTTTTAGGGTGGATTTTTTTTCCTTTCCGAATAATGGGTCTCAGGAAAGAGGGTGTTACATGCTGTGCAGATTGTAAAGCCCCCTCGAAGCAAAATGTGTAATTTGGGACATTGGGCTATCCAACTAAAACTGACAAAAGGTGGTAGGTGGAGGAGGAGGGGGGGGGCAGGATGAGGCAAAGGAGAATAGCAAAGAGTCCATGTGCGCCCAGTCATGTACTCAGCTGCTGAGTGCGGCTCTCAGGTTGTCATTTGTCCATTCCCTGTTCCAGAGAGAGGGCCGAGGCACTGAGAGAGACTCCCTGCAGCAGATGGCAGAGTTATGCTCTGCAGAGGTGAGAAATAGCCCATTAGCCTGACCAAAAATTACAGCCTGCCTCATCTTTAGTGCTCAGCCTTGAGTACACCTAACCAGATTGGGACTGGGCCTGGCATGATCACTCAGAGTGTTGCTCTGTTGGAAAAAAAAAAAACTGATCATCTGCTATAGCTATTCCTTTCCTCGCTGTACGCACATCAAATACATAAAGAGAGAAATAACAATATTTATGCAGGATTGAGACGCAGGAAGACTTGGAGCCTGTTAACTCACAGCATTTGAAAAATGCCTTCATTTAAAATGTGGGACTGGCTATAGTCATATCTCAGCATTTATACTTATCGTAAAGAAAAATGTGTAATAGAAGCAACATTTAAAGCTTGTTAGTTGTCAGCTAATCTCCATCTCAAAGGAAATCCAGACTTCAAAATGTTTCCAAGTCCATCTGGAAATGTATTAACTTAATTTTTGGACTATAACGCCAAGAAAATAACCAATCAGTAAACGCTTAACTAGGCCCAAATGACATTTATGACCCTCTGATGTAATATGAATATGTGAATGACCCTTTTGTGCCGCGTTAAACGAGTCTGCTGTTGCCTAAACTATCAAACCAGTTGAAAAGAACAGCCAGTGCTCACATGAGAATATGTAATCTTCTTGTACTTCAAGATTTCTCCAAAAGCAGAAGCCGCTTTTTTAAATGTGACCCCTGGCAAAAATGACTGAAATAACATTTCTATTCAACACTATGGCCATCGCCCATTGGAAAGTGGCACAAAAGGAAGGAGAGACTCGGGAGACTTTTAGTCCCATTCACCAAAATAAGGTGAGACTGAATTAATGCGGCAGCTTTTGGAGCAAAAGACACGGAATTACAATGCGGGGACTTGACAAGCGTGTCAGGATTAGCTTGCGTTACACTTGAAGTAGACAATTCGTGGGAAAGCTGTTTCATAAGGAATTAAACAGCCATAGATAGTACGTGTTGTGACACCTCTGACCGTCTGCACAGCCAACACATTGAAAATGTCATAGGGCACCCATCTTTCGATTATGCTATGTAAGAAAATATTTTGTATGTTTTTTTTTTTTCCTGCACAAAGTGAAACAAGACAAGAAAATTAGAAAGCAATTTTGTTCAGCTGAACTTTTCATGATCTAACAAATGATGTCCCATTCATAAATATAAGTAACAAAGGTCAGCTTCATTAATTTAACAGAACATTAGAAATGCCAATTAATGTCATAAAGGCAGGTGTTGCAAAATGATAAGGTGTTTTTTTTATTTTTTTTGTTATTTTCAAACGATCAGATGTTAACGACGGACACAACACCACCACACCGGATGACTGCACACACTGCACATATTCACGAGCCATTAACTACAGACATTTAGTCAAGGGAACATGAGCAGCTTACATTATGTGATCAACAGTCATCTGCGCTTTACTGTAACAAACACTGTCGGAGACACACAATTCAGTAACCGGACACGACTGCGCGCTGATGATGTCATTAAACAAGATAACAAGCGCGAGAATGGCTCTGGGAAATGTAGGTTTAAATGCAGAGTGTTGTAATCTAAAGAGGGGGCTGCAATCCTGGCCTCGTTTACGCTACAGTGGGCCAGAGTGGGACCGGCTGCTGGGTTTAAGGGGTGCCTATTAACGTGGGAACATATACAGTGCTCAGGAAAAGATTGTAAGACAGACAGGTCATCGAAAAAAACATGAGGTAAATGATAAAGTAGGACACATTTTACCAGCAAAGTTAACAAAGCGAGGGTTTGCAGCACTGCTCCATTGCAACAAATGACATAACATTTAATTAGTTAACCACTTAGACAACAGATTTGAATTAAATTAAAAAGAAGTGCAACACAATCATCACATATGCACTACTTTATCGACTCTTAACACAGACCTACAAAGCTAATACCACATCTGCATACAGATAGGTATTAAATAAAATCGACTTATACTTCTTTAATTGATTTGTTGTTGTTTTTAATGCTTTGTCATGCTGAATGACTTATTCCCATAACTTCTCTGGTAAACACAAGTGCTTCTTTGTGATTATTTGTGGAGAAACTAATCGATTAGTCTACAAAATCGAATTGTAGTAGAGGACAGCCCTGGTATTCAATGTTGAAAAGTCATTATTAATTAATAGAAGTTTATGTTCCCATGCAGAAGTACCAATGCATGCATCACATACATGACTTAAACTCCTTTTATCAATATAGCATACACAAAAATAGTGCACACAACTGTAGGCAAGCAAAGCTAATTACCCATCATGCAGCACAAACATAAATGGGTTTTAAGAAAATAAGACAAGCAACCTCTGCTCAGGCAAACATTCACAAAAGCACAAAATATATAAAAACAATGTTTGTGTATTGTGTAGAGCAGCTAGCAGTTAGCACAACAACATAATTAGCTAGTATTTGACCAAAACAACCTCCATCATGAGTCATGACAACAAAAACCTCCACGGCGGGACTTTTTAAAACAGTTACAGATGTTTAACAGTATTTGACTTACCTTCGAAGCTCTCTCTCCTTCCAATTCGTGGAGGCGAAGTGGTCACGTGACGTAAAACGTCCCTCGCACTTGTCGCAGCCGTGGTAGTTAGCTTTCGCTCGGTGCTAGCTAAAAAAGAAGTTAGCTCGCTACTGCTGTGCAACTAGCTAGCTCTCCCGGTTTTGTGGCCATTTCAGCCAACGTTAGCTTAGCTAACTTTCCACAAGTTTGTTTGGAATGATGTCCAAGTCCTTTCTAAACCTCTAAAGAGTTTCTTCTCAGAGTCGCGACCCCATTCACGGGTCCACATTTTGGGATTAGCAGTTTCACGTCTGGCTTCGGGTTTCTCCGCGTGCAATATCTCCTTCTCACCACAACGCCTGGAGGCGCTGTTTCACCACTTTTTTTTAAAATATCTGAATAGAGGAAGAAATGGAGACATAATAATATGATAATAAGATTGTGATAAAGAACTGCTACTTTTAAGGAAAAGGGACACAAACTATTATAACTTCTTGCAGTTTTAAATCTCCTGCAATGTAATGAAAATAGATTGTGATTTGATAAATACTTTGTAGTCGCAGCATTTTAATGTTTTTACAAAAATATATTCTAGCAGTGCATTTTGAACAATTTGTCCAATTACTGGTTATGAAAGTGGTTGGTGACAGTAAGTGTATTAAAAGCTTAAATAAATAGATATTAAATCTGCATAGCGCATACACAAATCTATTTGTGCCATAGGGTTGAGATACAAAGCCAGGTCAATAAATTCAGATAGGAGACACCGATATGTCTTCTATCTGGATCATCACAGGCAGTGAAAATGTATAAAACTGACAGCTCAATAGTGGGCACTGCCATCTGTACAATTGAAGTTCATGTTCTATTTCTCGAAAGCTTTAATCTTAGCAATGAACGCGCGGCATTCGTCTTATAATGTTCTTTTCAATTTCAGAAAAAAACGGCTCATATCCATATCGTTCACCCTCCGTGCTTTGATTATTTCTGATGCCATCTGATGCAATAAAACAACATAAATCCCCGGTACGTTGCAGCAGCAAGTAGTGGCGTACATCAAAGAAAACTGCATATAAATAATATACTTAATGCAAGTTATAAAACGTACTCAGACAACAAGCCGGACGGAACATATTGAGGAAAATCATTAAATCATTAAAAATGTGCAGAGGATGTAGAGGATATTATAAGGCAGCAGAACATAGTGAGACATAAGAGACATTAAACTATAACAATGAAAGAAATAATGGATAAGAAAGAAACAAAGTCGATATATTTCCCCTGGGCTACCTGTGCTGAGCTAAACTCTATACTGCACCGCTGGAAGGCTTTTACTGTTAAACAGCAGCAGGGAGTGTCGAGATTAACATTAGGAGGGAGTAATGGACTTTAACTGCAGCTGTGAAAAAAAGCAACAAACAACCTGCTGTCAGTGGGATGAATGAAGTGAAATAAAAAAAAAAAAACTCAAACCCAAACAACAGCAGATCTGACGATACAGCACGACCCAGCAAACCAGCTAAATGCTCGACAGTCTTTTAAATGTCACCCGTCTCTCACTTCCTGTCCCCTGCATGGCCACACACCAGTTGACCGTGATGTCATAACGGCTCGGTCTTGGGCCCGGCGCCATCACACGAGCAGAGCATAAACAGAAATCACCTGCTGAGAACGGGGAAATGGAAAAAGCAGTTTGGCACACACTTGGCAAAAGCGGCCCTTTTTTTTTTTGACCAATCTGAATGGAAACGTGACGTCTGCGATTAAGTGTGGCGGGTACAAAATGTGCAAAGATGTGTTCGGGCCCTATAATGGGCCTACAGGGGGGGATGCATGCAGCTACATGAATGTAGGCAGTTAGAGGGAGAACTGCACTGTATTCACCTTCTGAGTGCAGGATGGGCAGATGCAGAAATAAATGTGTAATCATGGAGATTTGCAGCTGATGAACAAGGAGACATGGAGTGACAATGTGCGAGGCATATGTAAATCGAACGCTAGCACAATCAGAACACGTGTATAAATATGCATGAAAGGGGATTTCTGGAGGCAGCGAGTGTGTGATCTCACGACGGGAAAAACTTAATCATCGGACTTGATGACAATATCTGACATACGTGGTTGGCTGAATGCAAAAAAAGATAAAAACTGCAAATGCTCCGGGAGTATGCCAAAATCGGAACTTTTTGATTGTTTTGCAGACGATGGCTCTGAGATTCCTGTCAAATTTTTTGACATCTGTTTAGATCCCTTGATGGTTTTCTAGCTTTAAATTAAAAGAGCCGCTGGCGCCGGCAATTCTCCCCCCCAGCTGTAATGAAAACGTACCCGACTGCAACTCAGACATAATTTTCCTGAAATGCTCAACTTCTTCTTCTGGGTACATTTTTTGTTTTGTTTTATTTCTCTGAAGAACAATGTTTCCTTCCTTTGCTTAAATGCCTCAACAGTGGTACAAGGATCCATATACAGTGTATTTTCTTCTGGTGAGTAAAAATAGCAGCCGGGGGAGGTGAGACAAGGTGTTTTTTTTTTTTTTATAAGCAGGCAAGGATGAACTTATAGTGAATCTATATCAACTCCCCACACACTGGTTGCTTGATGTTCAACAAAATGTCACGCCCACGTGTCCAGGTTGGATACGTGACCTTTCCGAAGTGTTTAAAGAACAACCTCTCCAGTCCCCTATAGGAATGACTTTTTGTCCATTTTTTGACCCCTTATTCATGTGTTGAACTACTTTACTGTGAGGTTCACTGATTAAAAACATGAATTTGTGTTTTACAGCCATGCAGTCAGATAGAGTACCCAACATGTAGGCATGAGTCAGCAGACCAGAAAGAGAGGCGAACCTTAGAATGAGTCGTATGCAGCTCTGATCCCAAATCCCCAGGCAACGTCCCCGGCTTCTTTACGCGTTAACTTCTGCCAAACAAAACAAAGATGTTGCCTTAAAATACCTGCTTCACGCCGTGATCACAGATCTGGCTGTGTACCGTGCCTACCTGTGTGAACATAATCTCTTCTCACATCTCTGTTTTTTTGTTATATTTTATTTCACCGCGTTGCTGTAAGCTGTGCTACTGAAAGAATATTCGAGTTATCGTGCAGGATTCGCATCTGGATGAAAAATGACAGATTCCTTTTGAGGATTTTGCCGATCAAATGCTCAAAAAAGGGGGGAACTGTTCATTTTGTTCTAATGTGAGGCCAGAATACCAGCCAGGACTGCCTCTTTACTTCTTGTACAAAAACTCTCCATTTCTTGGACCTTTTTTTAATCTTACGTATTTCTGTCTTTGTTGCAGTCATTCCTGCAGTACGGCACTTCCCTAGAAAAGAAATCTAATTAGATACTCAACCTTAAAAGAGACTCCTGGTATGCCATACATCCAGTGAAAAATCTTTTTCTTTAATGAGTTTCTTTCATGTCCTCAGGTTCCACCAAGACTTTCCAAAAAAAAGAAGAAGATTGTCTTTGGAGAGAACAGGGAAGGGAGGTATACACTGACACCGACCCTTTTGATGCCCTCGTGGTCAAGCTGAACACCTCTTTCGACGTGAAAACCTATAAAATCCAGCCCCTCGAAAGAATCTCTGCTGATAAAGTTACACAGTGCTGTGCACAATGATTTGCTGTCTGCTGAAGTCTCATCTATAAAGAAGCCACCTTTTGTTCTCTGCACTTAAAGAGGCATCGCTCTCTACACTAAATGGCGTAAGAATCAAGGCCGGATGACTGCGAGTGGTTGCAATGTTTTATTGTTTTGTCTCACTATTCTGACAATCCCTGTACACACTGCAATCATATTACACTTTTCCATCTCATGCTCCCTCACTGGTAATCAATATTTCTCAAGCTCAGCATCATTTGTCAAAATGCTCATAAGCTCCTGTTACATACTTTCTCGCATAGCCCAGACTTGACTTTCATTGCATTTCAATATCAAGGAATACATTGTGCTTTATAAGTATGACTGTGCCGTGATCCGTGGGTTTTTCTGTCTTACTGTTTTTACATCCAGGCCTCAGCAAGTCTCTGCTGGCAGCACACGATGTACTAGAGCACTCTCTATATGCAAAATGACAGTCGCACTAGGATGCCTGGTGGCTGTAAGTAACAAGAACAACTGAAAGACAAGGACGCAATGTGTGTCTCGTGTTGTTTACTTGTGACAAATACTTTGGTTTCAACTCACATCACTGCTGCTCGTGTGATTATGTGAGAGGAGTTCAATCAATTGAAGAAATCAATTTTCTTTACTGTTTAATCATTTGTTCGTTTTAGGAGCAGCTGAAAGAAATAAGACATTTATCTCATTTAGATTTGAATATGGGGGTCAAATGATACATCATATGCATATATATATATTGATATTGTTGCCGTGGTAACGCACTGTCAATCACAAGGTAGGAACGCCCTAAATCATACCCTGATTTATCATCTATTTGACTCTAAATGAGACCATAATTCACAAAATAGACTTCTTTGCCCCCTGATGGTCAGTAGAGAGAATGCAAGGTTCAGGCATTTCTGCATTGGCTTCACTTTTCCGAACCGGAAGTCGACGCCTGATTAAGATGCTAGAATGCTGAGAGGAACTGGAAAGTGGGATCATGATTTTCGGAGGTTTGTCCCTTCAAGCGACCCCTTTCAAACACACAAACGTATCTGACGCATGTTAATATGAATATATTGATTCTAGCAGCTGTATGCTAACCTTACAGAATGTAATAAGATAGCATAAATAGACTCTCTTTCACGAGTCAGCGGGAGAAGCAGGCAGGCTAAAACAAATGTGAGCCCCCGGCTCCAGAATATGAATGGGCTCATACAGTAGAAAAGATTCATTTTGCTGAGAAACATTGCGTCTGGACCCAAGGACAGCAACAATATAGTCTCCATGCGGCTCTATTTCGTTGCCGAGCGTGTCCTCGGAGTATACTTAATAATCAATCACACACTCAATTGGTCACAATAAGCGTGGGGGCTATTTACTTCAGAAATGACTATCTGCTCTATTCATCTGCTCTGCACTCCATCTATTGATTAGTTGAACATTCATCTAGCATCTGTCTCTCCTCTCACACACACACACAGACACACAAACGTTTGCATGGCGTTATACATTGCTGTCTAATACACCCATCCATTGAAAGAGAAGAGAAACATTGTTGAAGTAGCTCGATGCCTTGTACCCTCAAATTCAAGTATACATAGAAATCCATATAATTTTCCCAAATACGGTCTTTAAAAACATAATACCCATCCTTTGTGTGTATTTATTGCCCATGTACAATGTTCATTTTACTTTCCCTTGAGCAAGAGGAAGTTATCAGGATGCATAATAAGTCAATCCCACGGCCCCCATTAGAGCCGAGCCTCAGTCTCATCAACTGTGCTGCTGAACTGTATCCTGTAAATCCAGACTTGTGGGTTTTTTCGGTCCGCGTCTCCACAGTGCCCTCCTCAGGGCTCCACCACGCTGCTGTGCTGCATGCTGCAACACTGTTTTCCTGGACACACAGTTATGCCGTCTATAATGCAGACAGAGCTCAAATAGTAGTTGTCATCATTGCTTTGACCTGACCCTTAGTGATTTAACTGGCATATACAGACCGGCAGTCTGTTTTTTTCGACATGCTGCATACGCTGCTGCCCTTGTTTGTTTGGTACTGCCTGGGGATTTTCACCAAGAGCCACCTTGTTTTGGTGCTGCTCAATATGTATCCGTGGGGAGTTAAGCACTGCTAAGTGTATTTGTGTATGCCACGAGCGCTCCACTACTACAACAAGATAAACAGAGTAAACAGAAAACTTACAGCCATGTCATGAAGACTGAGTAAAACATCAGGACTTAACCTTAAAGTTTGAATTTTCCTTTCCTTTCTTAAAACAAGAGAACCTCATTTAATTACAGAAACATGTGTCATGTTGTAATTATCTTGTTCTTAATATATCAGAATATACAGTCTGATACAAAAACGCCTGAATCTTTTTACACTGGACCTGGGCAGCAAGGTGGCTGAAGAGTACCTCCATTTGAGCTGGCCTCCATTATGGATACCTTTCTATAGGTATCTATAATAAACACCAACCCTTGATCCACATCACTGAGCCTGTAGTTGCACATCTGGATCCATTTAAATACCCAATAGGTCAAATTGCCCGAACACACAATTTGGGAAACCTCTAAGTAATCACATAATTGATAAAAATCCAACCAATTGACAGCCACAAATGTCCAAATATGGTTGTTTAAAGTGGGTTGATAGAAATAAAACACCTGAAAACCCATTGGACTACATGAAAGATTGGGCTGCTTGACATGATGAAAAATCTACATTTTTGGGCTCCCCAGTACAGCACCATATGCAATATATATTGTCTGAAAAGAGAAAACTATATGAGTTGAATACAGAATCAGAGATATACAACAATTCCGACATAAATTGAGAATTGAAGTAAGAATTAAATATCAAAAAGACAAAGTGTGCAGGCTTCAACAATGAGATATAGGCCTTAATATATGGCCCAGATGCCAATATAAGAATTGGTTGCAGCAGGATAGAGAAACACATAAAGCAATGTCCAACTTTGAGTGCAGAAACCTGATGAGAAAGCTCCTCTAGGGATCGTTAATTTACATGAGGTGTATTATACGGGCCCGTTAACCACACTGCATACAATTAAACCTGCTCTTTGACTATTTCCACACTTATCTGGAAAAGGCTTGGTAGCTTTTTGTGGTCTAGAAGTGAGTTTACCACGAAATGATTCAAAGGAAATATGATTTTCTCGATGGAAAAAAAAAAGCTTTCACTGGACATTCGCCATCAAATCAGCCTCGACATCTAACTGCTAAATCAATACAGCATCAATACTGGGGACCAGCGATATTTTATCAGGACAGACAGCTTGTCTGCCGATAGCTTCACTCGCTATCATAGCGGGATAATTTAATGCATTTATGCACCGCTGTGTGATTGGTATTATAGCCGGGGTTGGTGAACACAGGAGCTGAACATATTCCAACTGACATTAATGAAAAGTCTCAGATTTATCTGCTCACAAATGCATTACGTGGCGACCTGCTCAGCGCTCCTGATGGTCAGGGGGACGGCCCATGAATTCGTCTTTGCCTGATCTGCTGATAATCAAGTCTTGGGTTCCAGGATCATGTTCTTGTGATGTCTATGAGAGAGACAATTACCAGCATGGATGTGGGCTCTTCCAATGAGACTTCTACACGTCCGGCTTTGCACGGCTCATTGTGAGTTTTGCAGTAACTGCTTACAGAATTTGGACAGCTAGAAATATACGGACAGCATGGTGTATATAAACCGATGATATATTCCTTTTCTGCTAATAGATCACTAGAAATGCAATACACTGGCCCTGTAAGGTGGTGGACCTGAGTCAAATTAGCATTGATTTGATATAAGTCCAATAATCACTCTTCTTTAATCTCTGTTTTTGGTCTCCACCAGCTCCTCCGGGAAATATCCACTTCTTTAGCTGCAGAGAATCACGCCAGCCATTAATATCAAAGCATTGATTATAGCTACGTCAACATCAGCACCACACATTACAGAATTATTCAATCAGTCATTCAAGCAAACCTGTTATACAGGGTAGTTCAAAGTGATTCACAGACATCCGATAAGATGACAATAAGTGTGCAGTATGTAAATACAGAAAAGACTACAAAATGTAATGAATTTAAGTTAGAAATACATTTATTTAAATATGTGTGGAAAAAAATGATTTTTTATTTTTGCACAGCCAGATCTCCACACGTCCGCTGTAATCTCTCAAAACTACAAAAAAAAAACCCTCTACAGCATATTGTGCTTGTGTTATTTTTGCTTTCCACTCATTTCCTTGACTTCCTCCAACCTCCCTCTTTGTTTCTCTCTTTGTGTTTCCCTTCCCTACTGTAGCTCTTCCCTCTGCAGCTCCCCTCTGACAGCTGGATTACCGTGTATCAATGCGGTGCCAGAAACTGGCTGCCAGACAAAAATCATGTTTTGTCTCATCCTTGGCGACTGCGGTGCGATGAGGGCCAACAGCTATATGACATTGGGAACACGAGGAAGAAAGCCAGGTGTGACCGGAGACAAAGGCGACAGGAGGGTTCCCTTTTTTGTGCTGATGTAAACAGCCATACGTTAGTGTGCGTAGTCCAACATGCTGCATGAATACTGTAATTATTCACTTAAAAAGGCAAATGATGTGTACACCAATGCACACAGAAGTGTAGTCCCAGAGACCATCTTGAAGCTGCAGAGCGATGAGAGAGATTCTCACTATAGCTTGCAGGCTGAATATTGGATTTTTCCAAAAAGTCAATAAAGGCCTTGATCATTAAAGTGAATAAATATTCGCTCCCCTCAAAGCTATTTCAAGACTTACAGTTTCCTATCACTACTGTGGCCCTCTTATTATTTACAGCATTGTGCTGACACACACACTCTTACTGCATGTATCTCATATGAAACTCAAGAGATGCACAAAGAGAAAAGTTGCCCATAACACAGAGACAGATCTATTAAAATGGATTACCTTTTTCCCCACACGCTCACTCTCTCTGTAGCCCCTCCCAAAAAATAACGTATAAGATTTCTGACAGCGCTTTTTGCAATAGATTGGCTTTTTGTATAATATCTGTTTCCCAGAGGAGGAGGAGGAGGAGGAGAGGTTATTTTGGAGCATTTGGTCGATGTGGAGGAAGCACTTTGCTGAGGAGGTGAAAACAGTATTATGAGGGAATATACAGCATTGCAGTCATTACCCGCTCCCCATATAGACGACTCAGTTACTTTTTACTGCTGCATCATGCTGACATGAGCTAATAAAGCCCAAATAATTGTCAGGTAGACCGTAGCTCACTATGAAGCTGACAAGCTGAGGATATCAAAATTTAAAAAGTGTTATAAAGTGAGTTAAAGGATTAATAACTTTGAACAAATGGGACTTTAAAGTTTCCCTCCAAAGAAGCTTTAAAGATTAATATGCGTAATATTTTGTTCAACATTGTTTTCCCGCATAAAAAGTAAAAAAACTGGAAGCACGGATACTTTGGATAGAACATCTTGTCATGTTGCCTAGAAATTTACAATAATATTTTGTTGGATTATTTTTGGGGAGATAGTGGAAGGAAGCTACAGGGTTTGGTTTACGTCCAAAAACTGCACACTGCCATGTTTCCTGTCCAAACTTTCACAATTGTAACTCTCTGTACTGACAAGTCTGTAAATGTAGTTTGCCCGGCGTACGCTTGAATCTCACATTTTAAGTGAAGTGCACAGACATCTCCTCCTTCAGTGGACGGATGTGGAATCATGTCTCTAGTGACAAGCAGGAGACCCAAACATAAGAAGTTTGAGTGGAGGATATCTTTGATATTTTATATCCAACTAAGAACATCTTAAGCATGCTAGTGTGTCGTTAGTAATAAGGGGAGAATGGAGGACAAATATTCCTTTATAAATTGATAAGGCAGACTCATTACTGCCACGAGACAGATGCTTTTTCAGAATGGACCAAAGGTTTTATTGACATAATCAAAATAGGTAACAGCTGGGAGGGAAATGACTGAATCCAATAAATGTCTTTATTACATATTAGCTTAAAAAAAGACCTTAATACAAACCATAAGACAACCCTTAATCATCTTAAATTATCAGTCCTACATAAAGTAGCAAATTTGGGGAAGCAGACTACACAGAGGAGCACCCAGGGGTGCTGTAGCGGACTCAGCTCACATGCATAAGTTCTCACTGATTCCTCGCCTCCACTTCACTGAAATAAACGAATTACTAACTTAATATATAATATGTATAATCTGGCTCTTATTCGTGAATTGGTTGGGGGAAGGAACCAGGTCTCGGGCTGCGTTCACCAACGCTACACATGATTCTGCATTCACTTGCATTCCCCAACACACTAGCATTTTGCTAATTAGCTAATTAGCACTAAACAAAAAGCTCAGCCGAGGCTGATGGGAATTTGTTTTGCGGGTCTTTTAATCGTATTAACAAAGTGCTGGGAGAAATTAAATTAGTTACCTGATGATGGTCTGAGCTGAAAAGTCCAGTAATCACCAACGGTTATTATAATTCACCTAGAAGGAGATTAATTTCATGTTCAACAGTTCAGATATTTCATTCTGAACCCCCAAAAATACTTCATGGTGACAGTAGAGGAAAAAGTCATCAGGATGCAACCTCTGGGAACAATGAATGCTGCACCAATCCATGTAGTAGTTAACGAATCATTCTCTGGGGATCATAAATGTCCACACGATCCATCCAACAGCTAATTATCAAATCCAAAAGATATTTCAGTCTTAATCGAGTTTTCCTACCCATCTAATAACCCCCGATCTGTCAAGACGCTGCCTCATTGTCAGTTTGGGAATTCATGCAAATAAAGTGCCACAAATGTTTGATAAGAATCATCGTCCCTGGAAACAAAGCATGTCTCCGTGGTTGAAGTAGTATTTTCCAGCACAATCTTCCCTCCCTCTGATGACTAATGCTGTCATGAGGGCGCTTGCCCAAACTGTTCATCCCCATATCTGTTGGTCCTTTGTGATATCTCTGCTTCCATTTGTCTGCACATTGTTTCTGGTTATTTACCAAGCTGCAATCCCCTCCTAAACCCAGACCGACAGCAAGAGGGCTGATTTGTATTCATCATACACAACCTGACAGTATGGAAGGAAAGGAGGAGTGAGCTGGCCAGAATACGTATGTGTTCGGGATATATATATATATAAATATACATTTCCGAGTACATGTGTGCGTCGAAAGGTGTGCACCTCCCCGGGACTATTTGTATGTGTGCCGGGGCAGCGTTGCGTCCCCTTCACACAACCCGACGCTGCCCGAGTTAATTAGTTTATTTATGAGGGAGAGCCGAGCAGGCAAGAGGAGGCAAATGAAGACTTAGTATTGTTACTTATCCTGACAGAGCGGGAGAGTGGAGAGATTAACCACGGGGCCCAAGATACAGCTCTCGTGGATTGATGACTCCCGAACAAGCGGGGAGACAAGACTCCGCCCGACTCTCGATGCTAACGAAGTCCCGTGAATTCTTCGTATCTCCCTCAGGTGACGTCTCGAGCCAACGCCGCTCATTGTTATACCAACAATACGTAAGTGAGCCCCGAGATGTCACGTGGGCATCACTTGAAATTCGAAGTTTCCGGTCGTGATTGGTAATCGTTCCTCTTTTGTCAGCTCAGTGACTCGTGGAGTATCCCAGGGGTCCATCCTGGGGTCAATATTGTTTTCGATTTATACATACGAGCCTTCAGTCACATTGGCAGCTGTCACAATATGGCTTTCCATTCTTATGCAGATGATGCACAAAACCCGGGGTGTTCATCACGACTCCATCTCTCATTGTCAGAACACGCCTTGGGTTCTTCATCTAACAATGTGATACCAGGAAGTTTATTTTTTATATACTATTTCTGGACGTTTTTAATGAACCGGTCCCACACATTCTGTTCTTTGACCTCAAGAAAAAGTCCTCCATGCCTTCGTAACCCCAACGTTAGACTATTGTAATGGATTTTTTTTCAGAAGCAAACAGGCCTAACAATCACCAAATGGTCCTCACACACATTACTCCTAATTTTAGCATCAATACACTGGCTACCCGTTTCTTTTAGAATCAACTTTCCATCCATTACATACTATTGTACGTATGTGAGCCGTTTACTTTTAACATGAAGCACTTTGTAAACTTGTTTTGTGAAAAGTGCTTCATAAAGAAAGTTCCTAACCAGTCCAGTACATTATAATCCTCATACAATTTATTGTTCATTTTCACCTTTCAATGGCTCAAATTCAAAGCGAGATTGGATTTTAAAGTGTTTCTGTTGACATACGCTGTGCCGTAAATCATTACATGGGCTCTTTTTCTCTATCATTCAGCCTCTTCATCCTCCATCTACCCTGTCATGTCCTCCAGTTGCAGGATGCCGTTAGCTTGCTGAATCAAGAGAAAAAAATCTGCAAGCAGCAGAGCATTTTCTCCTCCCCAGTTGCTCATCTCTGGCACCAAATCCTGTTGCAATTAAATTCTGGAGGAAACTCTCAAAACCTCTTAAATCAAACACATCCATTCTCGCTGCACTCGTATGACAGACCCCTAGTGCTGTTTGGTTTGGGACCGGCGTTGATATAAAACCCGATGTCAGCTGTGGGCGGAGTTATGGGGATTCTGCAATTTGATTCTGTTGTTGTTTCTGCCTGTGTTCATCAGTAAATCTCTTTAAAGGTTGTATAAAAGGGATTTAGATTATTATAGCAGCAAACAACTATTTAGTTATAACAGTGCTATCAGTTAAACAGTGAAAAGAAATATTCAAAATGTTTAAAAACCCATGAGGAGAATAGCATCAGTGTTATGGCAATTTTCGGGGCTTAAATCCTTCACTTTAATAATCTGCTGGCTGACAACCAAGACACGGGAGCGTTTGTCCCCTCGAGGGTCTGGAGGTGGTGTAGCATTTATTCACCGACAATAAAATGCTCCTCTGGTCCGCGTGCTGGAGTGTCCTCGGGCAAGATATGTGAACCGCCGTGCTGTCGGCGTGTTAATGTGTGTGAATGGATTCAGACTGAATGTATGTAAAGCACCTTAGAAAGTGACGGGAATGAGTGGGAATTCTGTATCGAGTACCTTTAAAGTCCTGGGAGACGTGCGTATGATAAAGTGCTGGTTTGTATAAAATAAAGGGGTTAACTGGTGGCTGCAATCAAATTAATATTGATATTAAGTGCAGGTGCAGGAATACAATGTTGTATTAAAACATATTTTTAAAATGCATGGCAGTATCTCTATGACTGCAGGCATGACAGCGTAGCAGTCACACGGTTGGATACCCAGGGGGTAAAAATGACTCTTGGTCCCCTTCGGGGCTCCAGAAGCCAACCTGCATTATTTATCCCACACAACCACACAGCCAACGTAGAGGCCCTTAACCTTTCCATTCATTAATTGTGTTTGGTGGTGCATTAACCAAAACATGGTTGGTAATTAATCACATTAGTTGGGCTGGAGGGGAGGGAGGGGTAGTTGGCCACGTTTGCCCAGTTCATATTAATATAAAATAACTAAAGAGGAAGATAAATGATCCCTGCTGATGTTGATATGATATATATGCTGCTGAATGAACGTGTCCCTGTGTCTTAATGCTTTAACGATGCCATCATCTTGGGCCCGTGTTGTTTTCATCGTAAATGTGACTAAAATATATGACTATGAATTCTTTTAGGAGCATCCGAAGAGCTCGGTGGCATTTTCACGAACATGAATGAAGTTGTAGGGTGGAATTTCCCAACTTGACATGGATTAATACACGAGTTCGGCATAGACGGGGAATTTATTATCCCCCTATGTAGCTTCTTACTCCAACAAATGGCCGACAAATGAGAATCAACACTAATAAGAGCTGTTTGCGGCGTGATTGAAGCGCTCCCCCCTTCTTCGGAGCAGATAAACGGGCGGTGTATTTAAGTTAATGCCGTTGAATAATTACCCTCCCCGGTGAACAGACTCAATGGACACTGCCAATGTTTGCCAACCAATTACTCATTTACGCAAGGGGGGCTTTAAGACGAGGAGGGAGCGAGCTCTGGATGAAATGATCAATCAATTCTTGTCCTTGTCCTCGTCCTCGTCACATCGAGCTCCAGCCAGCTACACTCGCAGTAAACTGTGTACTTTAGAAAACTGCTTGGGGTGGAAAAAGGGCCTTTTGTTCATCCGGTCATCTTTAGTTCGGTCGGTGCAGCGGTAAATGTTGGCCGTTGAGCTGTGGGGAACAGCAAGATCTGTTATTCTGCGCTCTCTCTCTCCATAATAGACCATCTGTATTCAGGTGGAACACACAGGTACAAACACACACACACACACTCTTCAATATTCCGGTCCACTGACAGAGGCCTGACACCGTCACTACAAATTACTTTATAGAAAAGATAGAGTTTGAGAGCGTAGTTATCCTCTCACTCGCGGTTGTAATGGCTCCGGATGTCGGCTACATAGGAGCCGGGTAATGACATGCAAAATGCACACTGCAGAGGCAAGGTAATGGATTAAATCTATTTTCTTGTTTCATACATGCCAATTTGGAGATGCCGGAGTGAGCTTGTTCAGCTGGAACCAGCCATGGTTTGGCGGGACTGACAGTAATGAGCACATCAATAAGAAAAGCTAAGTTCTGCCCCCTCAGCCGTCCTGTCCTACCCCTCCTGATGAATCGAAGGCCTTTCAAAGACACTCCCATCCTGGGGCCAATTTATGGCTATAATATGGCTTCGTCTGGTTCCAGCCAATACTGCTGAGTGGGTGCTTTGAATGCCTGCATATGAATGAAGAAATAAAAATATATATGTGTGCTGTTCCCATAGGGTTTGGTAATAAAGAGTGATTTGGTGGCGACCGGTAACCACGGCGGAAACTTCATACATCTGAGTTTGTGAGATCGTTTGCAGGAATGGTTTGGCATTTTGGGAAATGGAGTTAGAGGGAAAGATTAATGGCGCTCACATATCTGCACCGTAAATAAGACGCTACAGCTGAGAGATGGCGTAGCTTAGCATGACTAGAAACGGGGGGGAAACAGCTAGCGCCGCAACTCTAAAGCTCAATTATTGATCAGTATATTTGAGTAATTATATTGGGGGTATTATTTGTTTTTTTTCATGCGATTTATTTCAAACATGAATCTTTTTTTATGTCATGAATAATTTCGTACAAAATGCAAAGATTTTGCGGCAAAAAGGCGCCATATTTAATTTTTATTATTTAATTTAATTCATATTGAGCTTTTTTAAAGAACAAAGGCATCAACCAATCACGGAACGTATTGAAATCATACTTTCACCTTGTGGAAGTCATCGCAGACCAGATCCATTCCTTCCATCCGTATCTTTCAAAATAAAAGCCCTACACATGTACTCTTGTGTAACTGTTTCCAAAGTAAAATGTATTACGCTATAAAACACAACTGGAACTGTTGCGAGTTCACATCGCTGCTGGTATGAATAGTTTTGATGCAAATTAAAGGCCTTCATGCTATCTTTATGCTAAGCTAACTAGCTTCATATTTACCATATAGATATGAACTCTAACTCAGCATAAAACAAATGAGTGTATTTCCCAAAATGTCAACCTTGTTCTTTCTAGTTTTATTCTTTCTTATTTCATTTGCACCACTGACTATAATGTGATTTTTAAAAAAAAGAAGATTTGTTTCTTTTTCTGTCCGTTAGGGTCGGACGCTAAACAGGTTGGCCGATGAATCACATTTACTGTTACAGCCAGACGAGTGTCGGTTTTACATAGAGACATACTGGCCATAAAATTGATTTGTTTGATCACGGAGCACAGAGGGGGGAGGGTGTAAAATTGGCTGCCCGTCACATTTCACACATTCATAACTACAGTCTGACTTTACCCATCATCAGGAGCAGTCATGTAACCTGTGTGTGTGCATGCGTGAGTGTGTTTTTTGGGGAGAAGGGTAATGCATAATGCCGAGGCACGGAACCGTGCACACGCGTGTCGGGATCGGCATGCAAATAACGAGGGGAAAGTGACATTTCATCCCCCGATAGGCTGCCAACGGAGCGATCATGGCAATAAAGTCAAAGTGATAATAAAATCTCAAGCAGTGGCTCAAACTGAGTTTTTTTCTTTATTTTTTTCCCGGCTGCATGCTGTGTTCACCCGTCCGCTCATGCACTCAGGCCCACCGAGCACATCTGAGTGAAATTAATATCTAACCGGAGAAGCCTCCAGTGACTTCTGCCTGGGTCGGTGTCACTCGGCGAGACATACGCAATCAGGCACACTGTAAAAAAAAGTGACATTTCACTTAAGCTTGTTGCCTCGCAGGCCATCTAATGTATGCACGTGCGTCAGACGCCACCTGTCAGCAGCACTCAGCAGAAAAGTAACGGCACAGTTTTTACATTTGTTCTGATAGACGGATTAGTTGGGATTAGCTGGTGTGAGGGTTGATGAGGTTTATAGATAAAAGTCTGGATTGGTCGCAGCGACACGTACAGGTTGGAGACGCCATCGTTACATTAAATATGCGTCTTTTAAAACGAATCAGTCTATATGCTTCCTGCTCCGTAAAGTAAGCAAACTATAAATCTCGGCCATGCTTTGATTGAAGTTCCTTGTCTTACAGGTGACACGCAGCGTCACTTATCATCTCCGGTGTGCTATGCAAATGGGTAACTTATCTTCTTTTAGTTGTCCCCGGTTTAATAATGATCCCAATTAAGGATTCAGGTCAGGTAGATGATTGAGCTGTTGTTATCTCCATTGAGTAAACAAGGCTTCTTTCTTCTCTTCCCTCGGCTTCATTAGCAAGCATAACAAATGGCTGCGTTCTGGCGCCCACGAAGGCGCCAATCTATAGCTCTGACTCCAGATATTGCCACGAGGAAACATAGACGCACAAACTCTGGATTTTATTCATACTTATCTCATCTAACTTAAGCATGAGAAGAAGGATTTTCCTAGTCCTGCTTGTAAAAGTTTGGTTACGCTCTCTGCACTTCAATGCGTTTTCTCCATTTAGACACCCATTGATGCACTGAATCTAATAATAATAATAATAATAATAATAATAATAATAATATAATAATAATAATAATTCATTTTATTTATATAGTGCTTTCAAAGACCCAAAGTCGCTTACAGAATGAGAAAGCAAATCTAATTTTCTCCAGTGGAAGGGCACCCAAGAGGGCACTTTATCATGTTTTCTCCACTGGAAAGACACCCAAGGGGGTACGTTTTCATGTTTTCTCCACTGGAAGGGCAGCCAAGAGTGCACTTCATCATGTTTTCTCCATTGGAAGGGCACTCAAGAGTTCCATCATGTTTTCTCCACTAGAAGGGCACCTAAGAGGGAACTTTATCATGTTTTCTCCATTGGAAAGGCACCCACTTTATCATGTTTTCTCCACTGGAAGGGCACCCGGCACTTTATCATGTTTTCTCCACTGGTCACCCTGGAGAGCACTTTATCATATTTGATCTACCGTTGGGTCATCAAATAGGGCACGTCATCATGTTTTCTCCACTGGAAGTGCATTATTGAAGTTCCCCCTGGGTTGCCTTTCCAGTGGAGAAAACCTGATGAGGTCACTTTTCTTTCAGACAAGAGAACACCAAGGGGGGAAGCTCATGTCCCCTTTTCCCCACCAAACCAACTCAAACCTTCATGATCCTGCTTTACCCTCAATGGTCCCTCACATTTGGCCAACATATGACAACAGACGCTTCCTCTTTTATTATTTCACCCCTCCCTTTCACTCTGCCTCTCTCTGTGTAAACTGGGAATGCTTTTCATGCTTCATTAAGGCGAGCAGCGAGTTTCCATTTAAATCCATTACTTTATAAAGCTCAGTGATACACAGTGGTGATGATGTTCTCATAAGCCCATTTAAGATTGCATTGCTGCTAAAATGAGCTCTGGTGGTAATTCATAAGTAATAATGACATTTGGACCCGCAGTCGCTGCTGCGGTCGGCAGGGATGCTTCATCCAAACCCATTCAGAAGCATCGCGGTTAATTCTGCATAACACCGGTGCCGTAAGAGGACAGCCATTCAACATGTTCCCTATCAACCGCTGAGAAGTATGCGCTCATAAAAGCAGCACTAACTCCCAGGAATGAGCAGATGTAATATCACCATCATTCGTAGGCACAGAGGACGTCTGTGCCTGGGAGGAAGTCCATTTGGACGATTGAAAGCCCCCCCGGCTCCCCTTTGATAGAGCTTGTCAGGAAGGTGGCCGTAGCATTGATAAACCCCCTACCTGCATATCCCCCTTTCCCCCTTTACTTCTTAATATGCTCAGTTCATCTGAATTCCATTCGGCCACAATCAGCCACAGTGATTTCGCTCTCTCTCTCTAAATGACGCCTCGTACATCATCATTTCCTTGAGCCTAAGCAGATGCTCCGAGTGGTATCAGGTTGGGAAGGGCGTGTTGAACTAATCTAAATAATTGGTCCTAGCTTGTTTGAGCAGGCTCTCGCACTGATCTGAAGATGAAGCCGGCCAGTCGGGGGGCACGGGCTCATATGTCGCTAGTGTCATAAGCATAATTAAGTGGTTACAACTGAGGTGAGGGGCGATGTAATGGCTGCGTATAGCAATGACCCCCAGCACTCATAAATCATAAACTCCGAAGTGTCGCCATAATCTTGATTATAAATAAGACCCACGCTCAAATCAGGTCCAGAGCTGCTGAATTATTCATGTTTTACTAATAGAGGTATTTAAAGGTATCCAGTGTTTCCCCACATGTCTAATGTGCTGTATGAAACATTTAGAAAAGCACTCTTGGGATGCGGAAAGGCATAAACAGAAGCTAATGAAGGTATTACTGATCGCAAGAGAAAACACATCAGATTTCAGTGTTATTACTTGTTTGTGGTCCTGGTTGCAAAAAACCAAGATGGCGACGGCCAAATGCCGATTTAGTGGCTTCTATGTACACTCGTTGAAGCAAGCTAACGTTTAACACTCAACGGTGGATAATCCGTTAATTTAAGTCAGCATTTAGGAAGTTGTGAATAACTGCCAGTGCCAGTAAGTTTTATCCACAGGATGCTTATTTAAATAACATTTACATGAACTACTAACCTACAGCATCGAGCTCTGATGTGTTCAGGTACTCTACAGTACAGACTGCAGGGGATTTGAGGATTTAGTTCTACATTAGCACATCTTATTTCTTTTATGTTTTCCCCGAAGCCGCCTAGTGATAAAGTTTCTGATGTAAAAGATGTAAGTCTGTGTGGTTTCTTTCAAGGAACAAGGACAAGGGAAATCAACCTGCCCTCACAACACATAAAAGAAAGTGTTGCCATGAAAAAGTCTTTTGTTTGAGCACATAAAAGTATGGATTTTTTTTTTTTTAAAGAAGAGAAACAACTCAAAAACAATGTTTTAAAAAGACTAGGAGTGGAAAGTGAAGCCATATCAGCATTAGAAATGCATCCGAATGTTAAATTCATCTGTATGTAATAAAAAAAAAATGAGGATTGTTTAGGATTCTCCTTTTTTAAATGTTGGATTGTTCACCTCATGCTGGTATTAAACATTTTATAGTCTGCCTAGAAAATAGAAAATGATCATATTTGCATACGCTAAAGAAATGGATATTATAACATGCTGCCCTTGCTTCATTTATTCTTTCAGACAATTTGGGGTGATGGATCCCCTCGATATCAGCGAGGACAGTTTTAAAGAATTAAGCTTTAACCAAATGCAGTGCTGTGTCCGGGTCCATCAGCACATACACCTCTGCAGGGGGGGTTTTCTGTAAAACAGTGATTGATGTGGAAAGGCTAAAGTGGAGGGAGAGGTGAGGACACACTCGGACTCGGGGAGAGGGGGAAACGGGGAGCTACACGGGATGCTTCCCTTTTAAATGACTTTCATAAATAATACTTTGAGATCCCTTTGTCATTGCCCCCACGGTGATCCTCTCTGACATTTATGAATTAATAAAAAGACAGCAGAATGTCAGCGTATCTATTTGTGGTGTTTGCCCCGGATAGTATTTGTGTGAACGCCGACTGTACTTTGCCCATTAAGACTCCCTCTGACTGCAGCACACGTGCATTTTTAAATACACACAGGTGCACAGCGGGGGGGAAGCACACATTCTCACTTGGTTGGCCCGTTCTCCTCGGCGTACGTCGCTCACGCAGTGATATAACATCAGCCGCTCTCAATGAGGCCACTAAATGGAGTGTACCAGATACATAATGAAGAACATACTGTGTATTCAGTAGGAGAAAAACATTTCCCTGCACTGTGGAGCTTGAGAGAGACTGTGGCTAAATGGAGGGAGCTCTTGCTGTTCTTTTTTTTGGGGGGGTAGAAGCATGCTGGGTGTAACTGTGATTTGCTATGACAGCCGTGCCACAGCACGGTTTACAGCACAAGGAAACGTTTGCCCGTTTGTTCCTGGTGGGTTCATGGTGGGGTGGGTGGGTGCATGGGGTGGTGGGTGAGTGCATGTGGTGGGTGCATAGTGGGGTGGTGGGGGCATGGGGTGGATGAAAGCATGGTGGGGTGGTGGGTGCATGGGGTGGTGGGTGCATGGTGGGGTGGTGGGTGTTATGGGTGGGTGCATGGGGTGGGTGGGGTGGGTGGGTGCATGGGTTAGGTGCATGGGGTGGATGAAAGCATGGTGGAGTGGTGGGTGCATGGGGTGGTGGGTGCATGCATGTGGTGGGTGCATAGTGGTGAGTGAGTGCATGTGGTGGGTGTTGTGGGTGGGTGTTGGGGGTGGTGCATAGGGTGGTGAGTACAGGGCAGAGGCTGGATGAATGCAGAAAAAGTGTGCGTTTCCCAGTCGGGTGGAATCCGACAGCGTCGTCTCCAAATGACAGATGAGCTTCGGGGACCGTCGGCATACAAACGTCACGTCTCGCTCGGCTGATCAGGAGAAAGAGCGGGAGACGGAGAAATCCCCACAGCGCGGGGTTTTTTTGGACTTAATAATTTCATGAGAGGCTGAACATTGTGAGAATTACGCCGGGCAGATGGAAGAGCCTGCTTTATTTTCCAGCAGCACCAGTTGGATGGCATGTCTGTCTCCCCGGTGGCTTTTTTTCTGTTTGAAATACATCACTAGCTGGAAATCCATCACGGGGTCAGACACACGAGCGCCGTGTTATTCCTTCCATTTTCATCCTGTCTGTTTAACACGATGCTAACACAAACAGTAGATCCTGGCTGGTCGGGGTTAGGTTCAGGGTTAGGGTTACTTCGTTTTTATGTTGGATTTATCTCCGGAACGGTAAGTTGACACAGACTAAAGACTGGTGTGTTCAGAAGGGTCGATTAGGTCAGACACCACCCACCTTCAAGTCTCTACGACCATCCCTCGGCAGCACCAGCCGATCACGAGAAATCTGTTTGTCAACAGAAGGTCACAGCGTTACCAAACTGCATCACTTTCTAAAGATTATTGCTCAGATGCTTTTTGTCATTGAGTCTGATAACCCAGAGACCCAGAACCTGGAGACCAGTCAAGTCTGATACCATATTAAAACCTGCAAATCATTAGTAAATGTAGATATGACCTTGATTTATAGTTTTATTATTATTTGCAACATAAACAAGGTTTCAGGGGGTCTCAAGTATGAATCAATGGGTCCCCGGGAACCCCTATATTTCTCACACTGGGTTAGTTGATTGATTTGTCTCCCTATATTTAATTAAAATTCATATTTATTGTTCTTCTTCATGTCGTTCCACGCTTCATACATAGCCTTGGAACACACATGTTCCACCTGAACGACACCAGACCTGGATTAGTCCAGACAATTCTGCGCCTTCCCCGCTCCCGTTTTGTTTGTGTGAATTCCTCCGCCTCCGTATCTCCGGCGGGCGCCGGCCGTGTCCGCGGCTCCGAGCGCCATTTGTTATGCAGGTTCAATGTGATCAAGTGGTGGTGTTTGTCATTCCCAAGCACACTCCTTCACAGTGGTTGGCTGCCTGTCTCCCGGCGATACCACGGTGAGGAGAAAACAGCATGACACGCACCACGGTCGTCTGCCTCACAGGGGGAAAAAAAAGAGGGGGGGATGAACACAGAGAGGGCCACCTCTCATACGGTTGCTCTGATTTGCTCCGGTGTTACATTGATTCCCTGGCGAGATGGTCAGGCAGACGCTATTTGCTACAGCAAACTGTCAGTCGTGCAAGCAGCTCTGCTCGAGATCAAAAAAAGAGCCGTAAAAAGGTTGCACACACACACACACACACACACACATTGGCGTGCATGAGTGTGACGCCCTGAAATAGTGATGATGTCATCCCAGCCCGGAGAGCGGAGAGACCGGAGGCTTGTGCAGCAGTAAAACAAAAGAGAGTACAGCGTGTTCTTCAGAAAAGGCCAGAGGTCAGGACACACACACACACACACACACACACACACACACACACACACACACACACACACACACACACACACACACACACACACACACACACACTTTACGCTTGTCCTCGGCGGTGGATCCGGAGGACGGGGAGCCGGTGACATCACACAGGGCTCGCTCGCAGCGACTCTCAGACACTAATTATGGTTTCAACCTCCTGCTCTCTCTCAGTTTGACTCCTCTCCACCTCGCCGCTGACATTTCCACCTGCGACATTTTGACAGTCACTCTCCAAATCTCACGTAGTCTCTGGATTGAACTTCTCCTCTCACCTTTCTGTGTGTGTGTGTGTGTGTGTGTGTCGCTTCCTCTCTTGCACACACACACACACCCTACATTAACTACAATAAAACATGGATTTCGTCTTGCTCTCCGTGGCCTCTTTGGAAAAGCAGAGTTTGAGAGCAGAGAAGCGACCAGAAGGAAACACACGTAATGGTTAAAGAGCTCTCGAGTGGGGAAAAAGGCAAACATGTGCTCGGCTTTTTTTTATTTTTTTATGTGAATTGATATCCTCTTAGGAGATGATTCACTACATATCCACTCCAAGACAGGTGAATAGAGAGCGGTGAGCGGGTTTAACTCGGTGAAAAGCGAAGGAATGTGACTATAAACTTTGCAAAAGAGGTCTATATATAGAAAGAGGTAATAGAACGGGGTATTTTTTTTTTTTAGGTCTGCGGCGGGTGGGTGGGTTTCTGTTTGTGCTCCCGGTTAGCTCTCAGCTGGCTGATATGAAGGAGCCTTGGCAGAGCAGTCAGCCAGCAGCCAGCACACCTGAGGAGTAAACAGGACTGATGCTGATAGACCCTGACACAGACTGATAAGCGCTCTCCCACAATCCCCCAGTGCTGTCCACGGCGGTGCAGAAACCTTATCGTGCGGCGCACCGTTAGCCGAGGCTGCCTTCACTTACATCGCCACCCTGCGACCACCCTGATAGGCTGGGCGCCAACGGAGCGGCCCACCTTCCCCCCCCCAACCACCCACCACCACACACCCAACTGGGGCTGGAAATTATACTTGACTCCTGCGATTATTCATCTCATCTTGGTAACCAGCATATTTTATTAACATCCTGAGGCTTGATTGAGCACCACTCCAAATTCCAAGTGTAATGATGTGGAGCGGGGGCTATCGCACAAAGACAAAATGAATGATGAGATGGCAAAGCCACACCAGTACTATGGAAATTGACTAATAAAGATATCTCTCTATAAAATGATGTGTAGGCCGAGGGGGGGGGGGGGGGTGGAAAAAAAATCAAGTCAGACACACGTTGCCGTTTTCTGTCAAATGTGAGGAGAAGGAGTAAAAGTGTACCCAGTCATTCATGAAAATACGTACTGATAGCAGTATTAGTCATAATAAACGTGCATGCAAGCCACAGTAAGAATAATAATACCAGCAGTAAAAACTGAAGGACGTTTTCAGGAAGTGGATGTAATGGAAACTCAGGTTTATTGGGGTCCAAGTGCTCACGACGCGACTCAGAACAAAAAGGTAGTGTAATAGTCAATCGTTTTTATGCTCCAGTGGGCTCAGACTCCCTCTGGCAATGTCAAGATTTGCTCCATCCTTTGGACCACCATCGTTCTCCACCTCCATCACACGTGTTGATCTGCTAGTTTTGCACCCACCACCAAAATAAACATCTATTTTCAAAAGCTATGGCACCAATCCCAATCATCTTAACACTTGGTGTCACACGCCGCTGCTTGTTAAAAAGCTTATAATTCCTATTGACCCGTCTCCATTGATCTCTCTATCAGTTTACACACACACACACACACACACACACACACAAACACGCAGCCCGATCAATCGGCCAACCTGGTCCCTAACTGATCCCTATCACTCTCAATTACGCCGATCGGGGGTTTGCTTTCTGCTGATACCCTCCGGCTTCTAAATATGTGGACTCTGCATCATGTTAACTGGTATCGGATCCTCCTGGTGGGCGGACGGGCGGGAATCGATGGATGCGGAGAGGATCCACGATCACATCTACAGGGGAACGCCGTATCTCGGCAGCAAACAACAACGCAAACGTGCCTCCCTTTCCGCCGCACGACTTCTTAATCCAACCGAGTCGTTTAACCTCTCGACATCCCCGAAGTCTTGGAATAAATCTTAATTTACAGTCATAACATGAAGCGGTTTTCAGGGGGGGATAAATCCAGCCGAGGCCGTACAGTATATAACGGTGTGCAATAACGCATAACCAAGGTGTGTAACCTCTCGTCTGAAGCACTGTCCTTCGCAAAGAACATGTGGTTAGTGCCCCGAAATTACAGCTGATGGGCTGTTCGGCTGACTGCTGTGAAAGGCAGTCTCTTTAGCACAGGTATCCATAAAGAGGGAGGCACTCTCTCTCTCTCTCTCTCTCTCTCTCTCTGTGAGAACGTAATCAGCGGTGAGTGCTGAGAGGGCAAAATGGCAGTTCCAGCATGAGGCGGTCGACACACTCGTTGATTTGCATTTTAAATGCAGGCTTTCGAGTGGCGGCGACACAAAAAAACTAAAAGAAAAAGAAAGCTGCTCGGCTACAGGATGTGTGTGTGTGTGTGTGTGTGTGTGTGTGTGTGTGTGTGTGTGTGTGTGTGTGTGTGTGAAAGCGGTGCGGGTGGGAGACGGGGGGGGAAAGTTGCATGACTCAAACGTTGCATTAGGGCCTGTTTGTCACCGTCCTCCATTTCACTCAAGAGGAAAATCTCTCTCTCTCTCTCTCTCTCCCTCTCTCTCTCTCTCTCTCCGTGTGTCATATTTAATGCCAGTCATTTTCTGACATGTGGCAGAGATTTTGCACGAAATATCCGGAAGGCATAATGGTCGCAGTAGGAGTGGGTGGGGGGGTTAATAAAAAAATAAGTAAGGAGGTGCTGGAGCTGGAGTGAGCCTCTCTCTCTCCCTCTCTCTCTCTCTCTCTCGCTCTGATCCCTCTCTGGCTGCATCATTCGCACATTCATCGTGAAAAATGGAGCTGCATCTGTCACATTGTCGCTCTGTGAATCATCCTCCATCTGAATTACCTCCTTCAAATATTCACAAACGAGGTGGGAGGGAGGGGTGTGATGTCGGGTCCTACGGCCGTCACTCCCAAATCCAACCCCCGGTAGAGGCGGTTGTCACGGACAACCAGCGGCCCACTTTCAACAATCCAACATGTGTGACGGTTCATTTTTGGCTCTTTGGGATTAGAGAGCCCGGGCGATGGCGGACGAGGCCCGAGCCGGAAGCTGTGTGACAATCGGATGGCAGAGAATTAGCCGCCGTCGCTAATAAGATGGCAGCTGTTCACTCGCCATCTTCCAACATCTGTTTATCGCTTCAAACAATTCAGGAATTTGAAAAAAATTCTGCAAACATCCATCATTTCTGAAGACGCTTATGGCCCGTCTCCGAGATTGATAGACGTATAATGAAGAGAAATGTTAGCGTGGGTCATGCTCAGGTCCAGACACCGTGAATTCAAAAGGTTAACGTTCCAAACCCCCGGTCGTACAAAAGGAGATTTACAGACGTGGTTATGGGAGATTTCCATATTGCATAAAAGGAGTTACGGTTATGGTCTAGTCTCTCGGAGGCATTCGCACCTTTACCTCTGTGAATATATGCTCTTTATGTGCGTGACCGTAATGGTCGGATTAGACGGGCCAGAAAAAGTAAAGTAGGCTATATGGTGTGATTGCCCAGCCGTGACCTGTGTGAGAAATAAATTACAATGCCGGCAGAACATCATCCTCTTCGCCCGAGGAGGTGCTGAAAGACGAGGGTCCTCCGTGACACCGTTTCTCCGCGGATTGTTAAATGCCACTATTTGATCTTTTCCATTTATGAGTAATATTTTTATATTTTTTGGCGCTTGCCCCCGAAGCGCTCCGCCGTGCTAAGCTACACGTCAGATACAGAAACCTTCACCTTCCGTTGGTTCCTCCAACCAGCCTCTCTTCCCGTTGTCCCGCCGCCGTCGACGGCTCCCGATGTCGAACACAGAGCAAAGATCGGGGCTGTCTTTGTGAACATCGTCTGCCTTCGCTCGTTTTGATTTGTCTTTTTGTTTGCCGAGGGCTGCTCTCCCGCTGCGCCTGCCCCACGCCGCCTCCTCTCTTCTGCTCCAGCTGTACTCTCAACTTCAAATGGCGCGGCGGCGTATTCAATTAGATGTGCCCTGAGCTGACAGCTTTCTTACTATTCTGCACCCCCCCCCATACACACACACACACACACACACACACAAACACACACACACACACATCTAGTGCGACTGGAGAGCTCCTCCCCAGAGAGCAGCAGCACAACACCTCCTGTCACCTCACCTTCCAGTGCTCATGCCTCCCTCCAGCTCTAGTTTCAGCTATGGGGCAACACTGCCCCCGCAGGTGTGTTTGGGTACTGCAGGCGCTGGAGAGCAGACTGCCTTATTGACTGCACTACTTTCATTCACAGTGTAGAAAGGTAGTGTTTGAATCTGGATCTGTAGCATCCATATAAATCGGTCTGACCTGCCTTGTGTTGCAGTAAATGAGGGTAAAGTGAGACATCAATGCTTCATGTCCACGTCTTTGAAATCCAACCCAGACCTTCCTCTGTATGTGTAATTCATTAAATCTAGCCTTGCGTCCACCAATGCAAAACATGTTGAATGCCAGAAAGGATTTTAAGTGGCATGCTTTTTTTTTTCTTTTTGTATTTTTCATATCTGGCGAGCGACATTTCCTTCTCTACACTTAAAACTTCAGCTATGAAATTGCACAGTGACTAAGAGGTGTAAGTGCACATCATCATATTCCATCATATTCCTTATGTGTTCAGTCCTGGCTATACATAGTCAGGGTCATATTGCCTTCTTGTTGGTAATCTCTGGAAAGTATGCAAAAGAAATTCAGTCTCCACTTTAGGTGCGTTTAATTATTCCCCTTCGAAAATATACGAGAATTACAAGGTAAATTTAAAAACTGACTTCCCACTCACTCTGCTTTCAGATCCCAGAGTTTAACAGTATTTTTTGTAAACTCCACCCCCTCCCCCTTCCTTCCATGCAGCCTAAAGACCCTGATAATGGATCTGCCACATTGCCTTGAAATGTGCTGTAAATGTTTATGGATCTCAGCAGCAGAGTTCTAATGCTTTCGTATTCTCTGATATCTTCTCTGTGCTACCACCGGAGTCAGGTCAAAACTCATTTCCACTTCTTAAGGCTTCAAACAGAAGGGAACTGAGAGGTTGGGTCTTTGTCGCGCGGTGCCAAGAGGAACATCGCGTTCACAGCGGCCTTTTATCACTTAGCAGGCGGACGCAGGTGTAAGTAATAACACTGACGGTGGCTCCGTTCCATTGAAACGTCCCGGCGAGCCAAAAAATGCAGCAGGACCCCGGCGCCGGCTCGGCTGCATGGAAGGCAGCCATCGTTAGCGTTGTTAATTACACCTGCGCGGCTCTTCCCTGCTGCCACATGTCAGCTGCGACACACTTTGAGTCCTGCATGAACCCCACAAGCCGTGAATTTCTCTGCAGTGTGAAAATTCTTCCTTTTTTCATAATCTCGGCTGAAATCTGCAGAGAAATGAATGTTTGCTAAAGTCAACCTAAGCCTAAATTGAGGCTTTTGGAGCAGGAGAATGCTTATCCCGCCGCGGTTTGAGAATAAGGCCCCTGTTTGACTGGAATAATTGAGTCAGCCGGCTCTCCACGCCGGACTGTTATAAAGCTCGGCACAGCTCACTCCTCGGGGAATACACAGAAACAGTGGGGGAAATATCCTCGAAAACACTGCATTCTAGTGTTTGTGGCTACAGATATCGCTAGTTTCCAGGAATAAATGCATTATTGTGAATTTACTTAACCTCGCTGGTTTCTGTTGCCTAAAAGAAAACGAGCTTATTGTGAAAACATCCGGTAATTATCAATACTTAGAGCTGCTTACTCCACAGCCTCTGCATAATTTCACATTGAGTGTAAACTGCTGCTGCCTTCACTGTAGCTTTCTTTCCTTTTTTTTTTTCAATTAATATTTCTATTTGTTCTTTCTATCCCCGGCTGCTGCTTCCACTTTCCCCCCATTTTTTTTATTTTCTATTATTTGCAGTCACTCAGCCAACAGCGAGCCCACTCAGTCGGAAATTGAAGGAGACCGTGAATGAGGCCGCGTTGTTTGCTCATTGCTCTTTTGAGGAAACTTGCAGCTTGAGTACCACCCTCAAAAAAAGCAGGTAAAAACCCAGAGGAATGTTTCCATGCCAACGGCGCGTCGCTACATGTTCAATTCATTTATTCTCCCTATAATCTGGGAGACGGATGGACGGCCTCTGTGATGTGCCTGGCAGTCAGTCGGAGCAGCGCTGAGACGTTTCCAGGTCCCAAGCCATCACGCAGGGCGCTCCCTGCTGATTTGCTCAGACTAGCGTTTCGGTTCGAGTTTACCTTGGATGTTAAGACGCCGCGTCTTCACGCGTCTTGTAACCACAAAGTGTGCACGGGGTAATATATTCATAAGGGAGCACGTAGAAGATCGACACGCGTACATGGGTTGTACTCTTCAGAACAATTGATATTTCTACAACGTTGCTGCAACACACGAGCATCCACTGTTGGTAGAGATGCAGAGGTTAGACATCCCTTTGAAGTGAAGCTCTTTGGGCAGTTTTTGGTGTTATTAGCCCACAACTTTACTGATGGATGATGGACCTGCATTTATATAGCGCCTTTACCCCTTTATACAGTGATGGCAGAGGAGCCGCCTGCACATCAGGATCTAATATTATTACTATTAACTCATTCATACACATTCAGACGCCGATGATGCAGCATCGGGGGGCAAATTAGGGGTTCAGTATCTTGCCCAGGGATACTTCGGCATGCAGACTGGAGGAGCCGGGATTCGAACCGCCGATCTTCCGATTGGAGGACGACTCGTTCTACCTCTGATGCCTTCTTTACAAATTGGAGGAGCGGATTTTGGGAAATGTAGGCTCCGTAGACTATATAAGATATAAGGTATATAAGAAGTGGACGTCGTCATCGTGATGTCACCCGTTGGGTTGTGGACTCCGGTTTTGAAGCCTTGTGTTCACCATCTTGGAATTTTTGCAGCCAGTGAACGGACGTGACCATATTTGGACGGCAGAGGAGCGACGGGTGGATCTGACGAACACCACCGGCAGAGCAGCAACCGTACTGGATCTGGATCCATCTGGATTCTGTTGTGAAGCTGTTGACAAAGTTAGCTTCTATAATTAAAGGATAACTTTACTGTAAGTTAATCAGTAACTCATTGCATTGGTAGCATGGTAGCATGGTAGCCACGCCTTATTTTATCCCCTGCTTTCTGATCAATTTGACTCTAAATGGACCATCATTCACTAAATGAACATCATGCCGGACTGAAGAAGACAATAAACTCATGTTTACTGAGGGAATAAATCAAGTTAGGTCATTTCCTCATAGACTATCATGCAATCAGACATATTTTTGTCGCCCCCTGATGGTCAGCGAAGAGAATGTAACTTTAAGGCACCCGGCTTTGGCTTCACTTTTCAGAACCGGGTGCTGCTGCCTGGTAGGATCTAGCGGAGGTGTTTTTTTTTAGCTAACCCATACTAGAGACTATTAAAGTTAGAAAAGCTCAGCATCAGCCCGTTTTCCAGCAGCAGGCGTCGGACGGTTGTCTTGGCCGTGGTGAGCAGAATAACATGAATACACTGGAGAAATAAAAAAAAAAAGGAAAAGTGAAGATCAAAGACAACACCTTTCAACCTCCTCTGTAGTGGACTGATGCAACATGGAGGACTTGTGTTTTCAGCCTCCCCCAGCCTGCACACACAGTCCTCACAAACCGAATGCATAGGAGCTTATTTATTCAGCACATGCACATTTTATGTACATGGACGATATTCAACTCCCCATATTATGTATTTATTAATGTGTTAGGTTTAAAGCGTACAAACCGAGTCTTCTTGTTCTTCACCAGTGAGCATGTTTTCATTTTGTGCATAAACTGGATTTTCAGTGCCTCGTTATTCAAAGGCTCCTCCGATTTTTCACACTTTCTTTTTCATCATAATTCATTTTTTTTAATAGTTTGTTCTTGTGCTGAAAGTATAGGTGCTTTGTATAACCTTCACTTGGCTGTGATCTTATTTATTCTTTGCCACGTTCCAATTTCCCCAATGGGATCATTAGGATTCATGGTAATCCTGTTGAGCACAGATATGTTATTTATGATAAACAGGACTTTATTTATTTGTTGCCTTGGATTAAACAGGGCCAAGCCCAAACCTCCGGTTGATAAATGATCAAAGTGCAAGGCGTGATCTAAATATACACTAAGATTATCTTTTAAATCAAAGGAACAGCCACCTGAGTACATTTTTTAGTGTTGTTTCCATCAACTGAAGGTTCAGGTGCTTAAATGATCCTTCTATAAGGGCTTGATGAGAAGAGGTGTGAACAGTGCTGGTTATCTGCATGATGCCTGAACACATAAATACATTCCTTCATCGAGCTGCTCTGATCCTGAATGTGAGGTGCTGCTGCCACCTAGTGCTTCACACTTCACCTTCAGTTTTAAGGACAAAGGCAACAAGTTTTAGCAAAACCTGGTCCAAGTCTACAAGGATCACAGGATCCCCCACCTGCCGCGGCCCCTATGGAAGTGTATTTGATGAAAACAGATTTCGAACGAGGATGAAACTAATTGAGTTTGGTAGCCTAAGATACAATTAAGACACGCTGCGATTAGGCGCTCTACGGGGGGGGACCCTATCAGATTTCATTCATTTTGAACCAGAACGATATCTCAGCGTGATGTCAATTCCTCAGATGTGATTCCACGTCGTTTCATGTGAACACATGCTGACTTAGAGTGAATTAGCAGCTCTTTACTGCGGCGCTAGTTCTAATTATGTACAGCCGAGGGGATCAATTGTGCTACCTTGTTTCTTTCAACTTTGTTTAATGTCCCATCATTTACCAATGATTTTTTTCACTGGTTTTTCTACACAATGTATGTTTTAGCATTCAAGGCGTATGGTCTCAAGGTTCTTTTCAGGTCAAATTAGAACAGCAAGTCTATTATCTTCCATTTTCCTCCCCATTGATCTTGTTGGATTAGTTTCTCGCCCCCCCTGGTGTCATCCTTTGATTGTGCAGTCGCCCACCTAAACATTTTAACCCAAATAGTGGAAATAAGAACACATGCTTGCAATAAATGCCTTCTCAACAACACCACTTTTGTTGGCACTGCAAACTGTTCCATTGCTTCAGACGTTTTGAGGCTGCACACTGGGCTACTGTATTGGCAAACATTTTGTACACATTTGCATATATTGAATAAAAGTCACACCGATGTCAAAACTATATTCAAAGAACAGCGTGTAGCCCCAAAAGTTTGTCGACGCAACAACAACAAAAAAGTGAAACATTTCACAGATTTACTTGTTACAGGTGTTCATCTTGTGGACGTCAAGCATTGTTCACCTTCCACACGATTCAAAGGACTAATCAGACAAGTTGTGTAGAATGGATTCTCCTTATTAAAGACCTCATACCCTTTAAAATGCCATGTGAACAGTTATAAACCACTTGTCTGAATGCAATTAACTTACAGATATTGCTTATGCATATTATTAGACATCCCAGGATGTTTTTGGTTAATGTGCTAACACATGACCGTTAAAAACTGTGCATTTGGTTTGGGATCACATCTTAATCCTCATTTCTCATCTTTCCTGCAGATTACTAACAAAACTATACACACACACCATGTTTATCTTGGACAAAGGAACATTTATTTGCCGTGCTAAATCATCCCATTTTGGCCAGCCTTCCGAAGATCACTGGAACCATCTGACGACGTGACATTTAGTCCAGCTGTGTGGAAACAAGAGAAATCGTGGCGTTAGTGTGGTGACATGTAGTCGGCGTTATTGTTGCACATTCACCCAACCATACCAAGGGTGCAATGCGGACATACAAAAGGATGCTGCACTACATAACTACATGAAAACCTAACTTCATACATAAACATTTAAGTGGCTTAACAACATTACAGGTACATAGTTTGTGCTTCACCAGCGAATCATCAACAAAAAGGAGCCGTTCACAATGAGCCGGCGCTCTGCCGTAAAGCAAGCACCATGTGTGACAGCTTAACCCACACAAGTAAAATATAACTTTCATATAAACTGACAACTCACCTTGACGAAGCCGATGTCTTTAGCGTACTGCCTGAAGCACTGGCGGCACATGTTGAGCCCGTATTTACGGATCAGACCGTGTCTGTTCGAGCATACCCGGCTGGAATAGAAAAAAGAGGAATTCGGTTAAAACACCCATATTTAACCCGAACGGGTAAAGTATGTTTATAGTCCACATTCATTCAACTACAGATGCGGAAGTTTCCGCTAACTCCGGGAGGCTATTCATCGTTTGGTATGCCTCTCTCTCTCGCTCTCTCTCCGGGTATCACGGCTAGCGTTAGCATAGCTTAACGATTAGCTCGAATAGCGTTACGCTAAATAGCATCAGCGAAATAATTTTGCTCCAACAAACTCCAGAACTCATATTTGAACATGTGTATGGCTTCCGGGAGATATTTCGACAGCGGTTTTGTATCAGAAACCGCGCGCGGCTAATGAAAGCTAGCGAGCTAGCGCCGAGCATCCTCGGCCGCCATATTGGCTCGGGAGCAGCTTCCCCATGCGGTGGACATTTGGCGATTATTCTCCCAAGTATCGGACGTCTCAAACCCCACGAAACGGACCCGCTTCGGCACATATATCGATAATCGACACGTTAAAGGCTGGACTGACCAGGATCTGGATCCTTGTCCAAATTTTCGGGGGTGACTCCAATAGAGCTGCTGATGGCCCATCTTGTCTCTTTCGCTAGAGTGTCGGAAAGGAAGAAAGAGGGTTGCGCGTGCGCAGATGAGTCTAACAGAGGGCCCCGTTTCCGGCGGCGGCGCTGGCGTGTGGCGCCCTCTAGAGGTAGTGGAGAGAAGGGCGGCATAACAAGCGGGACAGCCTGAAGGTGGCGTTACAGCAAACACACAAGGATGAGAGGAGGAATTAATATTAACGAGGATGCATGGCATGTTGGGTTAAATTGGGTTAATAACTCGTCAATAAATAATTATAATATAATAATGATATAATTATAATAATAATAATAAATCGGATCTTGAATTGGCCCAACTTGGACACATTTAATTGCTTTAGCTGGTCAATATTTTACTCAAAAGACAACATTTTGCACATTTAAACTGTCGTCTCCCAAATTGATTTAATATGAGAATAGATGTAATATGTTGATGAGCAAATGTGGTTGGTGTAGTCCAAAATATTCATCTTTATATGTTTCTACAACAGTGTTGAGCCTTTATTGCACATTTATTTAATGTTAATTGTTTAAATTTACCAGGACTTGGTGGAATTCGTCACGTTATGATAAAGGGATTCAACCTACAAGAAAATGTGTTGACATAAATAAATAAAGCTACATATTTATGAGTACACACAATATGCTCACATTTTTATGTGTGCCTCTTTGAAAGTAGGCTTCTAGACCAAACTATGATATCTTAAATTGTTAATAACAAACTTTATTATAATTGTGGTGGGTTGGTTGTAACAAAAATGTAGTATTTGGGTGTATTTTATATTTACATGCATATGTTTATACTGTAAGTATTTAAAGGGACCCATCGCAACCTATGATGAACATTTAAGGTGCCCCCCCGCCGGACCAGTGCATTGTGGGACAGCGGTAGGCAGTGGTTCCGTATTTGGGATTTTTTTCACTCTTTTTTTTTTTTTTTTTAACAGCTAGCGTTAGCAGATAGTTGACGTCTCCATGCACCCTGCATGAAGGAAGGTATGGAGGAAAATGGGACGCCACCGTAACGTGACTCGTGTTTCTCGGTGAAAGGACCGACGACTCCGGTTTTAGGTGAGTGAAGGCGGGTTGTTGTGGTTCGCCATGGACGCTGTTGTTGACGAGGTTCGGTCTGTTCGGGTTTGCCTGGAAGTCGCTAGCCGACGCCGTTGCTAACTTAATGCTAGCATTTTTTTTTTTTTTTTTTTACAGGATGCTCGCTGTCATAAAAACAATAAGAGTGAAGCTTTTAATATAATCTTTTAATACAATTTGTAGGTTTTAATATAATCTGGTGAAACTACGTTGACGTTATAATCGTGTTTATATCCGACTAACGGGGGGGGCGTCGCTGGCTCGATGTGACCGACATCGAGCACCAGCTCCGGGCAGGAAAACTAACGGTCGGTCGGGCTTCCAGAGGAACATCGAGAGAGAGAGAAAACACGCCAGACAGACGTTTGAGCAGATTAAAAGCAGATCTGGCTCTAGTTAATTAGTAAGGCAGCACTTTCAGCTGCAGGACAAACCTTTCACTTGATCAACTCTTTTTAGGAAAACTATTGAACGCGTGAAATCCGTGCAGTAAACATGCATGTCGCAAACGACGCATATTGTGTTTAGTGAGTTGGATAGCTGGAAAACTATTGGAAGTATACATTATTTGTTATTGTGTTAAAGTGCAGTGTTATTTTTTATTTTATAGAAGACGCCAGGGAATGTATTCGTTTGATATCATCATCAATCTTCGCCTAAATTAGTCTGCAGGCAGGAAGAAGACGAGATAAATGGGTCAGGTGGGCAGCTTGAAATAGCCCTGATTTAATAACAAAGAAAAATATGGAGGTTCGTCCAGCAGATGTGAACGGAGAGATGGCTATTCAGTATTGATGATGCAGAGAAAAGCATGCATCAACATTGATAATACAACTAAAGAGGAATAAGCATCAGTCAGCGTGGATTATTTATTTAAATGTTTGTGGTTTAGGGGATAATTAAGCTCATAATGATGGGATCTCATCATGTTGTAATATTTAAAAAAAGCTGCTAATGTCCAATTTTTTTTATTTTTTTTTTTGCACCACAAGCTTCTTAGCTCATTACGTAGTTTCTGTTGCATCTTCATTAGCAAATGGAGTTTGCTCATTGGGGGAGCTTAAAACAATTAGTCGCTTATTTGATCAGTTGAAACACAGAATAGAAATCGGTTACAAGTTTAACATCGATTATCATTTGTTTACTTTACATTTGCCATTTCTAGCTCCTGAAAAATGAGTATTTGTTTCTTTTCTCCAGTTTATATATATATTTTTTGCATACATTTGCCATATTGTGATGTGCTTCATATTGATGTCATAAATCATTAAGATTGTAATGGTGATTTCAGCCATATTGCTCAGCACTAAGTGCCAACCGACTTTATTGATTTATTTATTTCTCATTTAGGTGGTTCATGCACACTGCTACCCTGCTGCCTCCCAGCAACCGTCATGCCTTATGGAGCATACATCCACCATCAATGACATTCCAGCGGGACCCCGTGTTTACAACCACAGGTTAATTTTGCCAACAATTAGCCTCATATCAGCTTCTTTCTAACCAGGCTTGCACCGTTTGCAAATAAAAAGGCACCACATCACGATCGCAAAAACTTCATCGTTTCACTACAATCAACGTCTCTCCCTTCGCAAGAGGCCGACCCCCTATCATGAGATTCCGAATCTACAAGAGGAAGGTGGTGATACTGACTGTGGTGGTTGTCATATGTGGCCTCGCTTTCTGGAGCAGCGGGAGGCAGAAGAAGAGCGACAGCGGATCGCCCCCCAAGGAAGTGGAGACGGCGAGGAGGAGCAGCAGCATTAGCAGCAGCAGCAGTAGCATCAATAATCATATCCAGGTGCAAGCCACACCTGCGGCCAGCAGGGCGCCTGCTCCCCCCCTCCCTGTCATGCATGCGAATGACACACACGTGGAGAAAGCAAAGGATAAAGAGAAGATACCCAAGCCAGAGGCGGATAACTCCACTTTAGTCTACCGTGGCATTGTCTTCCAGCTCAACTTCGACCAGACGATAAGAAATGAGGAGAAGTTTAAGGCGGTGCGGCAAAAGGACGATCTGGTCATTGTGGTTCAGGTCCACAACCGTCCCGACTACCTTAAGCTATTAGTTGAAAGTTTGAAGAAGGCCAAAGGTGTGGAGAGCGTACTGCTGATATTCAGCCATGATTACTGGTCCCCCGAGATAAATAAAGTGGTGGCCTCTATTGATTTCTGTCAGGTACTCCAGATCTTCTTCCCCTTCAGCATCCAGCTGTACCCCCAGGAGTTCCCCGGACACGACCCCAGCGACTGCCCCCGAGACATTCCCAAGAAAGAAGCCTTAAAGCTGGGTTGCATCAACGCAGAGTACCCCGACTCTTTCGGCCACTACCGCGAGGCGAAGTTCTCCCAGACCAAACACCACTGGTGGTGGAAGCTGCACTTTGTTTGGGACCGAGTCCGAGTCCTGAAGGAACACAAGGGCATGGTCATGCTGATCGAGGAGGACCACTACATGTCCCCGGACTTTATCCACCTGTTAAAGCTGATGTCGGCTCTCAAGAAGGAGCAGTGCCCCGACTGCGACATCCTGTCGTTGGGGAGCTACAGCCACATCGGCTACTCCAGCAAAGCCAATAAGGTGGAGGTGAAGGCCTGGAAGTCCACAGAGCACAACATGGGCATGGCCCTGAGCAGAGAGACGTACCAGAAGCTCATTCAATGCACCGACACGTTCTGCACGTACGACGACTACAACTGGGACTGGTCCTTGCAACACCTGACCGTGTCCTGCTTGCCCACCTACTGGAAGGTCATGGTGAGTGAGGCGCCGCGGATTTTCCACGCCGGAGACTGCGGCATGCACCACAAGAAGGCTTCCTGCATGCCGGTCAGCCAGAAAACCAAGATAGAGAACATCCTACAGGGCAGCGGGAACCAGCTGTTCCCAAAGAACCTCCTGATAGCAAAGAGACTGCCAGCCAACGGGGCGGGAGGCGTTGCCCCACATGTGAAAAACGGGGGCTGGGGAGATATCAGGGACCATGAACTCTGCAAGAGTTATGTTCGATTACAGTGACCTTAATTGCTACTATTATATATTATTGTCTCTTTTGCATCCTCTATACAGAAAGAAAAAAAGCCTTTTCAAAGTAAATCTTTATTGACTATTCTTCATATTGCCTGTTTTATCGGACTGTTCCAAATAAAGACGAATGTTGGATTTTTTGGCTTCTTTAACACAAATATTTAAGCGATTCCTTGTGAGTTGTAACAATATCTAGTACATCTATCTAACAAAACTTTCAGATCGTTTACTTTTAAGTTACCATAAATTTTGTAAAATTTCAAAATGGTGGTCCATTGGCAAGAGCAGTGCTTCTCATCAGTCATAAATTAGATAAATCTGTGGATTTGGCATTCCCACTGTGCATGCATAATTAATTTGAAGTTATTTATATCGCATACATTTACTGAGATGAGAGGAGATCCTTTGAGACACCTTTCATTTAGATAATCCCCCAATTTGCTTATCCTCAACAGGTGTCTCATTACTCCCGTGACTGCAGGACGGATGTCACCTAACAGCATTAAGACATGCAGATGTTTGCACCAGAGGATACTCGTGTTTTGGGGTGTTTTTTTTATGAAGTAATGTCTGCAACAGAGGGAGTGCAGGGAGTTTGTTATAATGTTTGCGATGCATCACAGTCCGGCTAAACACCTCAGCTCCAAACATGCCAATTCAGCCACCTGTATCTGTGCGCAGAGATTTTTGATTTCACAGACGAATGCACACGTTGCATCTGGAGAGATCCCAAGACACTGATACAACTTTCTCATTCGTGTTGCTGTTGAAGATGCATTTACATTTTAAGTGCTTAGACCACAGCTTAGTATCGATGGTTTCCGCTGAGGCCCGAGCTCGGTGGCTTCTCTGAAGCGGCATTGATTCCCTCCCCCCATCCCCTCCTCCCCTCCAGCAATGCTTAACAATCACTTCTGCACACTGTTCAAAATCCGAAATAACTGCAAAGTTATTGCTGACGGGACTCTGCAGTTCATATTAAAAAACCACTCCGTTTCAGAGACGCAGCTCTCCCTACCTAAACACTGCATGAATTAAAGATGACTAAAAGTGAGGCGTATATCCTCCGCACACAAAGACAAACAGACAGAGCAGCGGCGGCGAAGCCGAAACAAAGCCTCGTCTATGTGTGAACTTTAATTCCTGATGCAGTGTGAAGCCATGTGACTGCTGTGCTGAGGTCATGTGACATATTTTTTTGCAGCTGCTCCCATGGTGGAGGCCAAATAATTGGGTCCGCACCTCAAGGGAAATGGCTCGGAATAGAATTGAGAATAGGAGGAAGTGGCACTGTGCTCCTGATTCTCGGTGACTAATGGTTCACTGATGCCGGAGCCTTTGAAACTCTAATGTAGCGTTGCCTGCGAAACGCTCCACTTACTTTCATATTTGAGGGCAAAGTGGGAAAGGAAAAACAACCATAAGTTGTGCATTAAATCCATTGATGGCCCAGTTTATCTGTTCTGGTCATTAACCAGTGAATTAGTTAAGTGGCATGTTTTTTAAACTGAAAGACAATCAAATATAGGGAACAAAATAAACAGATGATTCACAAGGAGAATGTTAACAATATATATTTTTATATCAACATCCAGGTTAAAAATAGCTGTTTGAAAAGATAAGCTCCTTACTTGCGTCCGGCTTGTAATTCATAATTATATAATCTAACGTAATCATGACTTGTGATGTGCCTTGATGTAGCCACAGTGCTCTGAATTTATTATTGTAAAAGTAGAAATAATAGATTTCTTTTATTTCACACCTGTAGAAGAATGTCAAAAACCCGACTGTAAATTAAAAACTTATCAAACCCTGGGTTGTTTCAGTGTATTTTAATTAAGTAATAGTTCAACCTGGTGAAGGGAGAGTGAATATTTGAAATATATGGCCAGTTTCTTAGCATATCCTGAATGTTAATAGTAGGTTTTGACATTCCAGATCCAAATACGTGCACCTTTTCAGAGCAGCCATTTAGACAATTGCAGGGTAAACTCAGGTGTAGTTAATAATGTTGATTATGGGCCTATTAGTGGGGCAGGCCCTGGTACTGTGCATGCTGAATCACTGGAACGGCCGTGACACCAAATGAGGTTCTGAAAAGTGAAGCAAGGTCGTGAAGTGCCTTACGCTTGCATTCTTTCAAATGGCCATCAGGGGGCGACTCCTCTGGTTGCAGATAGACACTCGATTGTAAAGAAATCAATGAAAATCAACATTGTAACCATGAGTTTATGGTCTCAATCTCTAGTTTCAAGTCTTCTTCTATACAGCATGATATCATTTAGTAAATTATGGTCCATTTAGAGTAAAATTATAGCATCTCATGTCACTTTTGGAAGATGGCGACATCCAAAATGCTGAGCTGGAGACTTCAAAATGGCAGCCCACTACTCATACACAGCCTATGCCATAAATAGAACAGCACCATAATTCATTTTTGTGATTATATTTACACAGGATGTTGTCTAATTATATTTAATTGACAAGCTGGGTAAAACATCATCTAGTCCCCGGTAACCAAATACCAACACAGCCATTTTAAAAGAAGGAGCTCGGATTCCAGTGGTCCATTTAATTTATCAGCACATTCACGATCCCTACGTCCTGACAACGATGGACTAAATAAACAACCCTGTGGAATCCACTGAAACTAGGCTAATTTGTTAATTTCCATAATCTGACTAGACCTATTTGTTCCACCACTGACGTAACTGGTGTCATGTTTGTTTTTCTCGCTCCATTGTCTTAAACTGTCAATTCTCTCCAGCACATCCACATCCACATCCACTGCTGCTGCTGCTGATTCCTCAGGCTTACCTTTGATAGACGTTATTAATCATTCATAGCCATTGCACACATTGCTAGTCAAACAAAACTCCGGGTCGATACAGAGAGGCATGCAGACGAGGGAACGGCGTCGCCGAGAAGATGATTAAAGCGTGGACCATACAGAAGCAATGGATTCCAATCAAGTGGGACCTATTTTCCCCCCCGAGGATGCAAAGACACACGGAGTCCAGCTCCTTCACGCTGCACACTTTTGATCACTATTCACTTGGATTAAATTGTGGCAAATAATGAATAAATGTAGTATATATGTGGTTTGGAGATGGAAAACAACATGAAAGTGCATATATTACAGTCAGTGTGATGTTGTTTTTTAAAGTTAAACAAGCACCAATCCTGATTGATACCTGTTCAGCACTGATGTGTGCAGCTTATAGGATCAGACAGCCAGTCAGCACCCGTCTCCTGCTGAGTGACACCCTGACAGGTTGATCGGGCCTTCTCCAGACATAATCACGCTCTCCATCCCCCCCCCATCGCTCCAATACCACAGGCTGCTGGTTTTAATGGTCGTGAGTGCTCGAGTTCCTTCTAAAAGGGACTCATAAATTATGGAGGAGCAGTTTTATTCCCTACTAGGAATATGAAATATATATGATGTAGTAAGGTGAAGTATTAGGGGATGCGTTTGTAAAGATAGAGGGAGAGAACAGGAGATACATGTATGGACAGTTTTTCTCCTCGTTTGATCAAAGGCATGGCTGTTATTCATGCAAGCTCACTTAATGGGTTTATGAGGGATTCTCTCACATTCGTCTGAGCAATAGTGCCCCCTGCTGGACAACCGTAACGCAAACGTGCCACAAAGTGAGAATGATGGGCTATTACAGGTACATGAATTTACTTATAAATGGCTGTTTCTGGACAGTTTAGTAATACACTATTCCATAGGCCTTAATACATTTATATCAGCTTTAAAAAGAGACAGAAAAAGCACGCCTTGCATACTGACAAGAATGAGAATGGATGCAGTCACTCAGGTATCTTCATTAGTATGGGTATTGAAGCGCACACTTAGTTCCCTTAATTTGGAACGCAGTCGTGGATTTAATCCGTGAGGTAATTTCCAGCATGGCTCCGGAGCAGAGGTTTAATTAGCTGATAACCGGGGGAAAAAACACCTGTGGAGGTGCCTTTAATGACTCAATTAATTTGAATAAAATAACTAATTTCCATTCCCATTCACTGCTAATGGGGGGGACAGGATCATATCAGGACATGACCTGCCAGATCTATTATGAAAAAGAAATGTCAGCCTGTCATTTCTCTTAAGTTTTCTACTAAAAATCCTGTCTTATGTAATATAATTACACATTCCAGTGCCAGCACACACTGATCTAAGTGCTATTCTTATGTATGATTGCCAGCAGCGTTGTGAGTCACTTTGACTGTACAGGATACCCGATACATTCGCGTTGTCCTGACCTCGTATCGGGGAGGTCAGGACCTGAAACTTGAAGCCGATATTCCCAACAAATGAAGAGGTTCACGCGGCGAGTACAGACCGAATTAAAGCAACACAAATGAAACACGTAATCTGTCAAAGCTGTTTTTAATAGGCGTCACATGGAGGAAAAAGGCTCCCGCTGTTAATAATCCTCAGTCTTCCTACGTGGGTGCTTTAAAAAAAACCCACTCACCTCAAGCCATACACCATCAAGTGCTGACATTAGTCAGTCGGTATTCAACACAGTGTCAAATGTTTGTTCAGCATCAGTTCAGTTATTATTATCAACAAAAAAAAAAAAACAAGGACTCACAGATTGCAGCCCAGTCTGCTGGAACACGGTTTCATGTCAGTGTTGTTAGTTAAAAGTGAATTCACACACGTTGAATGGATGGGACTAGTGAGGAGGGGGGGGGGCTATGCCAGCGTTAGTCTTCCTGTGTGGTTTACCTGAGCTTGGAGTGGTGGCTGAATTAGACCCGCTGCGTCTGCGCCCACCTGCCTACGTTGTAAAAGGAATCTGCAGCGACAGGCTAGCTAGCATTTCAGCACTACCTGTTAGACGAGAGGATTTCATAGATGTCTCCTATACCAAACGTTTCATTAATAAAAATACACCTGAATTCTCTTTATGTACAACAGAAAAGAAACATTTTCACCTGCATATTCAAGATTCATTTTAATATTAGGTATAGATCTTCTGTATTAGAAATATCACTATTTTCTGAAATAAGGATCTTTGAACTAATGTAATAATGATCATTTCACCCATAAATCATCAAAGTACAATATTTACATATAATACAGAGCCCATTTAATCTCAAACAATATTAAAATAAATGTTCAATAGATACAAAGGGTTTTTTTTAAATTCTATTTATATTTCAACCTTGTCAAGGAGTCCTTACACACTCCAAAAATTTAAAGCCATTCTCCTCTAACAAACTATTAAGTGCAAACAATTTTTTTTCATATAAAAAACTATGATTGCAGCATCCAGCGTTGAGACAGAGGGCAATAAGAAGCCGTTTCCCGACCCCCTCCCCCCCCCCCCAAGTGCTTCCAAAGCGGTCTTCAAAATATTTTGCTCGTGTTCCACCGTCATAAATTCAAAAAAAAATGGGAAAAACAAAAGAATGAAAAAGAAAATCTGTGCAAATACACATTAAAGTGTGACACCACTGATGAAAAATATTCGTAAAGGAAGTAAAAAGCTCCAGTTTCTCTTGAACGGGTGTCGAGGACTGGGGCTGCCCAGGAAGTGACAAATGAAAGAGACATGGCATCGGGGATATGCTGCTGCTGCTGCTGCTCCAAAGCAATACTTCATCTTATTCCCTTTATCCGTGAATACATTTGCAGAAGCACATTTTCGGAGAAATCAGAATTTAAACCCATAGAAAAAAAGGTTAGGTTGAGACATCACCACTTACAGCATGTCTAGTCTTTGAAGATCTACAGGCACAAAGGATCGGGTACTAAAGTTTGTTATTTTCAGACTAGACAAGACTTGATATGACCATAGATGGAACAATAAGCCAGTCAATCCCTCCCATAAACCTCCTGGACGATTGTTTTTAAAGCTTGTCATCTCACTTCCAATAGCACCCTTTTTTTTTTTTTTTTTTTTTCACGCCCCAGACAATACGGCGTCAAGTTTCTAACCGTGGCTTGGCCAACATCGGTTATCTAAACATGAACGGTAACACAGCGAGAGCATCTGGAGGGTTGTAGTGATGAGCATGAAGGTGACACTGGAGGTCATGTGGTGTGTGACAGTGTGTGAAGAAGCGCTGCAGGGCCTTGGCCTTGGTCATTCCCGTCTCTGTTGCATGGAGCTGTCATTAGCAGCACCAGCACTGGGGCTAAACTACTGTTCCACTGGGGGAGTTGGCTGGGTTGTTTTGAGATGATAGCAAACCCTGTGGAGAGACAGATAACACACATTGATAACAAACAACAGTGTTACTTGGATGTATTAAAAGAGGCAGAATAGTGAGGCCATGAGGTTTACTGTCGGAGAGAAATGTGCTATTAACCATCAAAATGCTGAGGGGTTTTAGTGTAAATCTTGCATGAAACAACCAAAACCGCTGGCTGCACACAGTTAACAGCTTCTGAATGCAGCGGGGGGAACAAATGGCTGTGCTGGAGACAATGTAAGGGTGTCACATGACAGTATCCTCGAGAGGCCTGTCACTCACCACTTTCCCAGGCCTAGCCCATGTGCAAACGAAACCCTCCTGACAGGCTGTTACCAGACAGTCCTCAAGGAAGATTAACACAGTGAGTCTCTCGTGAGCGATCTTCTTGCACACCAGCGGCTCGAGCAGCGGCACGTCCTCCATGCGCGGACACAGCATGGTGCCCAGAGTCTTGGCCGCTTCCGCTTTTGGCGTCCGTGTTGAGCTCAGCTGATTGAGCTTGTCACTGCTCTTGCTGCTGATGTGACCCATGCTGTGGTTCCGCTTGTGGTCCTTCTCGTGGCGCTCCTTGCGCGAGTCGTGCAACGACAGTGTCGCAAACTTGCTGACACCGGTGGCAATGAAAGCACTGTCAATGATGCTGTTGCCCTTGGTGGCGGCGGTGGTGGTGGTGGGGGTGGGGGTGCTGCTGCTGTTGCCTGTGTGATTGTTGGGGGTGCTGCCCCCTGTTGGGTTGGAGGAGTGTGGCAAGCTGTTGGACCGAGGCAGGGTGCTGGGGATGGAGTTAGCTGGATTGCCACCGGTGCTACTATTGCTCGCATTGTCTTTACCATTGGTGCCACTGGGATTAGCGGCGGATACAGTAGCAGTAGTAGCAGCAGCAGTTATTGTAGTTGTAGTAGTAGTAGAAGTAGAAGTAGTAGTAGTAGTAGTAGTTTGTCCAGTGGCTGGGGGGCTTGTGGCACTCATAACGTTAGTGTGAGTCCTAGTACGGGACAATGGGAGGTGAGGGAAAAGAATGTCCTCCGTGAGGTCCCACAGACACAGCTGGGTATCCTGTCCCACTGAGCCAAATCTGTAGGTCACACTAACAGGCCTACTGTCTGTAGAGTTTCTCTTAGAGAGCCGAGAGTGAGCGCTGTTAGCTCGGTCTCTGCCCACGCCAAAGTGAATCTGCTCATGGAATTCCTCATCGCTGCCGCTGAACTCGGCGGGCGGGTCGCCGTCCTCCACGCTGGTGGTGCAGTGGTCGAACGCCACCACGCTCACCCACGACTTGTGGCCGTGCCCCCGTGCAATCACCCTGCAGTCTGAAAACGACCACACCGTCACCAGGTCGTCCTCCCCTCCCGCCACGATATATCGTCCGTCCGGGCTCCAGCACACGCACAGCAAGCCACCGAAGTAGCTCTTCATTGTTCCGTGGAGCTCCGCGGCGTCGAAGCCAAACACCCGCAGGAAGCCGTCCTGGCTCGCACACGCCAGAAACTTGCCGTCCGGGGAGAAGGCGAACTCGTTGAGCGCCCCTTCGCCCACTGTCCAGCGCAGTAACGGGTTGCGAGCCGACTTGCTCTTGCAGGTGTGCACAGCATAGTTTTCACCCTGCTTAAGGAGCTGGTAGTGAGGTGCCGTGGTGCCACAGGTGTTTTCCACGTTGTACAAATACATGCTGCCACTGGAGTGAGCAACCAGAAACAAGCTCTCCGAACCGGGAACCCATCGCACACACGTTACTCGGGTCTTGTCGATCAGTCTCTGGGGGGGGGGGGAGAGGGAGAAAGAGACAAAGCAAAGACACTGGTCAGTGGACAACTGACACTAAATGTTCGTATGATTTCAGATGTCTTTTAGCCGAAGAATAAAAAACATCAGACGCTGACTCGAACCCACCTCTTCATTGAACAGTTTGCTGGTTTCCTTCTTTATTGGGTCAATGAGCTGCACCTGACCTGCTGAGAAGCCCACCAGCAGGGAGACGCTCTCCGCCGTCGCTGTGATGGGGTTGAAGTCATGACATGTGGGCTGCGTTCCTTTGTATATCCTCTTATCTATGGGCTTACTCAGATCAGCAGCCTAGAACAATGAGGAAAAACAGATAAGTAGGGTTGCAACTCACAGTTATTTTGATTGACAATTCATTTCCCAATTAATCAATTAGTTTGGTCTAAATGTCAATCAGTGTGCCAAGATGACGTCCTCAAATGTGTTGTTTTGTCCACAACTCAAATATATTCAGTTTACTGTATTTAAGGAGAGAATTTTTCTTTTTTTCCCTTTAAAACCCAATTCATTTATTTATACGTCAGTTGCCGTAAAGAACACCAAGCCCTTGAATTGCATTTATGACACAAGTTTGAATCCTGTAAGCCTGAATAGAATGGCCAGTCATTTTCACCAATTAATACAAAACTGACCCTAATCATCCATGAAAAAAGAATACAAGAATCTGCTCCATTATTGCGAGGAAAAAGGAAGACAAGAATATCAGCTAAACCCGGGAAAATGATAATATAGACATGATGAACATCGCTGTTAAGAATCTATCTGGCATCGGCCCAGTGAAAATGTGATGTTAATAATTGGTTTATGCTTTATCGCTGCAACTCTCTTGTGGTCTATTCTCATGCATACAAAAAAAAAAAAGAGGCTGAGAGAAAGCTTCGGGGATGTAATTAAAAAGCTGTCAGTGTTGTCAAAGTGAGGCAGCTCTAAATAAAATAAGGAATCTTTGGCAGACCTTTATATATATATATCACGCTCTATAATTATGATAAGCTTCCCCTATTGGTTACCGATGTATGACACGATAATGACACTTCGATGCAAGAGACACCAGCTAAATAAATATGAGAAGAGACTGGATGAATGGATGTGCAGCGTTTCCCCACCTACTGAGATAATTGGGTGGGTCACACAAAGATGCAGTCACAGTGAGTTAGTCAAATCAAGAGCTGCAGGGAGGAAGGCGCTCGTTACGATTTGGGGCGACTACTTTCTTTCTGTGTTTGTTTTTAAAACTGGTGAGATTGTGAGAGACAACTGGGGGCATCGGTAAATAACAAGTGGCCTTCGAGAGAGGCTCGGCTGCTGATTGTGTATTCTGTAGCTGCTTCAGGGACATCATCATCACCACCACCATCATCATCAGCACGATCACCACTGTCGCCATCCCTGCTAAAACACTACCAAACATCAGCCTGCTGCAATGACATCATCACCCGCTGTTGTGCAAGCAAGCAAAAAACAGTGGATCAAATTGTATTACATCACACCCCGACAGTGGAGTGCACTCATCATTACATCACAAGCAACAAACAGCACCATCACTACCGAAACCAACAACAAATAAGTGGACAATGCAAACACTTTGCAACGGGAAGGAAACACCGGAACTGACCACCCTGAGCACTGATGGCAGCTGGACACCCGTATGTCGCTTTTTTTTTTAAACGATCCCGAGGATAAACAAACATCACAAGACATGACTAGGCTTTTCCAACGTTATTGCGGTTCACGGTGAAATATCACGTCACAGCTCATCACCGATAGAGCCGATAAAAACCCGACGGACTCTGACGCACACACACATACACGTCTCACCGGTGGAAAAAACAACTAGTGTTGCGATTATAGCAAAGAATGCTAATTAGCACCCCCCCCCCACCAAAACTTAGCTAGGTCTGCTACATGGCCTTGTCTTGACAACCTGCGCACTTCAATGACAGAAGCTGTGGGAGTTGACAGCCGGCGTGCAACACGTTTGAAGACGCCAAATCGACGTGCTGCCCCCGGACAGCGCGGGGGCTTCGTCGCCGCGGTTCCATATTGTTTACCTTTCTCACGCCTTTGTAGATATAAAAGTACAGTTCCCGGCCCACATTGAAACAGATCCTGTCGCCGTTGCCGGACTGGTCGTTTACGTTGACGAAGGAGACCTTGACGGGATTGGAGCCCTGCGAGTTGAAAGGTACCCTGTTCGGGCGGCTGTATTCGGAGTGAGTGAGGAGTTTGTAGACGCCTTCCCGTGTGGTGAATTGAGTTTTAATTTCGTTCATCTCCTTCCCTCCTCCCTCCGCCGCCATCTTGGAAATTGGCGTTCATCCTTGTCCGAGCCCCGGATGTCACCGACTGCGCATGCGTTGGGCTGGTCGGTCTCGCAGACCATGCGTACAGAGGAGCGTAGTCATGTGAGATGAAACTAGGAAAATAAACAGAGCATTTGCATGTAGAAACCGGCTTCAAATCCAAATAAGCCGCACCTGATGAACTAATAAACTAATAATGTATGAAGCAGAATGTTTCCTACTATTACTACAATAGCAAAGCTGTAATCATGCAAGGTTAATAAGATAAAGCAAGACTGTTTAAATGATGGGTACTACCAATGCAGATATATTATATATTAAATTCAAGGGCAATATAACGATACAAAAAATAAATAATAATCATATACATAAAAGTCAAGCAACAATTCACTCATTGTAGCCTATTTTGCTTTATCCAGGGAAAAAGCTGAAAAAACACATAGTATAGTCAGAGTATTGCTAAAATCATTATATTTGTGTCGACATAGAAGACTGATATTAAAACTCATTGGACTGGACATTGTCGTAATCAAATGATTAAAATAAAGATATCTGATCATGGACATCCCTGGATATACACCACCACCATATAACTCTAAATTCCAGGAATATCCCTTCCTGAAGGCTATCGTTGTGCAATTCACACATGCATGGACTATCTTATTCTAGCAATGTGGGGACTGTCTCTCTCCTTCAGATAATATCATTTTACAGGGATTGCAACAGTTCTCCGTGTGTCTCAGTTACATAGTCAGCTTCTAGTAGCGTGGAAACATTTGGATTACGTAACAGATCTGTAGCGAATGTGTAAAACACTGCCACCCTCTGGCCAACTGGAGAAACACCCACAATGGACCAGAGATGTCTAGTCTTCTATGCTATCCAGGGTTGTATTACTGTGTAGTCCCACATTTGAAACCCCGGGTGTGTAAGCGGTTTATGATATATTGCAAATGTTGTGGAGGATAAGGACAATAACAGTTTAGTAGTGAGCCTGTACCTTTTCCCCTTTTGTCATCATACAGTTTTGCCCATTTGCTAATCATAATAATGCTTAATTACTATTCTGTAGCATTCCCTGGGATCCCTACGCCATGTATCATCTGCACAAGAAGTACATTTTGACCCATCTTTTATTTTAACAACCATATTATAAAACTATTCTAGACATCAACTTCAACTGAGAAAAATACTGCTAAAATTTCCAATCATGACATTGAATTTCATTCATTAGCGATTCTCATTACACTTTACGCACAATCCTTAATTACTGTTATTATCTTCAATGCACGGAAGTCAAAGCACCAGTGCAGAGCCTACATACCTGAATTATTTAATCCCAAATCTCCTTCATGTTGTCTTTTGTCATTTGACAAGGGCCTGCTTATTATCCCAACAAATAGAATTTGTGGCCAAGAAACTTTGAAAACATCTTCATGCCAAGGTGACTGAGCCTGTTTCCAACGTCTATCTGGTGATGAAGACCACAAGACGTAGATAAACTAAATATCACATAAACTCACAAAGAATCTCGGACATTCTTTGAATCAGCTTCTCTGTGAAACCTGTGAGATTCTCCCCAATCTTGCATGCCAAAAAAAGAAATGGGCCTTCTGTCTATAGGAATCACATGTGTGTGTGTGTGTGTGTGTCTGTGTCCTGTGAGCCACCATGACAGCAGCTGATAGCAAAAGCAATGCACAGCTGTGACGCTTCTAGGGGGGTATGGTGCCTAAGGGCTTGACAAGCTATCAGGAAAGCTCTCAGTGTGAGTGACAGGCACTCCTTGTGACTCTGCAGCCCTAAAAGGGCACATAAAGTTTAGGGTTCTGGTGTCTCACTACCCCCCCGCCCCCTTCCCGACCCTTCCTCAACACCCCCCCCCCCCCCCCCCCCCCCTCAATGTAGTGAACGTATCTTCTGGAAGCTTCTGAATGGGAGCTTCTAGAAACCCCCCCCTTAAGTATAAAAAGACGCCGGCATGCCGTGGGGTCTGCATAGATTCACTTGAACCCACGGCTCACGGGAGTGGACAGAGGGAAGAACACACTCGGAGCTCAGTGATACATTTGAAGACTATCATCAAGAAGCAACTGTAGGAAAAAAAGACTCTATTCAAGGTAAGACTGCGACACTAAAAATTAAACGCTATGTCATGCTTATTTTATTCCTATTTTAGTAAAAAAAATACCAAAGGCAGAATATTTGCAACAAATTAACATACAAAAAACTGAAACAATTATCTGATAGAACAGCACAAATTTAACGATAGACAATAAAATATAAAGAAATGTATTTGTTGCCGCTTTAGTATCACACTAAGACTGTAACGTGCAAGGAACACATGGCAAGTAGGGTGACCCTGAGTGTGAATGTAATGGCGGATGAGCAGGAAAACCGGTTGGCACAAAGAGCAGATGCAGCAGTTTCACAAAGTATCAAAAACGATCAAAAAGAGGTGTTTGAATGTAATGAAATCACACGGAAAACCAGCGTTGTTCTATTTTAATCATGAATACGAATTAGGAACTGGCGAAATGTTCCTGCAATGCAGATTTTGTTTTTGTTCCGAATATAGATGCCTCACTCATAATAATTATAATCATTACAGCTCTACAATTAAAAGCCGATTTTCTTCCAAATTTAAATTTCTAGCTGCAATTTCCTCCCTTTAAGCTAAAGGTATTGAATGACACATGGTGAAGCCTTTGGGGGTTGTGCACGGAGACTCCACCCATTTAGCAAATGGCCAGCCTTTGATTGACAGAAGGAACATGTGTTCATCTACAGTCTGCAGTAGCCGGCCTCCTCATGCCATGAGGCTGCTTTTACAAGGGGGGGAGAAAGAGATCTTAAATGTAACACTAGATAGCTATTTCCAAGACATCTAACTTTCATTTAAGAGCTAATTAGAAGAATAAATATGAATAATAACCCGCTTTCCTTTAGATGCCTGCCGCAGGACAAGTTATGGAGGAGGAGTTGGAGACCTTTGCCTTCCAGGCTGAGATCGCTCAGTTGATGTCCCTGATCATCAACACCTTCTACTCAAACAAAGAGATCTTCCTTAGAGAGCTTATCTCCAACTCCTCAGATGTAAGTACAATCAGTACTTTACTGTACGTATTGTATGCAAGCATCGCTATTCTAACAAGCATAACTCTTCCGGACAGGCCTTGGACAAAATCAGATACGAAAGCTTGACGGACCCCACCAGACTTGAGTCCTGCAAGGAGCTGAAGATCGAAATCCTGCCCGACCTGCACGCCCGCACCCTCACCCTGATCGACACGGGCATCGGCATGACCAAGGCCGACCTGATCAACAATCTGGGTACGATCGCCAAGTCTGGCACCAAGGCTTTCATGGAGGCCCTCCAGGCGGGAGCCGACATCTCCATGATCGGTCAGTTCGGCGTGGGTTTCTACTCCGCCTACCTCGTGGCCGAGAGGGTGACGGTCATAACCAAGCACAACGATGACGAGCAGTACATTTGGGAGTCTGCAGCCGGAGGCTCATTCACAGTAAAAACTGACCCAGGTAAGCTTCCTCATTGATGGAATATATACTCTCGATTCATAGCCGGGCTCTGGTCTCATTATTTTCTTTTCTACTTTTAGGAGAGCCCATCGGCAGAGGCACCAAAGTGATCCTTCACCTCAAAGAAGATCAGACAGAATACTGCGAGGAGAAGCGTGTGAAGGAAGTCGTGAAGAAGCACTCACAGTTCATTGGCTACCCCATTACACTCTTTGTAAGTTCCCGCTAGCAAACCAAATAATAACAAATGATATACGCTGATATATAATTCCTAAACCATCACTCTCTTATCCATATATTCAAGGTGGAGAAGACAAGGGAGAAGGAGGTGGACTTTGAAGAGGGGGAAAAGGAGGAGGAAGTTGAGAAGGATGCCGCGGAGAACAAGGACAAACCCAAGATTGAGGACGTGGGCTCCGACGAAGATGAGGACACCAAGGATGGCCAGAACAAGAGGAAGAAGAAGGTGAAGGAGAAGTACATTGATGCCCAGGAGCTGAACAAGACCAAGCCCATCTGGACCCGTAACCCAGATGACATCACCAACGAAGAGTACGGAGAGTTCTACAAGAGTCTCACCAACGACTGGGAGGACCACCTCGCCGTCAAGGTAAACCGATGAACAAGATGCTGACAACGTGACCAGACCAGCTGCCTCTTTGCAAATAAACTCATACTTCATTTTTTTTTATCTCGTAGCATTTCTCAGTGGAGGGCCAGCTGGAGTTCCGTGCTTTGCTCTTCGTACCCAGACGGGCTGCATTCGACCTCTTTGAGAACAAGAAAAAGAAGAACAACATCAAGCTGTACGTGCGCAGGGTCTTCATCATGGACAACTGCGATGAGCTCATCCCCGAGTACCTCAGTGAGTATCATTATCAACACAAATGCATACAAATTACAATAAATGGCTTTAAAATAAGGGGCATCTGTACAGGATGCCCCCTGGACGCCTCCCTCGGGAGGTGTTCCAGGCATGCCCCACCGGGAGGAGACCCAGAGGAAGACCCAGGACACGCTGGAGTGACTATGTCACCCGGCTGGCCTGGGAACGTCTTGGGATCCTCCCGGAGGAGCTGGGGAAGTGTCCGGGGAGAGGGAAGTCTGGGCGTCCCTGCTCAGGCAGCTGCCTCCGCGACCCGGCCCCGGATAAGCGGAAGACAATGGATGGATGGATGGCTTTAAAATTCTGCATTCTGGCTGTGTTGAATCCAAATCACTCGTAAAAATGAAGTTTGTTTGGCTTTGGAAGGCTAAGTAGTCTTTATTCTTTCTGTTCAGATTTCATCAAGGGTGTGGTGGACTCTGAGGATCTTCCCCTGAACATCTCCAGAGAGATGCTGCAGCAGAGCAAGATCCTGAAGGTCATCCGCAAGAACCTGGTCAAGAAGTGCATGGATCTCTTCACTGAACTGGCCGAGGACAAGGACAACTACAAAAAGTACTACGAGCAGTTCTCCAAGAACATCAAGGTTGGTGGATTTATCTCCTTTAACTCCAACCCTTCAGATGGAAAATCTGTGTGTTTGTTTTTTTTTTTACGTTGAATATGAGTAACGCATGGTTTCCTGTTTTAGCTTGGCATCCATGAAGACTCTCAGAACAGGAAGAAGCTGTCTGAGCTGCTGCGCTACTACACCTCAGTCTCTGGAGATGAGGTGGTTTCCCTGAAGGACTATGTTTCACGCATGAAGGAAAACCAAAAACACATTTACTACATCACAGGTTAGCTATTCACCTCCCTTCTTTTCTTATAATTTAGCTTTTCTCAAAAGTGATTTAGTAATTACCATATTAATGCAATGAATTTACACTGATTTTCACAGGTGAGACCAAAGACCAGGTGGCCAACTCTGCCTTCGTGGAGCGCCTTCGCAAAGCCGGCCTGGAGGTCATTTACATGATCGAGCCCATCGACGAGTACTGCGTCCAGCAGCTGAAGGAGTACGACGGCAAGAACCTGGTTTCAGTGACCAAGGAAGGCCTGGAGCTGCCCGAGGATGAGGAAAACCTGAAGAAGCAGGAAGAGCTCAAAAATAAATTTGAAAACCTTTGCAAGATCATGAAGGACATTCTCGACAAGAAGATTGAAAAGGTAAAGGAAACAGCAGAAAAATGATTTAATCATCAAATCAAAACACAAACATTTTGTTTGATTGTGACAATAACGCAACATTTCATTAATGACAGGTCACCGTCTCCAACCGTCTGGTCTCTTCCCCCTGCTGCATCGTCACCAGCACTTACGGCTGGACGGCCAACATGGAGAGGATCATGAAGTCTCAGGCCCTGAGGGACAACTCCACCATGGGCTACATGACGGCGAAGAAACACCTCGAGATCAACCCTCTGCACCCGATCGTTGAGACCTTGAGGGTGAAGGCGGAGGCCGACAAGAACGACAAGGCCGTGAAAGACCTGGTCATCCTCCTGTTCGAGACCGCCCTGCTGTCTTCAGGATTCACCCTTGAGGACCCACAGACACATGCCAACCGCATCTACAGAATGATCAAGCTCGGTCTTGGTACGTTGTTTTTCTCCACATGAATTAGTCTACTTATTATACGCCTACAGTAATAGTTGGCTTTGGTTGCTAACGATTGCGTTCTCATCCACAGGCATCGATGACGATGATTCTACAGTCGAGGATCTCATTCAGCCTGCTGAGGAAGACATGCCCGTCTTGGAAGGAGATGATGACACATCAAGAATGGAGGAAGTTGACTAAAACACTATTTCCTGCTTTCTTTAAATGTTATTTTTGTAATTATATTGCTTCTTTGAAATAGACATGTCACTCTAACACACAACTCACACAACAGAATTAGTCGATACAAGTTAATTAATGGAATTAATGTAGGCCACAGTGTGGCTTCGTCTATCAGCTGCTCATATAAAACTACTGACATAAACATAAAGAGAGTAATGTAAAGTCACTGGGAATTTTACTTGTGTCTCTTTTTGTAACAATTACATTTTTTTATGAAATGCATTAAAATTTGTAATAAAAAATATTTAGAAATAAGACCGTGTTCGTCACTTTTGTTTAGGTCCTTTTTTTTTTATTTTTTTTATTGATGTTCTGGAATCTTCAGTGAACACCGCATGGTTCGTTCCAGTTCTCCCTCCGTCCTCATTTAGTCCCGCCCCCCTCGCCAGCCATGAATGGACAGAGGCGTGTACAACAAATCGTGATTGACAGCCCGCTGGGCCTATCAGCGGCCCCCACCCGAGCCGGAGTCACGAAGATTCCAGATGGTTCTGGAAGCTTGTTCTCGAACGCTCGGAAAGGGTAGAAAAGCTGCACAGCTCACCCGCACTAGATACCTCACTAGTCGGGTTGTCTGCGACACATCTCACGCCGGTGGTTGTTTCCCGAGACATCGATGACCAAGGTAAATACATTTGATATGTTTATATTATGACGAGACGCCAACTATTTAAACAAATAACATGGCAGACTTTAATCTGTATTTAAACGGTTGATATACAACCTTAGCTTTAAATCAAGCTAATATTAGCTTATATGATATATAGCTAACATTATGTATTAACCGTTTTATACAGGTGTCGCTGAAATATAACTTGACAATACATTTTTGATAAAGTATTCCAACATGCCTGGATGAGAAGGTAATGACAGAGTGAATCTAGTCCATGTGCACCGTGTTATAATCAGCTTATGACAGTACTATAACCGTGTTTTAACGCCAAAGTTTCTAACCGTTTATTGACAGAGTAATTATAATCCTGGCATGTCACCGTTATTTGCATAAGTCAAAAACTTTTTTCCCCTATATTATCTTAGAAAAACTGACGTTATCCCACCCACATTAACTTGACAGCAGCCACACACACTACATACTGCACTCGGGTTGCCCTCGTCAGACAGGATTTGTGTTAAGCAGGCGCAGAATTGAATGAGGTAGGTTGGATTTACCCCCCCACGCCCCAGAGAGACTGTTCAGAAGGTTTTGCGATGACAGTGAAGTACCGGGGCGATCATTCACAGAACCTCCTCAGACGGTTCAGAGGGAGGAGCTTGCGATTCCTATGGAAACTGCTAGTTCTGTTTGCCTCTTGGTACCTTCTAGAAACATGCAGTTCGTCCGGGAAACCGGCAGGTGGTGTCTTTTATTTAAATAATTTTTTTCTTCCTATGCTGATATTGAATCCTAGCCACACGCTCCTCTAAATAACCAATCATATGAATTACACGGTCATGATTTATATATGCATTTGTGTGCTGACAGTAATTTAGTATGGTCTTTTTTTTTTGGAGGTCTCGGTTGTATATTTTAAAATCGGCTGAGCACAGTTCCATTGCTACACTCTCCACATATACCTCTATTGTGTTTACAGAAAATAAAATATACATTATGTGACGTGTGTAAAGGCAGAATCCAGTGGATTTTTCTTCCTCCTTTGCCAAAGATGGATTAAAGGCAGGTGGAGCACTTGAGCAGAGCTGGACAGTCTGTCACACCACCTGCTCCCACAATTGATTCATGCTGCAAATACAAACCCACCAATGGATGCATGCGTATACCAACCCACCATAGTCATGCATGTTCTTTAATGCAACTTTAGTTACTTGCACATTACACGCATGATTTGCAGTGCTGTGGTTGTAGGTGTGACGGTGTATGACTCACTGCTGAAGCTGAATCACAGACCAGTGAACATGATTGCGCGTGCACACACAGGTCTACAATGTGCCTGTTTTACTGAAAAAAAAATATATAAAGATACATGAATTACAACTATACACTATATCAAAGTGTACAGCATTACTCTGAATGGCATTTCATTTTCTAATTTAAAATAATTGTGGTTTTTGTGCAATATGCTTTAAGGATATGAATGATTTTTTGTGCATGTCTAATCCATGATATATGCATCATCTAAAAATAGTCATTTGTTCCCTCTTTTTTTAGATGCCTGAATCACACGACCAACCGATGGAGGAGGAGGCTGAGACGTTTGCTTTTCAGGCTGAGATCGCTCAGTTGATGTCCCTGATCATCAACACTTTCTACTCTAACAAAGAGATCTTCCTTAGGGAGCTTATCTCCAACTCCTCCGATGTAAGTTTGCCATAGTAGTGGTCTAAAGCTGATTCCTAAACATCATGGTTTGTCAAAGATGTGATTGAGCTTTTTAGGTTTAAGTATTGTACACTGTATAATTGGAATTGTTTGAATTTCCGACAACTTTTCAGGCTCTGGACAAAATCCGCTATGAGAGTCTCACTGAGCCCTCCAAGATGGACAGTGGCAAGGACCTCAAAATCGAAATAATTCCCAACAAAGAGGAACGCACCCTAACCCTGATTGACACGGGTATCGGCATGACCAAGGCTGACCTGATTAACAATCTGGGTACGATCGCCAAGTCTGGCACCAAGGCTTTCATGGAGGCTCTGCAGGCTGGAGCCGACATCTCCATGATCGGTCAGTTCGGCGTGGGTTTCTACTCCGCCTACCTTGTGGCTGAGAGGGTGACGGTCATAACCAAGCACAACGATGACGAGCAGTATGCCTGGGAATCCTCTGCTGGAGGCTCATTCACTGTTAAAGTGGACACTGGTAAGAAACGTAAAGGCCATTACTTTGTTGCCATTTAGTTTTTACTGATAAAGACGTACCTACAGGAGGTGGAGAGGTTTCTCTTACTTGCATTGACCCCTCTTTTCTCCATATAGGTGAGCCCATGGGACGTGGCACCAAGGTGATCCTGCACTTGAAGGAAGACCAGATAGAATACATTGAGGAGAAAAGAGTAAAAGAAATTGTGAAAAAGCACTCGCAGTTCATTGGCTATCCCATAACACTCTTTGTAAGTACTCATTTAAGTAGTTTGATGAATGAATTTACATTTAACATGTTCAATAAAGTATTCAAAAAACCATGCAAAGTAACTGAGCCCTATTTTTATTCAGGTGGAGAAGGAGCGTGACAAGGAGGTGAGTGACGATGAGGCAGAGGAGGAGGAGGAGAAGGAAAAGGACAAGGATGAAGATGAGGAGAAGGACGAGGACAAGCCTGACATCGAGGATGTTGGGTCGGATGAGGAGCACGACCACGACAAGTGTTCAGACAAGAAGAAGAAGAAGAAGAAGATCAAGGAGAAGTACATTGACGAGGAAGAGCTGAACAAGACCAAACCCCTGTGGACCCGTAACCCAGATGATATCACTAACGAGGAGTATGGAGAGTTCTACAAGAGTCTTACCAATGACTGGGAAGACCACCTGGCTGTCAAGGTAGGCCCTCTTAATTATTTTTAGTCCATATCGGATGTATTGTAATACAAGTAATGTGGCCAAATTTTGAAATCTGACCAAATAAACCCTCTTTCTCACAGCACTTCTCGGTAGAAGGTCAGCTGGAATTCCGTGCCCTTCTCTTTGTGCCTCGTCGCGCTCCCTTTGACCTCTTTGAGAACAAGAAGAAGAAGAACAACATTAAACTATACGTACGCAGGGTCTTCATCATGGACAACTGCGATGAGCTCATCCCTGAGTACCTCAGTGAGTATTCACCCAATTGTGGAATAACTGGTGTATACAGGACATTAATCGATTTTGGAAATTTGAATATATGGCTGATCGGGTTGTCTTTGTCCATCCTATCAGATTTCATAAAGGGTGTGGTGGACTCTGAGGATCTTCCCCTGAACATCTCCAGAGAGATGCTGCAGCAGAGCAAGATCCTGAAGGTCATTCGCAAGAACCTGGTTAAGAAGTGCCTGGAGCTCTTCACTGAACTGGCCGAGGACAAGGACAACTACAAGAAGTACTACGAGCAGTTCTCCAAGAACATCAAGGTCAGTGTCCTCGCCCTGCAATAGTTTTAACCTTGGTTTGATACTTTGTGAATCCTGTTGAATGTAATCTGAAGTTTAGGAGGCTCAAGGTTCTGTTTGCTGGAAGTAGTGAGGTGGAGGGACTGTGGGGTGATATTCTTGTCTTATTGTCTGATGGGAAAAGTAAATTCATCAAATCCTATATTGCTCTTTTCCAAGCCATTGTCGCCGTCATGTTTCACACTGCATCAAGACGTTTGTCATATGGAAGTGGGCCCACTCTGTTTATTATGCAGTCAGTGGAGCAAGGCTCAGACCAGGGGGTGAAGTTACACTTTAATGATTATCGTTTCTTACTCGTGTCTTTTGCAGTGACCATCTGTCTAATCCTTTGGCCATATTGTCCTAATGAAAAGCTGCTTTGAGTCATGTTTGGTTATCGTCCAAACTGTCATCTTCTGTTTAAATTGTGACACTCTGATTATCAATGGTTACACATTAAAGACCAATACCAGTTTTATTTATTTATTTATTTTTACAAATATCAGTATTAATTTGTTTAACACTGATATACTTATTTTGAAATGGATCAACTGCATGTTACTGATACTTACTTTTAATGGGCTTACAGCTTGGCATTCATGAGGATTCTCAAAACAAAAAGAGACTGTCTGAGCTGCTGCGATACTACACCTCGGCTTCTGGGGATGAGGTGGTTTCCCTGAAGGACTATGTTACACGTATGAAGGAAAATCAGAAACACATTTACTACATCACAGGTGAGAATGCTTTTCATTAAACAGTTGGTGTAAATTGAAAGGTGTTGAAATAAAATGCAATTAGTTTTTTGCAATATTTCATGAAGTGTAATAGTGTCGTATGAAATATATAAATAAACTTAACTTGACTAAACGTGCATTTCAGGTGAGACCAAAGACCAGGTGGCCAACTCTGCCTTCGTGGAGCGCCTTCGCAAAGCCGGCCTGGAGGTCATTTACATGATCGAGCCCATCGACGAGTACTGCGTCCAGCAGCTGAAGGAGTTTGAGGGCAAAAACCTGGTTTCAGTGACCAAGGAAGGCCTGGAGCTGCCCGAGGATGATGAAGAGAAGAAGAAGCAGGAAGAGAAGAAGGCTCAGTTTGAGAACTTGTGCAAGATAATGAAGGACATCTTGGAGAAGAAGGTGGAGAAGGTAAGAAGTTATCCCGCTTGAAAACAACCCGTGAGGTGCAACTTACAATCATGTATAACCCACTGTCTTGGTGTAAAATGGTGTTAAATTACTGTTTTCCTCTGCAGGTCACCGTCTCCAACCGTCTGGTCATTTCCCCCTGCTGCATCGTCACCAGCACTTACGGCTGGACGGCCAACATGGAGAGGATCATGAAGGCCCAGGCCCTGAGGGACAACTCCACCATGGGCTACATGGCTGCTAAAAAGCACCTTGAGATCAACCCTGACCACCCCATTGTGGAGACCCTGAGGCAGAAGGCCGAGGCTGATAAGAATGACAAATCCGTGAAGGATCTGGTCATCCTGCTCTTTGAGACGGCACTGCTCTCTTCGGGATTCACCTTGGATGACCCCCAGACTCACTCCAATCGCATCTACAGAATGATCAAGCTGGGTCTTGGTGAGTATCTGTGTTTGACACATCATAATTGATACTTCTTGCACCTTTTTGAGCTAGATACATACTTTTATTGGCTTCAGTGACTCATAATTAAGTTGCTTCCTTCCTGTTTTTAGGTATTGATGAAGATGATCATACACCAGACGAAGTCCTCTCTGCTCCCGTGGAGGACATGCCCCCTCTTGAAGGGGATGACGAGGACACATCCAGGATGGAGGAGGTGGACTAGACTTGTGTCCGCTACCTGTTTAGTGTTGAGAAGTAGTGTTATAAAAGTTAATGTTGTAAGTGAGCCTGGGATGGCCTCCCCCTCAACCACTTTTTGACCAAATTCACGATAATTCCTCTGGCATTGACCATATGCAGCCCAGTTTCATTCCCCTGTTAGAACTTTATTTTTTAAGTTGTCACTTTTTGTAAACTTGAGTTTTATCAACGCGTTTCTTTTTGTATTTATTGACATTCCGATGTTTTATGTGTTCTTACTTTAACTGTAAATATACCACAATTGATACTGTTATTTCAATCGAGTGGAACACATAAATAAAGGTTTACCATGTTAAGTTTTGTTCATCCTTAATGAGTCTACGATAAGTTTGGAAGGGGATGTATAAGCAATCTTTAAAAGGCACAAGAAGTTATTGACTTGAAGACGTTTATAAATTCAAGTCAAAGCCCTAAAGAGTGACCTTAGCGTTGTTTGTGAGCATAACTTCATAAAACATAGCCTGTCTAATACAGCAGCTGATATGTGTCTAAGTCTCGACCTTCCTTACTGTCACAAAGTGATTTACAAAGCAGACCTCACGATTGACTCCACAAATGGGTAATGGTTAGCGTAGGACAGAATTGCAAAGGAGTGTTCAAGGACGAGAAGGTTTTTCACACTGTAGCCATAGTGACAGACTTTTCATTGTAGCCTTTGTATCCTGGATCTTGCCAACAATTTTGAGCAGTCAGAATAAACCGTAGAGGAGGAATAGATTTTTTTTTCAAGGACATATCGCCTTACATCCTCCTGCTTTTCATTCTAATAGGACAGCAGCAGGCATGTCATAGCAGAAAACACTCAGGTGTAACTAATAGCCTTAACGGCGACTCTGCTCTATAGTCTTAACAAAGGACGGCAGCTGCTGCAATCAAAGAAGGCTCTACCATTTGGGACATCAATTAAAATGAAGATCATTAATATTCATGTGTAGATCACCGGTAAAAATACAATGATAAATAAGAGCAAAACAACCAGCATTTTTGAAACATTGTAATGAATTTTATATTTTATAACATTAACTTATTTTTTAAATGTAGGAGTTGTAATTTGAGTACCTTAAATACTAGAAAATTAAATGGGGAAAAAAAAGAAATGATGAAAGATTTGAAGGTGATGAGAGCACACTTTATGCAAGACATCCATTTGTAAATTTTGTATACATACTATTCCAATCTATCCATTTGGCAGTAACGCCGCGGGCCACTAGATGGCGCTTTGAGGCCCTTCAAGAATTGCTGCATTAGGAGAACATGAAGAAGCCTACACTGTCCCCCCATGTGTTGTAGTAGCTACCTGTCACCGACAGGGGGCTCCCACTGCCCGGCAACGCTCAGCGTGTCGTTCTACGTTTGAGTCAGCTGACAGGCAGCAGCCAATCACAGCGCGAGGATAGGCTGAACCGTTTCAGTGTGCTGCCCTGACAGTTGTCAAGGTTTTGGTTGTGGAGTATCCGAGAGTGGAGCAAGGGCGGCGACTACGATTGTACAATGCCGAATAAAACGAAAAAGGACAAGGTGAGTTTTTGAACTACCAGGAGGTTTACGAAGGTTTGGAAACAAAGTTTCGCATGAGGTGTATTTCAGCTCATTTATGATTAAGCCGACCTTATAAGAAGACATTTAATATAGTTGAATATTAACGCAGTGTCTCATTAACGTTAGCAAACCTGCAATCATCAACCAGCTAGCCGCTATTCTGCCAACATGTCAGCTGCCCTGTAAATAAATCCCGCGTTATTCCACAGATTTAAGCTTGTATACGTTGAATGCATATGCTAATGTACATTTGTGTGTTTGTTTATGCGTTAAGTGAGCACATTATCTTTCGCTGAAAGCCGGGGTCGTGCCAATGCTGTAGACTCTGAAGTAACGTTAGCTAGGTAGCTAGCTAGCTAGCTAGCTAGCTAGCTAGCTAGCTAGCACTTGCCAGTGTATTCAAACAGTAGTGTGAGACTGGGTGGGTAGACATGCTATATTTAGCTTCGGTTTTTTTTTTTTTTTTTTTTTTTGCATGGCGCTGCTGCTCACCGATGTTGTCAACCCTAACTGTTACGTTTTGTTTTTTTAGTGCTTTAACGTAAAAACGTGTTTTCTTTCAGGAGTCCACGAAGTCTGGCAAAGTGAGCAAGAGTGGAGGACAGGATAATTCAGAGCATGAGGTAAACGTTAAAGGTTACTTTAGTGAAAACTTCCTGGAAGACTGTGAGGGGGGCTTTGTGTTACACGAGTTTAAATGTCACTGCTTGGAAAATGGACTGAATTATCGGTTGCATAATAAATCAACAACTGCAGAGTCCATTGATATCCTTTTGCAGTGATTCTGTCGAGCATGGTCGTGCCTTATCTCCTCTCTTTGGATAATCTGGTGCCTAAATAATCTTGTAGATGACATCAGTTTAGGGCACCGGCCAATCCAGTTGAGTTCACCAGGGTTCATAGTATGCTTTTGAAGTGACAAACTGATATTAAATATTTACATACTTTCCATATCCGTTCTAGTAGGCTGTTAACAATGTTAAAGGAAGTGTTATAAAGGCAGTGCCTGCCTTCCAGTAGCCACCCATAATCTAGAGCAGAGGTTCTCAAAGCCCAGGGACCTCTGAGGGTCCACAAAATAATTTGCTATAAATGATAAAATTGTGCTGTATCATTAAATAATGGAAAATGTGTCCCTGACCCTAAAAAGAGTGACAACCCCTGATAGAGGACAGAGAGGATGACCTCACATAGCAGTATGTGTCACCCACCGGGATGCTTTTGTCCTTACTTTTTCAGCACATCACAAAGAAATCAATACAACAGTTCCAAGGACACTAAAAACGTGTCTATTGGTGACAAAAGAAAATCAGTGTTTGATGTGGCAAAAATGAACTGTACTGCACTGCATGGTCCTGTACTGTATTTTTTTAAATAACATGAGGATATCCAATGCAACCAGTGTGCTTTCAAACACCGTTGCCATGGTTTTCAGAAGATAAAATGCATTAGTTCACAAATTCAACAATCGAGAGATGAGTCAGACTTCTTCTGCGACCTTCGCAGTCACCATGTATAAATATCACTGAGCCGTTATTGAACAATTTCAAAACTCTCTTCTTAGTTCTTTGAAAAACTCGAGGCTTTTCTTTTTCACGGGAAGTCAAAAACCTTGATGCACTGTTTTCAGGCCTGCACGACAGCTGACATCTGTTTGTGCAGCCAAGAACAAAGCAAAATGCGGGTCCTCCTCTTTACTAGACATTTAATATTTATATCGTAAGGGCGGTTGACCACCTGTTTGTATTTTAGTGGCTGATGTAATACACAGCCCAGTTGTAATATATAAATGTCCACTTTAAGGCTGAGAATCTATTGTCAAAAACATATATTTTCTACTCCTTGTCTTATTGCCAACTAGTTATGAATAATTTAGATATGTATTCCTCCATTGCAGACCCTCTGAGTTCTCTTTCTGTCTGTTGCTGGGTAGTATCAACCAGATGGTAGCAAGCATGATTGTTGTTGTGGCAGACCTTCCACTGTCCCAGTCTTGTGTCAAATTTAAATTGCTTGACTGCAAGCTGCAGTCGGTACCCGCAGCCCCTCCCTTTTATGTCTCATATTCTTGGTAACTAGAAGTGTTTTCACACTGAAGGGAATGTTTATAAAATATAGGAACGCTTCATTTCCTGTCTTGGCAACTGTCAGCGAGGGGAGATGCAATCAACGCATTAAATTAGAAAATCCTAGATTACAGATGTTTCTACTTTGCTTAATGAACTTAAGTAGAAGAGTTAATTCCTTTACATGAATAAATTACATGAATGCATAATCTAGTGGCTAGTAGAGGGCCAGCTCAGCTTTATTTCCTACTTTACTAGACGGCTTGCTAGTGGCCCAGCTCTTAAGCTCCTGTCTTGTCGGATGGCAGACTGTGACCAACTTTAGCTGGGTCTTAACTGAATTAAATAATTCCACTGTGACTCAGGCTGACGCAGCTCCACAGAGCTGCATCTGGGGAAGGAAGGTGTGTGTGTGTGTTTAAATGGATTCCAGCAGGCAGGTGAGACCAGCTGTGAGAATCTTACCACATTCAGTTTATCCACACATAAGGATTTTACGAACCCTCTATTTTTTTTTCCATCAACCTACCCAAACCAAAAGTAGGTTGATGGGGAGAAAAAGCCATGATTTGTTTGTCCACGTGAACTTGAAGTGTCTGTACATTGGGTAAAGTCCTTAGTTACATAATGAAAGGCACTGGCTTGTTAAGTAAATGGTAACACGGTGTATATAATTAAAATGTCCCATCTAGTGTATGGCAGCCAGTCGCACAGCTTCATCAGATTCCTAAAGAGGTACTTGCGCTCCCTTTCACACTCTGTCTAGCACGTATGCTTCCACTACTCCGGTGTCACTGATGTGGGCTTTTCTCTTGTTTCAGCAGAGCTCAAACAGGAAGGCGAGCAATAATGTTCCTCCCACCACTCAGCTGCTAAAGGGGAAGCAGCCAGGTTCCCAGACACCTGTCAAAAAGGACAAGAGGCAGAGCTCCTCTCGTTTCAGCTTGAGCAACAACAGGGAGCTGCAGAAACTGCCTGCTTTCAAAGGTATTTACTGGTGTAATCACTAAAGCCGGTCATCTAATCACATCACCTGGTGCTCTAGGTTTCCAAGTTGTTGCTTGTACATATATGCATATACATTTAGAAGAGCTGCTGTTTCCATGTTGTAAGATATGCAGTTGGTTGTAAAATAGAAATTTGCCTTTTTGTGGGCAAAAATAATGAATTTAATGAATTCAAGAATTTAAGAAAAAACACCCAGAAGCCATACATAGAGCCGATTTTTTTCCTTTAGGCAGGTTGGGTTAGAAATCCCTGTAATCTTGACATGGGTAAGTGCAGCCTTTGCAGATATGTATACTTGCAATCACACACTCAGATATTTTCTTTCCACACTGGCACGTCTATGAACATCCCTTGCTGCATCATTTTAATACCAAGCTGAGCACGACATTATGCAATACATGGAAAGAAACAGAGGACGTACATGGCATGGACTTTGCGCTGGATTTAACCCAAGTGTCTATATTTAGTGGTAATCCAGAGATAAAGCTTTAATTCCATGGTCCTTGTGTTTCGGGATGTTGCCAGTGACCAGCAATATCTGGCAGGCTTACCACTATTCCCTTTCTCTTCCTCCCCCCCCCCCCGTAGAACAGAAATTTGTGGATTTTTTTCAGATGCATATCGACAGTTACTTTAATTTCTAAACTCGGCGCTAGCATAGCACCAAATGGAAAAAGCCAGGAGTGGGCACTGCCATTAGGCCTCTGGGCATGCTATCTTTGCATGTGTCTGTGTACGCATGGATGAACACACACAGCAATGTTGTCTGCTGCCTTCTGCCAGCAAAATCATTATATAACCTGGCGCTGTTCTGAAAACAAACAGCTGTACATGCATTATAGCTTATTAAAAACAAATGCATATTTTTTAAAGGAACACATTTTGCAGATGATAGTGGAAGACTGACCGCGAGAGAGTCCGTTACTTTATGGGATCCCATAAATAGGTCTATGTCTGGGAAAAATATTAAAAGCCTTTTAGCAGCAACTGAAATATCGCCTGATGACTGTACATCTTAATAAGTGAAACTAAGTTCTTGATGTTTGGACATTGGAGATGTTTCCTCCCTCGTAGTTTAAGAGAGTGGACAGGCGGGATTATACAACTCCCCTCATTGTTTTGGATATTTAAAGGAGTCATCACCAGGAAATCGCAATTTCTCTTGTTAAAACATGCATATCTGTGTTTGACCTCAGTTGAAACTTGCCTGAAAGGCTGGAGTTTGAAAGTGGCGCCGTTTTTTCGCTTCTGCTCTTTTTCCGAACAGGAATAGCACACAAGGGTGTGCATTCCTAAAGCACGAGATTTTGATTCTGCGCCTTCGGTGACGTCACCGTGGCGGCTACTTGCATAAGCCCACCCCTCTTTCACCACCCAACCCCCCCCCCCGTCCGCTACCTGACGTCCTGCTGTAAACGTGTCTCTTCAACCGTCTCTGGCTCTTCACTCTCCGGTTCGGGTTCCGACTCTGGTTCGTACATAAATGCCTGAATTCCGTAAGGTTCGTCATTTAGTGTGTGCGCCATGACAGGGGGCTGTTTATGTTTTGGAGTCTGCATGCAGGCAAGCCCCCCCGGCTCTGTCCTTCCTGCGGCGAATCAACGCGCGCCTCATTACATATTATACAATGCACATCCGGACCAGTCAAAACCTCGCGCGTAATCTCGCGTGATAAAATCGCGGTACGAAAAAGGGTCAGAACAAGCTCAATGTTTGATTAAATTTTTTTTTTTTTTTCTAATAAGTTTTACGAATTGAACCAAAGCGATCCAAGGGGGGCTGGATACGTATAAAACCAGGTTATGACTCCTTTAAATGATTTATAGTTAATACAGCAGTGACATGTGTCCAGGGCTGTTGTGGCCGGAAATATTGAATTTAATCTCACTGTTTTATAAAACAGATTCTGGTGGTAGCTACTATAATATAGGCTGTAAAATGATTATATTTATTCCTCAGAAATGAGTGGTTTTTCTTCCTCACTCTTAAAGTTGGCTTCGACACACTTAAGCAAAGGCAGCGTTCTTCTTCAGAGAGAATTTACAAATGTTATTTCTCTCTTTAGAAGGCTTGTCCAACAGGACAAAGTGCGGTTATTATCAGTGACCAGCAGTTGTTGTGTTTGTGTGCCATTTGTTCACCATTCAGTCCTGTGAATATTAGCAGTAATGGGCACACAATGGAGTTGACCGTTCAAATATATTATCTTTGTTAGCCATTAGACTTGGACTGTGTCAAGAAACCATTAAAATTAAGGTAATTTCTGATAAAGGCTGCGCTCCCTTCCCGCATACCAGCGGGGGCTTTGATAACATTCTGCAAAACGTTATCCGGCAGTGGCCCGGTAGATGTTATCTCTTAGTCCTGCCCAAACAGGCTCCTTGCTTGGCCTGTTTTCATTCCAGGCATGTTCACCAGCTGATGGAAACACATGTTCCAGAGCCGATCCTGCAGAGCCACAAGGTTAAGGCGGGTCCTAAAACACTGTATGCTTGTTGTGATTGATTCTTGTGTGATACAAGTACAATTGAACTGTCCCATCAGTTGCATTCGATAGCAACGCAGTTAGTGGGGTGAGCTTGTTTCATAAGGCCCTACCAAGGTAATAGTAAATTAATTAGAAACTCATGTTTTGGATAAATGTCTGCAGGAGGTCTTTCTGCCGGCAGCTCGTAAACAGGAGATAAATGCTCTAAAAGTGGCTGTTTATTTCTCTCGTTTCAAGTGTAAACATGCGTGCCAAAAAGCACAGAACAACAACAGTTGTTGCCTCTGCATGTGCTCTTTTAAACAGGGCGCTTCTCTTCATTAAGCATCAGTCTGGTAGGGTTTGTCGCCATCTGCTGGTTAGTCAAGTATTGGCGTTTCTATGATGTTGATTAACTGGAAAGAACATTTGATTTATCAGGATGTAATATGACCTACACCTGATGAAACCACTGATTATTATCAATTAACTTCGGAGATAAAGGAACATTGTCTGTGTTAAAGTTCAACATGCCGAGTAATAATTGATTTAGTACGGTCTTTGTGTAAACTAGAATACATATCGAATCCATGTACTGGTTACATAATATTGTGCATCTAGTTTGTAAAAAGACTAAATCAGTCCCATGAGGAGGACACAGTTAGGATTAGTTCTCTAGGATTGTTCCAAGATTGCAGCTAACGTTCATTTGAAAGAGTTCTTTAGAATGGAGGAAGAGGACTCTCTGGCTTGTAAGGGCCTGATAAGTGACAGGAATATGACACATTTCCTGTATTTTATAAAAATATGCAACTGCCTCATCCGTTGTCCCATTCCAGAAATGTCCTCCAAGGAAGGAGAGAGATAAAAAAAAATATGTAGTTTTTACGGTGTTTTTAGTTTGTAATCAGGAAGGAAACGATCCCCACGTAACATCAGTTACTACAGCAGTTACATCACGTTCTATTGAAACATAGTAACTGCAATATTTGTAAGTGTACTATAGTGTTTCCTTGTGAATCACCTATAGAGTCAAACCTATTGAGCAAGAATGCTTTAATACCTAATGTGTTTTTTACTTTTGTGTTATCTTGTTTGTAATTCGTTGTTTGTTTTATAACAGCCAGGTTCAACTTTTAGAGGCCTTTTTTTACGTTATGGTCGGACAGATTTGAGTTATAGACACAAAGAAAAATATCAACATGTGGATAAAATTATGTTTATTCGTTTCTTTTGTAAGAATTATTACATATACATTTGTGATTGACTATATCCTGAAATAGTACATATCAATTGCAGCTGTGAATCTGAGCTGATCATATTGTGAAAGTACTGCAATGAGGATGACTAGTATAGGATACTGATGTGTTTGTCTCATTTGAAGCTGCTTAAGGGGAATAATAAGTCCAGCCACTGTTTAAAGAGCCTCAGCTGTGTCGATAGGTCTGTCTCTTCAAATAGATCCCAGCCTTAAGCGTTTGCTGCATAGAACCGTGGCATTGAAGATCAGCAGATCTGCAAATGGGCCGCTCAACTGTGGCTGACCTGCTGCTATCAGTGATGAATTTGGAACGCAAGCAAAGGCACAGCCTCCATCCTATCGAGCACCAGACTCATGACGCCTCACAAGTTCACCCGGTTGCCTTTCTGCCGGATATAGCACAGACGAGGCAGAAAAGCTCAAGCTCATGAATGCATGTGCCAAAGGAGCGCTTTGGAGAGCATTTGTAACAAGTGGGTGTGTGTTTAGCGTTGTCTTAGACAGGACAACAGATCTTCTGATGGGCCCCATGACTAGCCAACAGAATGGCAAGAAAGAGCCCTTTTATACACTCAGACCAGGCTCTGCTGCTGAAATACACCACTATTGTATCAGCCCAGACTTGATGTTCTGTTGCACTGCTGAATTGTATTTGGTGACTAGTGCATTAAACAGGAAAGGGGATGTAATCCATCGTATTGTCTTTACAATGTAGCTTAGTTTAAGACATTCAAGGTTACCGATGGCTGAGATTTCCCGTTTCTAGCCAGTGTAGCAAAAGTAAACATCAGTCAAACCAGAAACCTGCACACCCCCTCCCCAATCTAATTATCTTATAATTAAGATTATTATAAGAGAAGCACAAATACATACGTGACAGAGTCAGGATCTTCCACAATCTTTGAGAAAGAAGAAACCTTTGTTCTGCACTGAGCAGTCAAACATACTATACACTAAAACAACAGGAAATGACAACTTACAGTATTCCACAGATGCAAGGAGCCCATAGAAATCAGGAACGCTAGCAAATGTGACATCCCGATCTTGAATCACCCCAAAACCTCATGCGGACCCAGAGGGGAACTGTGACACACCGTGTTAAAACCGCTTCACTTTATTAGCAACAAGTATTGACTGTAGACTGATATGAATTAGACTTTCTGCAACAAACTACAAACTTTGTAACTTAACTTATTTTGTCATTACATATTTCACAGAAATGGTAAATGGAGAAAAAAGCCAAACGTACATGTTTTTATTTAGTTGTTGGATACATTATATAACCTTGTCTAACATTGACGATCATGAGAAGTAAACAAATAATGCTCAAACTAATTTTAAAAGTGTGAATTGTGAGACGTTGCTCGTCATTAAAATGATCTAGTATTTGAAGGTTTTCTTTAGTTTGGCTTCGCATGTAAGTGAAGTTTTAGTGCGTTTAACGGCCTGCGTCACTGTAGATTCGCCCTTTTCCTGCCCAGCTTCATAGTGCAGGCTTTTTGTCCCCGGAGCTACTGAGACAGACAGACAGAGTGCTGCTCTCTGCTCATGCACATCCTGTGTTGCTCGCATTGAGACTTCCTGCCTTCCTGTTCCTCTGTCGCATACACCTGGGCTCAGGCTGTGCTATGGAGAGCCATCTGTCATGCAAAACCTCATACATGCACAAAAGACGGCCACATAAACGGGGGCTTTTATCTGACAAACATTGTTAGACGGTCTCCTGTAAACAAACCTCAGCTTATAGTTGAGAAGCAAAAATCAGAAACTTGCCCAGTGGTATGCATACTTGTGTTTTCATGTGGAATATATTCAGTTTATTGAACTTTTTTATGTTGGACTTGAGTTTTGCAAATTGTTATGTCAGCTGGGGATAGTTGTTGTTTTGGCTGTGAATGAGAAATGAGTAGTATGACTCTTACAAACGCCCTACATTTTGGATTGGAATGTGTGATTCCTGGCTCCCTCCTTGTATTTTAATGAAAAATTAAAACATAAAACGGGCCAAACGGATGGCAGATCTGTAGTTTGTGCTTTAAAACTCTTGACAGATGTAGCTGCCTCTCGCTCCAATCACTGTAACAGTCCCACCCATTCCCCCTCAGCCCACCAGCCAATCCCTTCCCTCATGTTTATTTATACTGACACTCAGCCCATGTGATTTGCAGCCAGCCAACCGGGCTGCTGCAGTGGGGGATGACATCACTAACTAGCTGGTTCCCTCCAGCAGCAGGGGAGCTTCATTTTCTGCTCCGAGTGTTCGTGCTAAAATGGAGGCTGGCTCCTCGCCTTAGCCCGGGCTTGCCCTCTTCTCCCCTGCTCCTGCCTCAGCTCACTGATGTTGGCATGCACTAGAACCGCCAGTGGGATGGTTCTGGATGCACCGAGCTCCAATGGGCCTTTCCAGCCTGTGGCCCTCATGCATTTTAGAGGTGAGAATAGGAGATCTCCCTCCTCTGCTGTTCTGTGTTTGTGTGTTTTCAAGGGGGGGGAGATTGGCAAGAATGCTGTTGTCGTTTAGCAACTTAAAGCTGCAAATTTGTAGAGGAGCATATTTGTGTGAGAGGACTTTTTCCCCAAAAGTTTCTGCAAAAGACTGCTAGCATGATTTATCCCCTTAGTGTTGGTGTGTTTTTGGAAGAGGAAGCGGGGAGGGGGTTGTGTTTGTACGTCAACGAGGAAGGCTTTTGCCAAGACATTGAATAGCTTAGCGTCCGTCAGAGAGGGAGAGCAAAAGAGAGAGAGAAGGAGTGCTAGTTTTGAGTCTCCCATCCCCCATCAAGACTGCTGATGTCATAGGAAGTGAGGTCAAAGCTTGTTATCAATGTGTGCATCTACGTTGTGTTGTACATGAGTGTCTGGTATCTGAAATGTGTGCGAGTTGAAATGCTCTGATTGTTGTTGCTGAAACTCCAGCTGACTAACCAGACAAACGTGAAGATCTTGTGCATGACAGAAACTGACTGTAGATCAAAATTTAAAGGGAAATATTTGTTCTCTCTCTGGAAACGGATGGAGCATTTAGCATGCAGCCTATTAATGCACACACATGCTGCTGTCATTGAGATGTTGGTGTCATGTTGGGACTTGCATGGGGTCTTTTACTTTGTAAATGGCACATAATCACCCTTTGCATTGACACATGTACAAAGTATTTTCCACTGGTGGCAGTTTATTAATTACATTATACACCGGTGGACGGTGTTGGGTTTGGAGATATGTACTCGGGAGCAATAAGTAAAGTGTGTGTGTGGTTGCACAGCATGTCTTTTAATATTTTAGGCCTGTTCAGAAACCCTAGTGCTGTTGTGTAACAGGAGCTGGTAGACCTCTTCGCACTCGGGGGTTGATGAGATGAGGTGCTCCTGGGTGGACCTATGGTTCAGCTTGTTTGTAACGGGCACCAACCTTTTATTAAACTCCATAAATTGACTCATAAAACGCTTAAGCTGCGATGCTTTAAAAGGCCCGCTTTTGCATCGGTTGTTGTTTTCTTTCACTTCGATAAAAATAAAGAGATTTGTTTGCCTGTTGCATATTGTCACGCCTTTTCCTGTTCGAAAAGGTACAAAACATTTTTTTTTTTTTAGTTATTGTATCTGCCAGAGAGGGAACAGGGGTAATGCACACAGGAAGTGGTTGCCGGTTCGATTGCTTAGTGGCGAGAGCGTCGCAGTTTTAAAATTGCATAAACACAGTGTTGACATATAAAACAGATCTAGGGGGGTCTCAAGGGATGTGGTGGCCAAAACTCAGGAGTGACGCAAATTGCCAACTGTTTGATGTGGTCGAACAGATCCTGTTTGTGGCCATAGTTTGGTTAAAGGGAATGAGGGGTGATGTGACTGCAAAGCTTGTCACTGTCCTACACTATGTCTCAATATAGACTTAAAAAGTGTTGTGTGAAGAAGCCTGATCCACCAGGTCTGGAAACCGGAGTCTATATGTACATAAAGTAAAATAAAATGTGACCTAAAGGTAGCACACATTTTGTGTTTGGTGTTAAATACCAGCTGTGCCATTCCGACTGAATCATCTGCTTCCCAGCAAGACTAGAGCCGTTCCTGTTGAGAGGAACGTACATGAAAGTCGAATGAGTGAATGGGATTTTTGATGCAGAGATGAATTATGCATGTGCTGCTTATGTATCCCTTTCCCTTTATGTGGCTATATAAATTAGTAATTTCTTCGTAGGTCCATAGAATAAGTGGGGAGTGTTTTTCTGTGTTATCGGTGTTAGTGGTGAACATGTACAGTATGTTCTAGTGTTAGTTGCAGCTAGTTTGGTGAACCCTTTCAATTTGCATAACTTTGTGGTATTTTATTTATTTTTTTACTACAGGAAATCTAAATTATGTCGAACACTTCTCTAAAATCTGAATTTCCAGTCATTGTGCTGCCTCTTTTGCTGGCTCTGTATGTGATGTGAGTTTAGAGTAGTTTCACTCCACAAGCTACTGCATGTCAGTACAGCTTCCTGTCTAACAAGAATATTAGCATCTTAATGTGTGTTTTCAGGTTGCATTTTTGGAAGAAAGTTGTCGATAATGATATTAACTTGTAGGCTCAACCTTTTGCATACCAAACCTAATTCCCACTATGTTTAAATAATGTTTGCTTAATGACTAAATGATTCTGTTGACTCCCAGTCTGTTTCACGAAGTCAGATTGTGTGACACGGTCTCGGCAGCATATTATTCAATCGAAGCAGCAGCCTGCATGCAACTTTGATTAGCAGCGGTCGCCCCCAGGTCTGACGTCCCATCTCTGCCTATGGTCGCCATGGTGACGTACAGTACACATACAGACTGTTAACGGGAAGACACATGACTCATAAATCACAGGGCTGTGACGAGCACACTTATGCTGCCCTATGGGTAGGTTTTATAAGTTGACATTTGGTTTTAAGTCACTAATCCCCATGTTGGACATGCATGAATGAGCACCGTCGCACTTCTTTTTTTGGTTTCAGGGTGCTTTCTGTTGCATGGGAGTCTGACCAGCTGAGACTAAATGACTTGCAGGAGAAGCTGTGTCTCTTTAGGCTGCTACAGACATGTTGTCAATTAGAAAGCAACATAGTTATCCCCTTAGTGGAAGCAGCCTGGCCCGTTGCAAGTACATACGTCATGACAATTATATTATTACTACTGACTCGGTGTAATATATAGACTGATTATAGCAGCGGTGTCCTGTCTTGTCTAAAAAGTCAGTCACTTAATCCATAACTGTGCTCGTGGGAGAGCACATATATAATGGCTATTTCTAAGCACTTTGTGGCCTGATTCCTGATGTGTCTGAAACATTTTTGTTGTACGAGTCGGGAAAGCCCTCGGGTCCTCTGGGAGCAAACTTGTAACGGTTCCAAAGTGCAAAAACAGAAATCCTTGGTGAATCTGAGTTTAGCTAGCTTCTGGCACAGCCCCAAGAGTGTTCTTGGGGACTGAAATATGTTTTAACATGAGCTCAAAACATCTTTTAGCACAACATGCACACATTTTGTCGTATTAGTTATTCTCTTCTTGTATACTTATGTTGATTTTGATATTCATTGATTTACTTAAGACAGCTGTTGTACTGTGATGATGCATGCACGCTGGCAGAATGGAGATTGGCTCATTGACGGGCCGCGCAGCAGCTACAAAAACGTGTAATGATTTTAAAATGGCAAGTTAATGATTATACACAGACAGGTGTGGCTCAATATCCCTGCAGGCGGGAGTTAGAGCCTCTGCATCATTGATGAAGTGATTGACACGGTCTTTAAAAAGGCTAAATTATTGATTTATGAAGTCTTGCGTTGACGTCAAATGAGGTCTCTACCAGTCACTTCATTAATGCCACAGGGGCAAAACACACCCGTACTGAACCGGGATAAATCTCACAGGAATACGTTGTTAATTTAAACAATGATTTCTGGCTACAAACGAAGCTTTGAAGCATGCAAGTCATTACCTCCACATAGAACTGCAATTATCTGACTGGTTATCTGTACGACAGTAAGAAAGAAAACAATGGCAGGTCTGTAAATTCCCTCTTTCCTGTCATTCCTGTCCCGTAGATGTTCCCCCTGCAGAGCAGGAGAAGCTGTTCATCCAGAAGTTGCGTCAGTGCTGCGTCCTCTTTGATTTCGTCTCCGACCCGCTGAGTGACCTGAAATGGAAGGAGGTGAAACGGGCGGCGATAAGCGAGATGGTGGAGTACATCACCCACAACCGCAACGTCATCACCGAACCCATCTACCCAGAGGTGGTTCACATGGTCAGTATTACAACATTCACATAAGGTTAAAAGTCGTTCTATTTTGAGCTATCAAACGCTCCTTTACAGAAAACGTAATTGTTAAATTGTTAGCCATCTGAGTGCTGTTCATTATTCAATGACATACTTAAAGTTCCTGTATTTAAGGCCCAACAAAGAATGTGGTATTTTCACTTCCTTTGCAACGTGGCCACTCCTTTGCTCATACAGGATGGATGTTGTTTTTGTGCTATTGTTGCAGGTTCGTGAGTTGAAGTAGCAAGAAATTAGTAACTACTGTTTTAGAAAGATGTTTTATAGTTATCTTTAGGGAAGATTTGACTAAATGCATGTGATCTCATGGGATTGCAACACAAATATATAACGGCAGAGCTGGAAGACTCGCCTGCAGCTTCCTGGTCAGGTGCATCAGCAACAAGGGAGTTTGTGTGTGTGACTAAGTTGGTGTGTCGGCGTTGCTCCACCATAGGTCTGTGAATGGAAACACATTTAACAGCATCACCCAGATGTACCGATCATCGGAGGAAAAAACAAACATCCACGCTACATTCAAACAGAAAGCTTTAGATGCAAACGCAGAAAACAATTAGAGAAGAAATCATGATTTACATTTCAGCAAGAGCCAATTTGTTTTTTTACACAGGCAAATCTGTGTGCTTTACATAAACAATAACATATATAGAATACACTATGAATACAAGCATAAAATAAAATAGAAGAAAGACATTGAAAAACCAAAGTAGCTCATCATAGGCGCACAGCAAGAAATATTGAACCTGAATTTAAAGATTGTTACTAAAACATCCAACATCTGCTGGCAGTTTATAACAGTTTCATGCAGCTTAACGGCTACAAGGTGGAAGTAACTGAAACACTCCTCCTAATGCACAAGGTTGTTGTTGCTTTTATATATTTAGTATTTTAAATTTCATAACATAAGAGATGCTTTTCAGGTTTATAGCTGATTGTCACCTGCTTGCTTTCCACATGGACTTTATTCAGGGATCCTTTTATTGTGTTTCCTCTCACATGGTCACTTAGTGGTGTTCGGCTAAAGAAAGTGAAGAAAGCTAACCCATACGAGGTCACTAAACCCAACATCCTCCGCAGGTCTGAACCTGTTCATTCAGGTCGGCTGTCATTGAGCTCCGACTGTTTATTTATATGTATTAGAGATGTGCTCCTCTGGGGTCGTGGCCTGTATGGGTTTATGCAGCCAGGTTTGCTTTCCCAAGCCAAATTTAAAATCCTTTGATTTGAATCAAAGCCCTGCCTCAATGCCACATTGTAAACTGCACACGATCAAGGTGCAAATTTAACCCCCCCCGACCTCCTCGTTCATTTGATCAGCGTTGCAGAAAATGCAACAGAGCTTCCGAATCTGCATGAAAATATGCTCTTATTCCTGACGGAGCCCTTCGACCCCCCCCCCCCTGAAAGGCAACAGCTGCTTTGAAGTCCACCGATGGTCTTTCATCATCAAAGTATGGAGATCGACGCGCCAAACTCCCGTGTTGTGTATTCTTATGTTAAAGCTCCTGTTCTTTTTTTTGATGCCTCTCCGTTCCAAGCTGTCGAACAATATTTGGGCAGACGTTCGGACGATACGACACCGGTTGTTCCATTAGTCCCGTTCTCTGGGGGGGAGGAAATAAATGGTTTCTGCTGAGAACATAAACATGAATGTGTTTTGACCTCTGGTCGACTGCACTCTGGAGGGACTGTCTAAGTGTGCTGTCTTGAATGTGAGAATAGACTCTGAAGGGAAATGGATGGATGCCTCCCAGTTTGGGGAATTGTAAGGCTAGTGGCTGCCTATCTTCCAAGAGTGGATATTGAACCATCAATACTCACTTTTATTCATTTATTTCCAGGAATATATTTCATTAAGTTACTACCATCAGATTGTAATGATGAATGAACACTTTAATTTGCAGTGTTTCTAGTTGTTTCCTGATTTTTATCTTTATTTTCCTTGAATACAATATTTACATGACATAAAATACGTCATAAAAATATGAAAAAGCCCATTTCTAGTTGTTTCTCACATGAATTAAATTATAAGACAAACAATGTTACAGCAATACATTGTACTAGTGTTTGTTTTAACGTTTATTAGAATATCATTTTATTTAAATAGGGACGATACAGTTGACATAGTTCCAATACAGAGAGTTTATAGCTATTGCTAATTTTCGTCTCTTGTCCCTAGTTGGGCTTGTTATTAAAATAATCAGCATAATATCATATATATGATCAACATGCTAAATTATTATTATCGGTGGGATCTGTAATTGAAAATATCCTCGACTTTGTCATGGCAACGTTGTTGCTTCCTTTCCTCTTGTGTACTTAGCAGTTGTCTCCCACGACAACCTATTTGCTGTGATATTATGAGATACGTTACTTGATTGTAAACATGGTTTGCTCGTCAAAAACCGTCGCTGATGGCGTTCTCAATTCCCCCGTCAGGCTCATTGTTTGCAGCTGTCAGATGTGCTGCAGATTAGCAGCGAGCATTCAGGCATCGGTGGTCAAAGTGTTTGGGAGTGTAGACACGCATAACAGCCACAGCCAACCAGCGTTTGGCAGTAGTTCTTTTTTCAACCCGGTTAAATATAAGGGCTTAATGCAGCATGAAAGGTAGGTCAGTGGGCATTGTGGGTAAAAAAAAAGAAAGAAGTGTGATTATGAAAACACACATAATGATGCTCAGTGTGTAAATGGTGGAAAAAGAAGGGAAAAAAAGACCTGTAGAGACCACAGATGTGATCTGTCCACCAGCACTGAAGGAAAGCAGCAGCTGCTGAACTGTAGTTTGACGTGTTTTTCAACAGTAGTGGTTATTTGTGATTTTTCAACTCAAACGCGATTTGTATTTCACATTATTTACACTTGTGTCCATTTTATTTTGACTTTCTTTCATCGGCTTTAATTAAAATCACATTACAAGTAATCAAATGGCTTCGGCCCTTTTCAGACATGGTCAGCTGTTGGAAACCAGAGTTGGATAATTCAACATTTGTAGATATTGTATTGTAGAATATAGAATATTGTTCCCTCAGTGATGCTGGGTTTTTTTTAAGGGGGTTGTTGTGACTCACCGTTGTGTTTTTGTTTCCCTCCATAGTTTGCTGTGAATATGTTCAGGACGTTGCCGCCATCCTCCAACCCCACGGGTGCAGAGTTTGACCCAGAGGAAGACGAGCCCACGCTAGAGGCGGCGTGGCCACATCTACAGGTACACACACACACACACACACACACACACACACACACACACACACACACACACACACACACACACACACACACACACACACACACACACACACACACACACACTGCTGTTACTCTCATGTCGTTTCAACCTCTTCCTTCCACAGCTCGTCTATGAATTCTTCCTACGGTTCTTGGAGTCACCTGACTTTCAACCCAACATAGCCAAAAAGTATATTGACCAGAAGTATGTAATGCAGGTGAGTTGTAGGTGTTTTCATTTCTGTGATCTCTCTTTGGCTTTCATCGATCGTTTTCCTTTGGTGCTCCGCTGAGTTTGCTCTCGCTAACCTTTCGTTTTGTGCACAGCTCTTAGACCTGTTCGACAGTGAAGACCCCAGGGAAAGAGATTTTTTAAAGACCACTCTTCATCGCATCTACGGCAAGTTCCTGGGCCTGCGAGCGTACATAAGGAAACACATTAATAACATATTTTATAGGTGAGTCGGTGACACTTGTACACGGTGTATTTTTGTTCAATATGCCACCATGATTTATCACCACGTTGCTTCTTTTCAGGTTCATTTATGAGACTGAACATCATAATGGAATAGCAGAATTACTGGAAATATTAGGCAGGTAAGATATGTGTGAAGAGGTGCACCCACAACACTTGTTCTCATGTTCGTGCTTTATTTTTCAATCTCGATTTCCACTTGTAAAATGGTTAAATAAGCACCTTTCTATTGACACACTCATTACATTAAACACTTTTTGTGTTTGCAGCATAATCAATGGGTTTGCGTTACCGTTGAAAGAAGAGCACAAGATATTCCTGCTGAAAGTTCTGCTGCCTTTACACAAAGTCAAGTCTCTTAGCGTATATCACCCACAGGTAATGTTCTTGTCTGCCGTGAACAAAACCTTTATAATAACAGATTATGAAGTGTTGACATGATGATGCCTTTCTGTCGTAGCTGGCCTACTGTGTGGTACAGTTCTTGGAGAAGGACAGCACTCTCACAGAACCAGTAAGATGGGATTTATTAATGTTATGTCATTCATATCGTGGTTTGAATTCCCTGAATGAACCCAAGGACTCCATCGTTTCTGATATTTCCATCCTTACTAAGCTTAACACATTTAATTTATGTTTTAAATGCATCATTTTTATTATCATTTGAGCAGCTCAGCCGTCCATGAATCCTTCTTCTTTAGTAATCCCGTTGTCCTTGTGTGCAGACGGTCATGGCTTTGTTAAAGTATTGGCCGAAGACCCACAGTCCCAAAGAGGTGATGTTCCTCAACGAGCTGGAGGAGATCCTGGATGTCATCGAGCCCTCGGAGTTCGTCAAAGTCATGGAGCCCCTCTTCAGACAGTTGGCCAAGTGTGTGTCCAGCCCACACTTCCAGGTCCGACACTCGTCCACAGTACACAGATGTGTTCTTTCTTTGACTTTCTGTCTCCAGATGTAAATGTTGTAAATGTGGGTTCTTAGGTGGCGGAGCGAGCTCTGTACTACTGGAACAACGAGTACATCATGAGCCTGATCAGTGACAATGCCGCCAAGATCCTGCCCATCATGTTCCCGTCCCTCTACCGCAACTCCAAGACCCACTGGAACAAGTGAGTCACTGCTTTCTGTTTGAGTCCATCTCAGTGTCTCACCCCCTGGTCATAACATGCTTCTCCCCCATTCTCCCCACTCCCAAGAAGGCCAGTGTCAGGAATTTATATGTATGGTAGCATTTAATTTAGCTTCAGAGGGAGAGGAAGCCAACACAACAAACAAAATAATCTCCCTCCCTTCCTTACTTATGCAAATCAGAAATATGAACAAAAAGACTTGCCTAACTCCTAAATCTTGAAAAACAGGGTTAAAGTAAAGGCTTCTCCCTCCTACTGGCCTACTGTTTTCTTGTTTCACACATTTACAAAAGGCACAGATTGTGGATTGTACTGGTATCCAACACCAAACACAAATCACTAGTCAGGCTCAACACCAGTCCAAGACACCATCAATACAGTTTGCATTAAATAAAAGGTTCAGATAAATTGGTGCAGGAGGAGAACCAACCAGTGGGATAAGGCGTTTCCTTTTAGAGAAATGCTCTTGTAAGCAGTTCCGCTGTGTATATGTCTAATATTTTAAAGGTAAGAATGGAAGGAGTGGACCAAAGGCTGCATAAAGCTTGTTTGTATGTAAATAATGTGACACGGGGTTATCTTTGTCTGCAGAACGATCCACGGTTTGATCTACAATGCCCTGAAACTCTTCATGGAGATGAACCAGAAGCTGTTCGATGACTGCACCCAACAGTTCAGGGCAGAGAAAAGCAAGTAGGTCACAAGGGAGATCTGAATGTTTCAGCTTCTCTCCGTCTTATTACACGTCATGGAAAACACAACACAAACACGATTAGAAATGGAAAACCTGAGTGAGGAGTAAACGAAACAAAGTCAACTGAAGCACAAACCTGAAGAACATTGAACATGAGACTTGTGATGTAATTGAGTCAATAATTTTCGTGTCTCTCATGATTTTGTCTGTTTTTTTGTCTCAGAGAGAAAGCGAAATGGAAAGAGAGAGAAGAGGCGTGGCTGAAGATTGAGAATCTTGCAAAGACAAACCCACAGGTGAGCATTTTAAACGAGTCATTGGGAATAAATGCCTTTTTTTTTTTTTCAAAACTGGTTCGGAAAAGGTTTTTTAATTAAGTCGCCCACGTTTTCACAGAATATTTTCACTCCAAGAAAGGTTTTTGGAACCTTTTTGGTCGCCTACACTCAGCATTTGATTGTACTTAGCTCCACCCTTTCTCCTCACAAATGATGGCCGAAAACCAAGCTGACAAGACTTTAAAACGATGAGCAGCGATTACAATTAATTCCCGGTAAAAGAGCAAGTGAAGTTGGAGAAGTGGGAATAATCCGGCACACACCAGAAAAAGGTGATTAGGCGTTGCCCTTTAAACTGATCTGTCTCCTCTCCCCGTACAGTTTGTGATATACGTCGACTCGATAGGCTCAGGTAGTCCGATGGACATGGAGACAGACGGGCCGCTGCTAGACGATGTCAACATGCTAAAGAAAGCGGTAGAGGAGGAAGCCACACAGGTCAGGAATGTGGTGGAGCAGTGAATGTTAGTGTTTGTGGGGCCACTCAGTCAAATCAATGCGGGCTATATTTTATATTTTATTTTAAATATGTACTGTGTAAAGTGAGTGTGTTGCCAAATGGAAACAATTAGCAGAAACCATGACAACAACCTACAACACTTAAAAATCAAGATTTGAGATAGTTTGGATGTGGCCCGGTTTTTAAAAAGCAAAACTATATATTTTAACTTTTCTTGTGGGCACTTATCCTCCTTATATCACTACTCTTCGTGTCCAGTTGGTTTTGGATGTGTATTTACAGCTACATTTGGATCAGACTGAGTTTGTACAGATGTACTGCTCGTTGAAAGTCTGGATTCAGGGTTGTAGAAAAGTCAGGATGTCGGGATTTTCCGTTACTGACGCCTCTCTGCCTCCGCCGTCCAGATCGTAAAAGATCAGCGTAGGGAGCGTCCGCTGATGAGGAGGAAATCCGAACTCCCCAGGGACATCTGCACCGTCACCGCCTTGGAGTTGCACCTGAGAGCCGAGGAGATGTTGACGACGCACGACGGCCACTAGGGGGGGAGGGGGGAACCATTCCAGATCCAACATAAACCAGCAGCAGCAGCATCCACAGAAGAACCACAGGCCCACAGAGGCCAGCACAACAACGGGAACTCTGGTGCCTCAGTCCAGTCCAGCACAACACAGAACCGAACGGTCCCAGCTCCACCTGACGTAGATAATGTCTAAAGCCGCACGTCTAAAGCCTTGTTTCCCGGGACAAGCAGTGCTCTGCACCTACCGCCCCCCCTCCTCCACCTTTTATCCACCTGGTTGATGGAGGGTCCTGCATGGCCCAGAAACATGCACCGTGACCCCGAACTTCACCCAACAGACTGTAGTGTCATTTTCTCTTCTTTTTCCCCTCCTTCTCTTCTCCTGTCCTCTCAACTCGTTGTGTTTTTTGGGGTGCTGTGCTGCCCCCTTCTGGTCATTTCTCTCAGGTGTTCTGTTCTGTGTGTGAGCTGTCTTCTCTTCTTGCCTCTTCTTTATAGATGTCAGGTGCTTGTACAAATAATATGAGCCTTGTTTGGTTCGTCTTTTTTTTTTTTTTTAAGCATCAGTTGATGAGAAAATGTCAGTTGTTTCTTATATATATATTTAATATTAACTATTATTCTCATAACATTTAAACTAGACAGCTGTTTATATTTTATTTTTTCCTACATAGTATATTAGGAGCTCTTCTCAGAGCAAACACACTTCTGATCGGTATAACTGCTCTGTTTCGAGCTTGCTATTTGTTTTTGTGTTTTGTTCCATTCGCTGTGAAGATTCATTGATCGTTCTGTTAATCAGGACAGGGTCATGTGGGACTACTAGGGTCTGGATTAAAATAAAACAGTGCTGGCCCGGCAGAGGTATAGATTTTTCATCTAGCAGAGCTTTGTACTCGTGTATAGAAGCGTAGTTTGGTGCCAACTTCTCATTCATTTAGTTCCTTAATTCAAAAGATGATCCTTTTTAATTGTGAAGGCAATAAGTTAAGGTTTGCAGTGTGTGTGTGTGTGTGTGTGTGTGTGTCAGTGACTCAAGGGATGCTCAGTTAGAACATGTTTGGACCTAGATCCATTCCATTCGGTTCTTGGGATGAGTCCAGCCCCCCCCGCCGAGCCCGGTTACATGAGAGGGGATTGTGGGGATTTATTTTTGGACGCCCTGTTCACATCTAGCCATGGCAGGAGTGTGATCAACATGGTCATTAGCATTCAGTACAAGTCGCTGTCGTTCTTGTGAGGCTTACGAGAGGTCAGAGAGACATCGCCGCTCGTCTGGGATTCCCACGACACACAAGTCAAACGGGCAGAAACTGTGCTGTTAGTGAGCTTCTTTCTTTTTTCTACTCTTCTCAAGCAAGACCCTTTTATTTATAAAACACTTGTCAGAGATTAGACTGCTCCATGGATGAGGGTATGTTTGGTTCGAAGAGGTCAAACATACGCCTTTCTTTTCACAGTGCCTTTTATAGTCTAAGGGGACATTTGCTCAAACCGAGAATCGAGTAGCAGCATGAACTAAAAAATGCCAGATCATTTAAAATATCCTACCATCATAGTTAAAATAAATAATAAAATGAAATAAAAAAATCAAGTCCGGACCTGGCACATGCCTTGTCGAAGCTACAAAGTAGATTTTTTTTTGTGTAGTAGAAAGCTAGAGAGGAGAAGCAGAGTGGTCGCCCCGAGCCACTTCGGCGATTTAAGCACTTCCTGATAAAACTTGAAAGAAAAATGAAAACACAACTGGAAAAAAAAACCAACTGGTAAAGAATTGAAATCCGTGATGCTGTCTGTCTTGGTGCGTGGGGTCACCTCCCCTGGGTGGGTCGGAAATAGCTAGGAAATCATGACTTTTCCATTCTGTTGCCCCCCCGTCCCTGTCTCATTCCGCTGTTTGATTTGTACCATTGTTAGCCACCCCCACTCCCTTTTTCTCTTCAAAAAAAAAAAAAAAAATACTGCTCTGTAGGGCTCATTATTTGGACATCTGCGTGATCTGCTTCTGGGTGCTTGCAAGTTCTTTTTCTTGTGGTTTTCTTCTTCCGTTGCCTGCAGAACCTCTTGTCAGTGTTTCAACTGAATGTGCAAATTGTAAATAATCCTGCAGCCATGTTGTTTTTGTTCTCTCTTCATGTTTGTCTTGAAGAACAACATGCACCAAAGGCTTTTTTACCAAAAAAAAACCGCATCCCCCTCTGCCCTGTGTGTTACAGTGGGTTTGATGAAAGCGATTCCATCCCAGTTTTTTGCTGCATCCTCTTGATTGTTGGCGTTTCCATGCAGGAGTGTTCCATTGGTGACTGTTGTTCTTCTTGAAATGGCTTTAATACGGGGCTTCTTTGAAGCTCTCTTCATTTGACATAAGCTTTTTCTTTTTGGAAAGAATGAAGTGTCCTTTAGTATGCGTCTCTTACTAAATGGCTTCATCTATTGTACATATAATGTACTTTTATTTTATGTTATAACTATTATTAAATGGTAGTTTTCATATTTTGTACAAAATACCCCGTGTACAGAATACAGAGGTTATTAGCACTGCAGACAGTCGGTATGTGGCACAGACGAACACATGTGACTATTGACATTTAGAAACCGTATAGAACTCGGATAGTTTTTTATCTATTTGTAATCCGACATCTTCTTTTTCCGTTTCTATGTTTTTCATCTTCAGACATGTGTTGAGACTCTACATACATGAGCTTTTTGTGTGTGCTTTTATCCAAATCTCCAGTGGTGTACATCTATCTATATACAGCAAATAAAGAGAACATGTGAGTTTTATATTTTCATCCTAAAAAAAAAAAAGAAGCTGTTCTGTGTGTCATCATTGGTCACTTCACGCCGTCTTCCCCTCAGAGGTCAGATCGTAAAACTGACTAATGAAAGCCTCTTTCACCAGGCAATAAAGCAATGATAAAATATAATATATATAATATTTTTGAAAAGAACCAAAACAATATAATACTTCAAGAAAGGAACCAAATGTTTTACTCTTTTTAAAAATGACAGAATTCATGTTGAATGTAACTCATTTAAAATTTAAATCTGATCCTCTGCCGCCACCTGCTGGACAAGATGGGTAAACATTCAAAAGCCTTGAAAGCCTGATAAATCCTTTCGAGTATATATATTATATATATTTCTGATCACTGTGGTGTTCAGTTACATCCTTAAGGTGTTTATTAATCTCTGTAAAGTCAACATAGACTACTATATTTCCATTTTTCGACTAAATGACGCAAATACAAATACATAGTCTGACAGAATCACGTTTATTTAAATGCAGTTTTCAAAAAAATTGTAAACATTGACCAGAGTAATTTATCTTATAACAGAATATGTTGTTTAGTTTTTTTTGTGTCTGTTTTTGTTTGAAATTGTCTATTTTATCACGCAGCGGTCTTGAATAAGGGCACATAACAGCATTGCAATAGCAGTCATTTATTCACAACAGTCATATTTTCATACAGTATTATTTGAAGGCCACGCTATGCGTTGCTTCACACGTTGCTAGGCGCTGCCGTCAGCCAGTCACAGTTGCCCTAATGCTCTCTAGATTGGCTTGTCTGGGGTCACCTAAGTTCCCCTATTCAGTTTTTGACGACAACAGTGAGGGTTTGGCACCCGCCCACCCTCTTGTGTCTAGCACCCCCACTGGGATCTGCTCTGAACCCAGATGAACCTTGCGGGGGATTCAGAAAACAAACCCACTTGCACATATTTTTATCTAAAACACAAATAAATGTGACGGCTATGATGACACAGTGGAGGAGATATCGCAATCGCTGATTTGTGAGCGTTCCCCTTTGAACTTGTTTTATCGCCATGTTTCATGTGATGGATTCACCCCTCGGTGCATTCCACGGCTCGACATAAATTTATCACTGACTATAAACGAGCAAAACATGGTGGCATAACAGCCTTTGTTTCTGAATGACTGCCCTAATGAGGATGCAAATTGTCTCCCCACAACCAAAAACAAGTTTGCCTCATTATCAACACATTGTTCCCCAATTATCTAAGATGAAATATTCCTCCGGATGATACGTAATTGAAAATCAAAATACGTCAGTGTTTTTTTCCCTCCATGTTTAGAAGACTGTACCTCTCTCTTCTCTCACACGAGGTCATGGGGTTCACTGTTTTAGGATTTATCGGCCTTATAAATGTGTCGTTTTGCTTCTTTTTACCTTTTTTTTGTCATCAGGTTTTTCTGACATCCGCCCCCCCGCTCAGATCCCATCTGGTCCTTTTTTTTTTTTTTTTTTACAGAAAACATCTTGTCACGACCGGAGATGTCAGAACCTATCGCCATGGAAACAGAGCTCAAAAGTTTGGAAGCGTCGACCCCCATTGTGACTGTATCCAATCAGATTTTTAGGGGAAAAAAGCCTTTAGCGCTGCATTACTTTGCTCTGAAGTGTGTGTGTGTGTGTGTGTGTGTGTGTGTGTGAGAGAGAGCCGGAGAGTGACTCATCACTCCACCCCAGGGGGTCTTGAGATCCATCTTGGCACACGTGGTCTCGCACCCTCTTCATCTTCGTCTCTTTAGCTCTGCAGCACCTGAAGTCGTCTCCAGCAGACTGACGAGTCACAGGATCCAGCTTCATGACCGGGTCCAGCGCCCAAGTCCCCGCTTTTTTTTCTTTGATGCTCGACACTCGGGCTTCAAAGTCCTCGGCATCAAAGCCAGGGACTTGGGCTCGGGCCCAGCAGCGGGCCCTGCATCCTGCCTGAAACACACAAACACACACGCTTTAACATGGTCAGCTTATAGCTTCCTAATGACAAGACAACGCTGGTGAAATAATTTTCTTTTGGTGAACTACAAAAGGGTAACGGTGTCACTTTGTTAACGCTTTTATTAAACTGACTTTGGCTTTGCAGCCAGTGAACAGAGGCGACCATATTTGGACGGCGGAGGAGCGACGGGTGGATATGATGAAGACGAGCGGCAACCTTACTGCACCTGACTGGATCTGGAATCATGGTAAACTGTTAAAGTAATCTTACGAGCTAACTGCATTTTATTATATATTATATATTTATTCTATTTGTCTCTAATTGGATCATAATTTACTAAATGAACATCATGCTGGATTGAAGAAAACTTGAATCTAGAGACCATAAACCCAAGCTTCCTTTTCCTAGTTGCCCCCTGGTGGCCAGTAGAGAGAATGCAAGTATAAAGGCGCATTTAATTGGCTTCACTTTCCGGTTGCGCTCAGACATCCTGGTATTTATTAGCACACGATATGTGACATACTATCTATTGGGACATAATAAGTACATCTTTTTCAGGCATATTAACGTGGCAGTTTGGTTAAAATGAATGTGCGCACACGTCTTAATGACCATTTGGCTGCCGTTGAGTCTCTAGTTAATGAAGAAGAAGATCCATAAAACATCATAATCCAGAAGCTTTCTGGCATCTGACTGATAATGATGTCCATAACTCAGGTCTCACTGGGCTAAAAGCCCTGGATTTAGATGGATATGAACATCTGAGTCATCACCCGACACTTGAACGCCACTTCTGCCTGTCTGATAAATGTGTATATAGATGGATAGATATGTTTTATATATCCTGTACATTATTGGCATCGTTAGTCCATCTTCACCATCACCATCACCACATGCACGCACATATTCTCTAACCTCTTCAGCAGTAATCTTGCTTCCTGTCAGTCTGGACATAACAGTTCCACTGTCTGGAACACACACACACACACACACACACACACACACACACACACACACACACACACAACCTTTATTATCTTCCAGTATCTGGGCCAGCTGGGGACGACCCCTTTGTCTGAAGCCATGCAGTCATAAGCCTTCGTCTGTACAAGGAACGCAGGTAACGTCTGAGTGTATGTGGGGCAGACCAAGTGAGCGGAGACGCCTCGACTGACCGTCTGGAGGAAAACGCAGCTCTCAGAAGGTCAAAAGACGAAGCGGGACATTGGAGACGGAGAAGAAGCCACGCAGGTCGTTCACACTCTCCTGCTCCTTTCCCACTCGGCCGTGTGATGGGTGGATGTGCAGAAAGCAACGCCGGCAACCTTTCAGCAACGGATGTGCGGATGACAGATGATTGTCTTAATGGCTTTTGTGCCTTTGTGTGTGCTTTGCACTTAACTGTGGAGGTAACAAGGTGTGTGCATCACGGCAAAGTCGTTTCTGGGCACAACTATAGTGTATATGTTGCAAATGATGGGGATTCCTCCTCATGTAACCTCTCCTCCCCTCAGACGAGCTGTGAGTCCTGACTGCGAGCTCATTTCTGGGGCCTGTTATCAGCAGGAGCTCCCATTCATCATGGCTGTGAAAACATATATGTTTTGGGGAAAATGCATGCTTTCAATTCCTTGTTCTTTCTTTTTTTTTTTTTTTTTTTACAGATTCAGATAAAAGCTTGGACGCCGCACCTTTTTTTATAGAAGAGAAAACAATAGGAGCCTCTAAATCAACGTGAACCTGATCTCTGATAAAAAAAAAAAACAACCTGATTTAATAATCCATCTCATACAACACAGAAAAGAAAAGAAAATAATCTTACTTTATTGATTTCTTGCAGGTGGTGGAGGCAGGATAATCTGCTGGATGTGGACCCTCAGTATCAGGAGACAGGATATGGATTGTGTCCTTATTGCTGCTTGGACTAACTTTCTTATACCCTCTGAAGATGATTCATCTGTCTGCAGGCGACCAGAGCACATTGCTTTTCCAGTAGGAGTCCCGTGAAAGGAGCCATGCAGGCCGACGGTCCTTGAAACACCCGGGGAAGTGAGAGCCGCGTCTCATTCGAGGACATGCAAAGCGTGCGCTGAGCCGACACACGTGTACTGCAAGGTGCACACGAGGATAAATAAATCATTTTTATTGACGTGTTGGATGAGCACGGGTCAGAAAGAGACAGCAAGGTTTAGCTTAGGTGGGGCTGCTGCTGTTGTTGTGGTGTGTTCAGGGTCTGCTGTCGACCTCTAGCAGAGGCGAAGGGGCAATCACGAGCCACGTTCGAGGCTACTTCCAGCAGGGCTCCATTATTTTAGAGGACATCTAATGGAGGTAGACCAGTCGTCCAGGGTGGGGTTGTATTTGATGGAGAGGAATCCGTGCAGGCCGACAACAGGAACACAGGCACCGTAATGGGATTTTCAAAGTGTCTGGGAAATCAGAAAACCAAACAAGAAAAGACCTGTTGAACAGGATTCGCTTTAATCTGAGCTTGAATTTAGGAATTTAGTCAAATGCCGCACCACCACTATCGGAAAAAAATAAATTATTAGTTTCTTCTTCGCATGCAACGACACAACAGTGAGTCCATTGATCAGGATGAAACGCTCTTTCAGTTCCACATTAGTCTCTCCATACTCCGGCTAGACCGAATCAGTTCCTTATTACATGAGATGATTGGGTCCGCTGTCACCAACACAACACAAGAAGAAGAAGAAATGTTGGATTTGCCAAGTAACTCGGACTTTCATGATGAAGCGGTCTGACCCCGTGACCTGCTCAGCTGCAACATGACAAGGACTTTAATTTATGTTTTTTAAGGGCTGGACACCACAATCCTGTTGTGTGGTTTAAAATAGGAATAACTCCTTCATTACCTCGGCAAACATCGGAAACATGAGTCCATGGTCTCAAACACTGCTTTCAAGTCTTCTTCAATACAACGAGATATTCATCGAGTAAATGACGGTCCAGGTCATGAAAGTTGATTGTAACATTTTTATTTGGCAAAAAAAATAAAATAATAGATTCTAGTAGCCAAAAGAAAACGGAGCCGAGAGAGGGGGGCAAATTTGTGTTAGTTATCTTAACCATGAATGTACATTTATTTGTCTAATGAATCCATCACAATGTGTGACATCACCTCGTTAAGGTCCATGATGTTGATGTTTATTGTTGGTTTTATTTATATGGAGCCAAATTGTCATCATTATGGGTGTTTATTGATCGGCCGATTGGGCTAAGATGCTAGCGGTAGCTTTCACTTGTTGTCATAGCAACGGCAAACATCCGGTCAAGCAACTTGTTTACTTCCTCTATGACAAGTGGGTCATTCCGTGTCATTTCATCAAATGCCTCCCACCTGACCATCTTAGAATGTCCTGAAAAAATTTGAGTACAAAGACACACTTGTTAATAGGACAAATCCAAAATATTAGGTCTCTACTGTCAACAGTTTTCTCATGAAACGTCATTGAATGAAGGGTAGTTTAGACGTTTTTTGGCATCATGCTCTGAAAAGCCATTTTTAAACGGCATTATCTGGAAAACTATCTCACCTGTGGCCTTCAAAATTTAATAGCCTCCAGACATGGAATATCAGGGGTGTAGCTCAATGATAACCTAGTATGGTAGATACTTAAAATGAGGCTTGTTGAAATAAAGTAGTACATTTGAAGAGTGGCTGAGCTCCCATTTTTTTTTACAGATAAAAGACTTGTATCATTTCTGCCTCTATCTCTGGTGTTAGCTTAAACATTCTACAAAATATGGTTTCTCTCAGATGATTAGTTTCACAGATATTAAGGCTCAAAAATGGAAGTTAACACATCTTTGCCCAAATTCAGAGTCATATTCCAAAAAACTGACAACATGTATCAGGTCCAAACTTACTTTTTTTGAAAGATCATATTCTTGTTAAAATCATATTAAAAAATCAGGAGGGTGTTTTGCCTCAATTTGTCGCAGTGATTTTTTAAAAATCCTGATATTGGTGGGGTTTTTGTGGCTGGTTTTGGTACTGCATGTCCTAATAGCCTACCAGTAAACATCACAGGAGGGCAATTCAAATGTGTTTTTTACCATTTACCAAAGACTTACATGTGACTAAATGCTACTGATAAATTTAGCCTTACGAAAACATTAAAATGTAGCACAGTTGTCGTTACAGAGGCAATAAGTCCTTGAATGTGAGTTAAACATGGTGAAAGCAGCTTTTAATGTCTTAAACCATGAACAAAAATAGCATAATATTGAAGACTGTACATTTTGTCATACTTTAAGTATATAAATACCACAACCAAATCAAATAATAATCTTAATTTGAGCATAAAGATTTTACATTACAGTACAAAAGTCTCCAAAGTTTGATATTGAATAACAGTTTGTCTCTATGCTCACTATGAGGGATCACACATTTTTCATCTTATAGATCCAATTCCTTAGTCACATTCATTAATTTGGCAGTCAGTTTAGAAATAGTCTAATGTACATCTCTGCTCTGTTCTGCTCATCTTTTTTGATGGCATACATGCACCCAGTTTCTGTAGAGGGAACGTCAAATCTTGCAATTCTATGCTGCAGTGGAACATTGCACGTCTTCTCTTCTTGGCCAGTAGAAACTCTTGGCAGGGCCATGTGGGTGCATGAACTGAACCAATACATCTTCATCTTGATCTGAAACATCTCTGATACTTCCTATCCACCATTTCTGATCATAACTCACATATTGTCTTATAGTGAGCATAGAGACAAACTGTTATTCAATATCAAACTTTGGAGACTTTTGTACTGTAATGTAAAATCTTTATGCTCAAATTAAGATAATTATTTGATTTAGTTGTGTAATTTATATACTTAAAGTATGACAAAATGTACAGTCTTCAATATTATGCTATGTTTGTTCATAAGACATTAAAAGCTGCTTTCAGCATGTTTAACTCACATTCAAGGACTTATTGCCTCTGTAACTACAACTGTGCTACATTTTAATGTTTTCGTAAGGCTAAATTTATCAGTAGCATTTAGTCACATGTAAGTCTTTGGTAAATGGTAAAAAACACATTTGAATTGCCCTGCTGTGATGTTTACTTGTAGGATAATAAGACATGCAGTACCAAAAACGGCCACAAAAACCCCACCAATATCAGGATTTTAAAAAATCACTGCGACAAATTGAGGCAAAAAACCCTCCTGATTTTTAAATATGATTTTAACAAGAATATGATCTTTCAAAAAAAGTAAGTTTGGACCTGATACGTGTTGTCAGTTTTTTGGAATATGACTCTGAAGTTGGGCAAAGATGTGTTAACTTCCATTTTTGAGCCTTAATATCTGTGAAACTAATAATCTAAGAGAAACCTTATTTTGTAGAATGTTTAAGCTAACACCAGAGATAGAGGCAGAAGTGATAGAAGTCTTTTATCTCTTCAAATGTACCACTTTATTTCAAAAAGCCTAATCTTAAGTACCTACCATACTAGGTTATCATTGAGCTACACCCCTGATATTCCATGTCTGGAGGCTATTAGTAACAGATATACTCTGTAAAAATTTTGAAGGCCACAGGTGAGATAGTTTTCCAGATATTGCTGTTTAAAAATGGCTTTTCAGAGCATGATGCCAAAAACCGTCTAAACTACCCTTCATTCAATGATGTTTCATGAGAAAACTATTGACAGTAGAGACCTAATATTTTGGATTTGTCCTATTAACAAGTGTGTCTTTGTACTTGAATTTTTTCAGGACATTCTGAGATGGTCAGGTGGGAAGATTTTCAGAAATTTGATGAAATGACACGGAATGACCCAAGTGACTTTTTTCCTCGCAGTATTGCCCACCTCTCTCAGCTGTTTTATTATTATTTTTTTTTTTACTACAGTGGCCCTGATACACCTCGGTTTAGTTTAGTTCATTAGGATCCCTGTTAGCTGGGGCACAGACCCAGCTATTCATCCTGGGGTCCACCAGTAAAAAAAAAAATACATACAGTTAAAAATCAACACATTCATTTAACAAAAAAATTAATTAAAAAATGAATTTACATTGAAAATACTCTTTAAACCTTCTAAAAATATTACAGACCTCTGGAGATGTTTGCCCCTGGCTAAGGCTCTACTTCTTTGATGTATGATTGGCCCAGATGCTTTTTCACATGTTTTTTAAAAGTGAATTTGCTATTTATTGTAGTTAGGACACCGTCGTACACATAACTTCTGCTTGCAAACAAACAAGTGGTGAACTTGAGGCTTCCAAAACGGCGGGGCCACAAACCAGCGGTTGGCCTCCGCTGCTTGGACATAAATCCCCGACTCGGACGGACCTCAGACACTTTGTGATGAACACAGATGAGACGATAGGTGGGAGTATCATAAACTGCTTCGGGGGGCATCGAGTGGGTGGTATTCCCACTCCTGTGCAGATCCACACGTCAGAGGGTGCAGAGACATGCGTCACCCAAAGGAGGGGGGCTGTAGGCCGCATCGAGGACTCTGGAGATGGGGGGAGGATGGGAGAGAGAGTGACGCTGGAGGGATGTGGACTTTGATCTGGTCTGGCATCTCATTCTACTCATTTCATCTCGTGCACATTTCCCAACCTGAGTTCAGTGTTTGTGGATGATCAGAAGATCCAGATTAATAAAATAATAATGCTTTCTGTCTTTTATTCAAATCTCTTTCCTCGTCAGCCGGGCTCAGAACGAGGAACGAGCCTCGACTCGTCTGTAATTTGACCGAGGCTTTGTTATGGAGAGCAGCACTCGGTGACATCTGCAACCGCCAGATCTCCAGATAAATTGATCTCATAGCAACCGCAAGCGCCATGGCAACCGGGATACAGATGCCACGCTGAGGTGATATGCAGAGTGTCTGGCCAGACTGACACTTTTTTTTTGTGTTTTTTACAAAAGATAAAAAAAACCCATAAATGAATGATTCATCTAGATTCCATCCTGAAATTATTGTCTGCATCATTGGCCTCCTACCATTTCCTGCCTCCTATCACCTGTGATTGATGTTTCCACTTCACAGATAAGTGACGTCTGTAAATGTTGCTCACATTAGTGTTTTATTCTCATATTTCTGGTTGGACATTCCTTGTTGTGAATGCCTCAAATATGTAATTCATTACCTGCTTATGTTATATAAGAACTGGTTTCCATGTGCCAATTTCATGAATTTTTGCATCATCCTTCATGTGAACTTGATCTCTAGATGTTTGATCACAATCACGGTTGTAACTATGCAACCCAATGTTTCCTCTACTAATGCTTGCATTATGCATTATTGTGTGAAAATGATGTCACGTTATCTCAGATGCGAATAAAATTCCAACAACATTTTTAAATGTCTGTCCTTAAAACCGTAAAGTCCACCTCGTTCTCTTCATGAATCCATTCTAAAGTTCACCAGATTCTATCGGAGTTCATCAATTCAAGTGCATATCTTCTAAAATCACCGTCTTCTGAGAAAAAAACAACACTTTGTCATCCGTCTGCTGCTCAGCAAGGACACATAAATGCTTTTGTGCATGTAAGTTGCCACATAATGAAAAGGAAGATGTACAATCGAGACAGACCTTCTATACATCACCAGCCCTTTTCTTCTGTGATGATTTCTTGGCAGCCGACTGGAACATTAACCACCAACCATTAATCTCTCCATTCCTAATAATCGTTCAATTAGCGGATAGAAATGTTTGCTGATTGCATTGATTTTGCCTTTTGCTGATTTTCTGGAAATACGTTTACAATTTGCACTAAATGAAGTCTCCGACTGCAGAAACCACATATTAACTGCTGAATTTAGGACGGGATCTCTGCACAGACAGAATGGGCAGAAGGAGCAGCAGCCAGGAAATTCATTAAACCCTAATTGAGTGTCACAAACGAGGGGGGAAATGTGAATCTGTCATTGCTAATGCACGGATGTAAATGTGAAATCACAGCCAAGAAGAGAACATGTACTGGACTTTTTCATACATTACTTTAAACTTGAACTCTGGTTGAACCCAAAGACCAGGCAGGCAGCTCGCCACTGCTCCTATGGTTTTCCAATAAGAGGATTATCACTTATGTGTGCATAGTTTATGAAACCCAGTCCATATTCATTATCACTATGTTGTTTTCATTTTTGTCTGTGCGTTCCTATATGAAGTTTCTCCCTCAGGAAGTAATATCCACCTTACTTCATAATATCATGTCCAGGTGTGGTTTATTCTACTTTTTAAAATAAGGCGATTCTGCTCCAAATCTTCCTTCAGTCTTATTGCAAAATAATAAAAAAAACACCCTGTGATAAATCCTTAAAATTCCCCCCCGAGGGTCAATGAAGTCAGGACATCTAAAAACTGTAACGCAACGTCCCAAGGGTGCAAACCTTGTTTTCTACATCATATGACTTCAAGGGCTCGCAGCGAGCGGGGAGTCATGGGATTAGCTCCATGGGACAGATGCAGCCGATATCGTTACGTTACGCTGCCACCCGTCTCCAGCAGCATGAGGATCAGGAAGCGTGCAAACCAGGGTTTGTTTGTCCGACACGTGCAGAGTCGGCACTTCGTGCTGGGATACAGGAGTGTGTGTGTGTGTGTGTGTAAGCCAACATGCTGGAGGTGGAGTCACGAATTGAGTGATTGCAACAACAATAACAGCAAATGAATCCAGACTTGGAATAATATTCAATCTACAAGGACAACCTCCTGGAAAATAATACATATCAAAAAGACCCCCCCAAGGCATCGAATGTTCTTTTTGGCTTTTTTGTTTTTGCTGTGGCTGCAGCGGAATCTGATTGGAGGAGCGAGATTGAACCAAAACAGGAAATGTGTGGGGTTTAAAACCAAAATAAATGGGCTGAAAACACATTAAAGGGCTTCTTGTCACCACCGGTTATGTTCTGTGTTCTGTTGTTCTCCGAGGTTACGTTGGTATTTGTTTCATGTCATCCATGTTTGATTTTGACCTTTACCCTCCCCTCTCTTTGTGTGTTTCCCGCCTGATCTCGCAGAAATACATGAAAGGACCATTTGTGGATGGAATTAAGTAGAAAAATGACGTAGTTGAGATGCGTAACATACTTACTTTAATCCAATTTATTAGTTGATTATACTGTCATTTCTACTCCTTTGACGTTCTTGTTTCTTTCCAATCCTTTTCATGTTTTATGTAAAGTAATTTGAGTTGAAGGCTGGTATACAAATCCAATTGCTTCACCCATATCATGATCCCATGCTGTTTCCGTGGTAACTACCACCGTTGAAGTGGAGACCACCTAGAGCCGAGACCAAGGACCTCGCTCCTCTTCGCCCTGATTGCTTCCACCTGTCCCTCGTTATCCTCCTCCAGAGTCTTTACACACTAAGTATGTTTCTCCCCTCTGTGCCAGTGTGTCAAGTGTTCCTCCCCCCCCAGAGGGTTCAGGTCCCCCCCCTGCTTGGATTCACCTGTCACCTGACCGCCGTCACCTGACCGCCTTCGGACTCTAAGCCGGTAAGCCATTCAGCAATTAATTCTTCCTGCTGCCTTGTCATCTGTTCCCCTTTCTGGCCCGCACTCTTATTCATGACACATTTTCCTCGTTATACATATTCCTTTATATGAAAAAGATCGATTGGTGCAGCTCAATATAGAGTGGCGACGAGATGTAATGAGATTCTGGAGCAGAAGATAAAAACGTGCCTTTTTCTTTTGTTATTTATTATTTGAGACGTATTGTGTGTAATTCTTTGACTTGATGACTTTATTTAACGGGGAAACGCCTCGCAGAGATTGTCAATCTTTTTGTGCGCTGGCCAGGACGGCCAAATGGAAATTGCTGGGTCCAAATCGGATCACATTTTTATAATAAGATAAGTGTTTCAACAACAAATGGGACGTTCTGGCTGCCTCTGCCTGGTGCCGGTGTGTCTGGCAGATGAACGCCGTTTTGAAAAACACTGGTTGCTGCTTTTAAGCGGGAGTCACATATGTTCCACCTTTTAGACCTCGAAGCTGCCTCCGAAACTATTAAACTGTCAACCCCTCATAGGAAGGAATAAGTGATTGAAACTGAATTTAAAGCTTTGACGAATATGTGGAATTTCTAAATGGAGTAAATGGAGTTGGATATTATCCAAAAAAATTGCTAATTTTCACGAAGATTTAGTTTTGGTCTCAAGAGTCAAACTTGAATCTTGTAGAAAATGAAAATTAACACAATTTAAATCTCTGTGTTTAAATATAACATTAATTTCAATTAGAAAGATCGCAACTAAACCCTTGATCCAGTCTGTCGCAGCAACACTTGTTGCCATGGAGATAAGAGTGTGATGCAAACGGAGCTCGGAGAAAATAAATCAACTCTTCTTTTTTAATCCCAAAGCTGTAACGTAAAACTGGACGGTTTTCTTCCTCCGTCAATGTATTTCTATTCTAAAATGTGTTTTTTTTTCTCTCGAAAGATTAGCATGAGCGTATCCCACTTGTTTCCATCACGAACCCCAAATCTCACGATTTTTTTTACTGTGCAACAATCTGAGGTGATTTTTGAAAACACAAACTTGTGTGATAAACATCTAAGTTAGTGACACATTTAAGTTTTGTGCTTAGAAACTATTAGCGCTGAATTTGAGCTGTGGAGCCTGACGCTGAGGGCGTATCAGCACCCCCTACTGGCAGGTGTTAGAACACAGGCAGCAGGTATTCATTTGAACCTTATGGAAAAACCACAAGGGTGCTTTTTTTAATGGTGCTAATAACAAGCATGATAAAGAGATTCATTATTTGTAAAAATACTCGCTATAGATCAGAGAATTGCAGCTGAACCCCGCTACGACATCTATTTTATTTATTTTGTGTGCTGCTAGATGTCGGGAGGCGATTTCAAAAAGTCTTGTTCCTCTTTTGGAGATGCCGGCAAAAAAAAAAAAAAATAGAGTCAGCGGCTTCTGAAGCGGAAACTAAACCTGAAGAAGTTCCAAAACAGTTGAGAATTTATGCCAAATGTGCAGCCGTGGAAACGCTGACTCGGCTGAGTTTGTGTTTAACCTGTGTCTCCTGCATCCTCGCAGACATCCTTATCAGGGCTTTGTCAGCTGAAAACTAGACTCCCTAACCTCGTCTCTTCAGAGCAGGTGAACGCATCTTAAATCATGTCCAACATTTTGTACCTGAGTCAAGTTGTGATTATTATAAACCTGGTTTGTTGTCGAGTCTTAGATCGGTCTTCATCACTACGATGTCTGACATACAGGCTCGTCCATGCAGTTGGAAAAATGTGCAATGTCTCGTCTTTTATAGCATCAAACAAATGTTATGCATTAATTCAATTTCCCCTGGGTAATTGGGACACGTAATGTAATTTAAAAGTGATGACTGATGCATTAAAAAGAGGAAGAAACAGAGGATTGTGTCTGAAAACATAATATTCCAACTTTATGGGCAACATGATTCAGAGAAAACCAAGGGGACATTCCAACACATAAAATCCCACCTCTCCACTCCCTTTTAAAGGATTTATATGAAGACACTTCTCCATGGCAACCGTATATAAACACTGAAAGAGGGGAATCAAGAATGTTTTTTTTTTTTAAGAGGATGTGGATCTTCCAGATTAATTTGAGGAGCGTGTTTTATTCCAAGTGTGTCCTGCAGCGTGGATCCCCCCTTAGTGATCTGGTCTAGGCCTCGGTCTAGACTTGTTGGTGATGTCAGCAGTAGCTATAGAAGTTTGCCCTTCGTGTTTATAAAGTCACGCTCTCTTCCGTGCGATGAGGCTACAGTTTCAGCTTCAGCCACCTCCAAGCATCTCTGCACGGAGACCCCCGATCCCCCCCTCCCTCTCTACTGTACTCTAATGTATTCAGGTTCCCTTCATGCCTCAGTTGAGGCTCATTACAGCAGCACATGCGTGCAATGTACGGCTGTGCGTGTCTTTATGCATTCATGCCGCGTGCTGCGATGGGTGAGCTGAGAGCAAGGGAACCCGCATGCACCCTCTCCTCCATCTTGAAAAACTCCCTGTTTCTATGCTAAAAGGGAAGGGGGGAGGAGACAAAAAAGAAAAGCATGTTCTCTCTCTTTTTCCTTTTTTCCCCCCAAATCAATGACAGCCCTTCAGGCGCAAACATGATAAGAGATTCAGACAATCAGAGACGTCTGACCAAAGAGCTTTTTTTTTTTAATTACAGTGATCTGAGACTGATAACACAAAGTCGGCACAAACCTTTGACGCTCGGCAGAGAATATCTTGACAGCAGCGATGTGTTTTTTCCCCTCAGCTGGATGCCTCGGATACTTGATGTATATGATGTAACGACTGTTTATAATCCCTTTTAAAGCATCAGCATAACAACAAAAAATAAGCAGTCAAACCTCCAGTTTCAGGGTCAGAAATAACAAACCAGTTTATTTGCAGCACAAAACAATCACAAATTGTGGGTCTGATATAATAAACGAGTCAGCAGAAGCTAATTGCCATCGGCGGCGGTAATTAAAATGGATTTTTAATGATTTCCATTTCGTCGTGGAAACACGGCGACGATGAGTTCCTCTCCTCTGAAGTGAGAGGTTTTTTTTTTTTTTAGCTGACAAAGTTCTCTGCGAGGGTGAAGGAGACACGAACACCGCTGAGTCAGTGTTTTACACTTCACTGAAGAGTGCTGTTTGTTTGTGGATGCAGGTTTGACAGAAATACTCACATTTAGTGGACTGGAACTTTTCACATTTGCACTCGCGATTGTCAAATATAGAGCTTAGAGTCCTTTCTGACCTCATAAAAGCTTGTCTGTCGGCGTAGCAACAGTCAGGCTACTGAATGAGAGCTGGAGCATCGACGGTTTATAAGAAGAGTCGGTGTGATGTCACTCTTTGGACTGTGGACTGCTGTTTTGAAGCCTCTGGTTTGGCATTTTACCGTCGCCATCTTGGTTTTTTGCAACCAGAAGTGACACGAAAGGGTGGAGCTAAGAACGATCGAACGTGAAAATCAATCGGTCAATTAATTATAGTTGAAAACTCCAATCAAGCAAAGCCACAGCAACATGACAGCTTTTGATTGTCTATGAGACATATTAGAAAGATAGTAATTCATAAAAATATGCCGATCTCACGTGGTCGAGCAAATTGTGTGACTAATTAGTCGATCCTCTATTAATCATCTAGGAGCGACCTGTCAATCACATGGCATAACCTGCTTTATCGTCTATGTGACTCTAAATGGGACCATCATTTACTAAATGAAGATCATGCTGTATTAAAGAAGACTTGTAACTCAAAAGATTGAGACCATAAACAATGTTTACTGAAATAATAAATCAAGTTTTATTTGCTTAATCTTAGATGATCTTAATCTAACTTAATTTGACCTTTTTTTGGCATCCAGAGGAGTCGCCCCCTGATGGCCATTAGAAAGAATGCACTATCAAGGCACTTCTGCATTGGCTTCACTTTTCAGACCCTGAGGTTGTCGCCTGTTCTTACAGTCAGCTGGGAATCTGATTATCTTATAGTTGGCTTTGAATAAATCTCATCTGTCACCTGAGTGTCCGGGAACAGGCTGTGTGATTGGCTGCTTTTTTTTTTTTTTATAAAATGTGGTTAATTTCTCACAAACCCTTGTATGCATCCACTTCATCCAAAATACTTGGAATAGTTAATCATTTTTTATAATAATCTGCTGTTGGAGCACCTGGCTGTAGGGGGAGCTACCAACCTCCCTCACCCCACTTCCCTCTCCCACATCCACAGTAATCATCACGTCGCTCTCTGGGCCTAATTACATGGGCAGTATATATGAGCCGTGTGTGTGTGTGTGTGTGTGTGTGTAGGCACATATGTATAGGAGGAAAGGGAGGAGAGAGATGAATATAGATGGAGAATCCCCTCTTTTGTTTCGGATCACGTATAGAATCTGTGAGTGTGGTTTCCTGCAGACATGATTACTCTTTGTGAACTATCAAATCGTGGCTTCTTTTGACGTTTTTGTCTTTTCTTTTCATCATCAGTAGGTTTGGAGATAACTCCATGATTAGCCGTTACACACAGCGTGAAACCTCCCCCTTCCTTTTGGAGCTCTCTCTGGTTTGGATTCCCTACACACATGTAGAGTTTTTTCTTTCTTTCTGGCCTCCTTTCTTTACATGTTTCATGGATGAAAGTGGGTTAATTAATCAGTCACAAGGACACAGTATGACACCCGGCTGTAGATTACTCCAGTATATTAAAGAGGGATCAGCCTGAATAGCCCTGATTATATATTATATAAGAGCAGAAATCAGAAGAGGAAAGACTGAAAACAAATCCCAATAAAGATCAACAGTAATGTTAAGATAAATCTGGCTGGAAACAATCGGGAAGAAATGCACAGGGAGCGGGCGTGACGTCATCAGATGCTGGGGCAAACACGTGACAGTGAAACAAGATTTTCCTTTTTTTTGCAATGAGTTTTAAATTCTCACGTTATCTCGTGCACCCTATTACATAAATAATAACAATACAAACAAACAAAGTGAGATCTTTGTTTCACAGTAAATCATCCGTTTGTGATCTGATGTTTTATTATTAAAAAAACAAAAAAAACATTTGTTCAGTTACATCGTTTTTCAACAAATTACATCGTTTGGCAATCGATCGGTCAGAAGAAAGGCGACATGGACTCACTTCCGGTGTCGGGAACATCAGTGTCGGTTCTCTGGCGTCGCCTTTTAAAAACCAAACTTCACAGAGACACCGGAGTGAGTCATTAGCCCTGAACACACACACACACACACACACACACACACACACACACACACACACACACACACACACACACACACACACACACACACACACGGTATTGTAGAAAAATAGTGATCACTAATTGAATCCAGTTTCACCTGATTCAAGAGTTCTCCATACATACATATATATATATATGATCAAGACAATCGCTATGCGCAATTAATTAAGGGTCAAGACGAGCACAACACCAGCCTACAGCCCACATTGAGGCTTGAACACGACTTTAGGCTATTTCTCAAGAGTCCTTCACATCTCTATGCGAGAATAATAATAATAAAAAAACATAATGTGCCAAGTGTGAACGTTTTGATAGCAGCATCTGAATAGTTTGCACTGTGAGTTGGACACGGAGCGGAATGGACAGGTGCGCATCATCTTCTTCTTCTTCTTCTTCTTTCTAACTACACATGGAGCACCGCTGTTTGGGAATGCGCGATCTCGTTCCTGTATTGCTCCAGCCAGTTCCTCAGCTCCGAGATCCGGTACCCCTCCGGACCCCGACCCCCCTGGTACACGACCCTCTCGTCCCTCACGATGTAAAGTCTCTCGAAGTACGCTCCGTACGCGGCGTTGGACGAGTTGTCCATATTATCCACCACCACGTTGCTGCCGGGCAACTCTGCGAGCATCAGCTGCGCGGCGCGGAGTCTGTCCTCCAGGCAGCGGTGCTTGGGGATCTGGTACGGCGCGTCCGAGCTCACCCAGCCGTCCGACGGATGCGCCTCCTCGATGTACACCACCACAAAGTCCGCAATGTCCGCGTACTGGCTCACGACGCGCTGGAACGCCGTCAGGCGCGTCATGAACGGCGGTCAGGAGCAGCTGCCAAAGTTAAGGATGAGGGGTCGCTTCCCTTTCATGCAGTCCAGGATCCGGACCTGCCGCCGCTCCTGGACCAGCATCACCTCGGTGTTGGGCGCCGCGCGTCCGAGGTGCGCGGATTTGAGAAAGTCCAATTTCTGGCCGTACCACACGGCCCTGAGGGACTCCAAGGTGAACATCCTGTTGGAGTCGGAGACGCACACCGGCGGGTCGTCCGGGCCGTCCTGCCTCTCGCCCATCTTCAGCAGCACTTGTTTCCTAATGCACAAGAAATCCAGGAGCCAGAGCATGACGGCGGCCAGCAGGAACCGGGGCAGCAGCATCAGGCACAGGGCGGCGTGCTTCAGCGCCCTCGCCGTCTGGACACCGCCGGAGTCGTGCATCATCGTCTGTCTTCTCCCCCCCACCTCCTCCTCCTCCTGCCGATAAGGATGCGAGCCGGCCGGCGAAAGAGAAAGAGACAACAAGTATATTTTAGTCACCTTTACCCATTGGAGAAAACTATCTGACGCACGCAGACGCTCTTTTTATAGGTACAGCTGCGTTTGAATAAGGGGGGGGGGGGAGAGCAAGAAAAAAAGAAAACACGCCTCCGGTACCCGCACCGCCTACTCACATGGTGGGGATTACCTCCCGTCCTCTCTGGCTTCCAAACACCAGGGAGGGAGGGAGGCTGTTTTCAGTCCACATGTGAGAGATAAAACACGGCGGCGGGGGGAGTTTTTACACCGACGCATGGATCTGTTTTAATTGGCTGCGGCTGAACGCACGGCCGGTCCCCGAAAAGTTTTGGGGAAGAAGAACAACATTTGTCTTCATTCTGAGCCCCGGTGGACTCGGATCTCCCTGGAAGAGTGGCTGTGCAGGAGCCTCCGTGGCCACTAGACGGCGCTGGATTCACACACTGCAAAAAAAAAAGAAGAAAAAAAAAAAAAGAAGCGTGCGCGATGGTGGTGGTGATGACTCATTCACTGATCCGCTCGGGCCCCTGGACACCTCGGCAGGAACCAACCTGCCACCGCCGGTTTCATAATACAACCAATTCACTACATTAGAGTTTTATTATGAGCATTTTATTATAAAGAAATGAAGCCATTTCTGTAGTTTATTACACCAATTCCCTCACCATTAACCGGTTTATTGCATTATCCTTCCCAAAGCTGTGTGTGTGTGTAACGTTTATGGCAGCAGATATGGATTATGCAATGTAATATTACCAATTATCACTTTGGAAGTCCATTTGCAGGTATAAAGATAAAGTTCAATTACTGTCTTGATGCAAATTAAAATAGAATAGAATGCCTTTATTGTCGTTGGACAACAAGATTATCTCTGCTTCTCCATAACTTAATAAATAATACAAAATATTATTTCTGACATTGGGTCTGATGTTCTGTCCAAATTCAAGATAATTGACTCCTTGATACATTAATAACTTTGCTCATTTGATCCTTTTTGGTGCAGTAACAGTAATAGCAGTAATAGTAATGTGTATTTATTATGTATTTAAAAAAAAAAAAGTAAAAAAACAACAACATTTTATTCCAGTGGAACATTGTTAAATTAAGAAAAGTGACCTCAGTCTGTTCATGACACAAGGGAATAAAACCACAGCGTGTCTTTTTGTTGTTGTTGCATTAATCATACAAATATAAATGCAAAAAAACAAATGCTGTGAAACATATTTTAGTTCTCTCTGAAGAGCTGATTCCAGACTTTATGCTAAGCTAACCCCACCGCTTTATAGCGTCATTTTGCATGTGATGACTAATTTATTACTCTTTCAATCAGAAATCAAACAGCCAAATGTGCTGAGGAGAGATAAATGAGATAATTGCAATCCGATCGCCACAACGAGATCAGATGTGTGTTTCTACCGCTTTATTTGAAGACGAAACTTGAAAATGAGTGCAACCGGTTGATTTCCTTGCTGCTCCGGTAAAACAAACCCTGAATAAGATCGTGATGGACTGAAAATACAGTTCTGAGATCTACACCTGCAGCCGTGCAGGCGGGAGGACACCTGGGAGTGTTTAGCAGCTGCAGTACTGAATGTTTTTTAAAAAAACAACATTTTTATGGAGACAAGCTGTGAGAAACGGCCGTCATAAAGGAGATGTGCAATGACTCCACATCTGACGTCTCGGCTTCTGCACACATCTGCGAGTGTGAACTTGTTTTATTTTATCCACCCATCATTTCAGGACATCATGTTCCATACTTTTACATTTGAGTTCTAGAATCATTATTCATGAAAACTACAGGACTTTTTGTTAAAAAAGTCACTGGATTTACCCCTAAACTTTATAAAAACAAAAAAAAGGTAATAATATAATCATAACGACCCTGCCTGAATGAAATTTGATTTTCCCTCATTATGTCATTAATGAATTACAGCCAATGTGGTTTGACTGCAGTCCTGTGACGAAGGAGGAAACAAAAACAACTCTGCCTTCTGTAAATAAGAACGTTTGTGCCAGAGAACACATTATGCTAATTTAAAAACCGTATTCAAAGAAAGACGGGAATAAACGGGCAAAACGTTTTCTGTGGAAACGAATGTGACTCAGATGTTGATATCCGAACACATCGTTCCCCTCAGGCAAGAAAAAAACAACAAACCCAGATCTGATGTTTTGTCACCCTATCATTCTTACTCTAACATGCAAACTCTTAATGTAATCCCATTATTTTTATCCCCCCATACAGAGTGTCCGCCTGTAAACCGTGAAACCATCTGAAACGCTTAACGCTCTTTAATCAGGGGTTCCTGATAATTTGGTTTTCGGCCTGTTAAACTGTGATCTGGATTAGATCCACTGGCGTCTTCGGGTTGTTTACACCGGGGCTAAAGAAAAGAGCATGTGTGCTGGCTCGAAGAGAACTCCTGGCCAGTGTCGGTGACATGGGTTTGAGATTTCCAGGAATCATTAGAGCCTCGTGTGACCAAATGCTCCCAGAGGTCACCACAGAAATACGTCCCCTAAGCCTCCTGAGCTCATTAACTCAACATACAAACACTCGAGACGTGACTCCCTTTGAATCACGGGCCCTCATCTGAAGTCATATAATCACGCACGTTGACCCGTAAAGGCCATATGGATGACACAGGCTTACCTTCACCTTCACTTTCAGGATGACGCTGGTGCCCTTAGGTGCTTCATCCTCCACCTGAAACACCAGCACCTTGACCTTTTAGCCAGTTTTAGCGCTTAATCAGCAGTGTTTGTTAGTAAACGGCATTAATGATTAGAATCACGATATTTGAGTCACCTGTTGGTTCGTGGACTACATTTCTGAAGCCTTGAGTCATTGCCATCTTGGATTTTTTGCAACCAGTGAAGGAAGTGAGTGGTTTCTAGTGGGAAGCTGTTAACAAAATTAGCTTCCATAATTCAAGGTCAACTTTACAGCTAATTGTTAAACTAATCTTGGTAGCTTTTTGCATTGCGATGGTAGTGAGGCTGCCATAGCGACCTGTCAATCAAAAGGTAGCCCCGCCCTTTCTTACTGTTACTAAATGAACATCATGCGGAATTGAAGAAGACTTGAAATTAGCGATTGAGCCCATAAGCTCATATTTACGATGTTTATTGAGATAATGAAAAAAGAGAGAAGTAGGATCATTTTCTCATAGACTTCTATTTGCAACCAGAGGAGTCGCCCCCTAATGGACAGTAGAGAGAATGCATGTTTAAGGCAGAAAGCTTTGGCTTCACTTTTCAGAACCAGAAGTTGCCGTTTGGATCATGACTGCACAGATCAATACCACAAATCCATCATCACAAATAGAACAATGAAATCCCTTAAGATTTAGGACAAAAAACGTGTATTTTTTGGTCTCTCATAACGAGGATTTTCTGATCACCCTTGCCGCATTATTAGTCTGTTTTGCTTATAAAACATTCATTGTGTAAATGCCACTTTCTCTTTAAACCTCCTAGGCTGCCACCACAATCCCACAGCTACTGCTACTTTTCACATTCTCAACCGCCGACTTGACAAGTATGGCTTAATGAAACACTGGCGGTCTGAGCCTTGATTCTTTTCTTTTTTCTCAAACGAACTGCTGGAACCTTACTTTCATTAGACACAGCCTGGATCTTGGCATGGGAGCACGGGTCGTACAAGGACATCCCAGAATAGGAAAAACAGCCCGGACAGAGCCTGCAGCAAAACACTAAGAGTGGCAGGGATCCAGCAAAACCACTATTAGTACTCTGGCCACTGGAGAGTCATTCAATACACCCTTCTCAGGTAGAATACACACACGTACACCCCGTACATGTATCTTTGTGAGGACACTCATTAACATAATGCCTTAGCCCCTCACCCGTACATTAAACCTAAACCTTATTCAAAGCTGAACCTTTAGAACCAAGTCCGAACCCCCGACGCTAGCCTTTGAAGAAGAGCCAAAATGTCCTCACTTTGAACTTTTTTTTTTTAATCATTCATTAGCACAAAGCACAATATTTGTGTAATAAAAACTGTTATTTTTTGTCATGAATACTTTACACAAAAGCAGTGTACAATTATTTTTGGAACTAGTTTGATTTGTCTGAGATTTTGCACCACAAATAACAGCATCAACCAATCAGGACCTATTCATAAAAAATCTCATTATAATTTTAAAGCCAGAGAGGTTTCATAGTAATAAACTATTATTCCTTCTTAACCTGGACGAAGGCAAATATACCAGATCCACTCCCTCATGTTTCTGATTGTGCTTTTAAAGCTTGGGTCAATATCTCAATATTTAACTGCTAATGTTTTTGAATCTCTTATTGAAAAAGTGTCGTAATTTTGCCTCGCTTTTTGATGTGAAATATTTCCATTCTTTTGCATTTTTGGGTTGTTTATTCATCTTTCCCCTGGTATGCAAAGGCCTTGAAGGTATATAACGTACAAGTACTTACACATACATGTTTACACACACACACACACACTTGTGATTGCGTGGACACGTATGACACGCTTATGTCACCTATCGTGTTGCATGTAGTTGAAGGTCGGGTGAGGTTGCCATAAAAAGCACTTTTGACTATTCATGGCCGAAATACAGCCCTGTCCCTTATGTTCGTCTAGCATTTGAGTAGGTTTGTAGTTACTAAGCAACCGTCATGTAGTCCCTCTCAGGCTAATCCGTCTAGGCTGCTTTGGCTGCATGGAGCCTTCGACGCACACTGATACATCACCTTGGATCACCAGCGTCCTTTGTCCACAGGAGCAGCCGCTGATACTCCAAAACTACACGACTTTAGAGAGGGTATCACATGGCCATTTAGCCCTGAAAAATAACTAATCTGTTGCATTGATAAAGAGTCAGCCCTGGGAACATAGGTGGGTTTTTTTTTTCTAACACTCGCCGCGGTTTATCAGTTCACTCACAAAACGAGACGCGTCGTCTCTTTTGACTCTGTAACTGGAAAACGCCACCGCGGCTAATCAGATAAACTCGGGACAAAGTGTGTCAGCTGAGGTCTGATATGATAATGTTGTGAAAGTGAAAGACTATTCCCAAAAGTCAAAAGAACAGATTCCCCTCCAAGGTCACTAATGTGATTTTGATTTGGACAGGAATTTCCTGTTAAAGTCAACCTCTAGAGGGGGCGAATCGAGAGGCAGACAGATGACCATGCAGCTTTACCGAATTGATACTTTATATTTAGCTGATTTTAATCAAAATAATACATATGACAAAGTAGAGATTTTACAAAAACTTCTCTTCACAGTGAATGTGGTGGGAAATTCATTGACTTTGAAAATCATGAGCGTGCTCTAGTCCTGCTCTAAGTGTCCTGGGATATGACACTATAAATAAAATGTAATTGAATTGAGTTGAGGGCAGACCACTGTGCAACACTAACACTAACTTTAGAAATGGTCAACGTCACGTTACGTCAATGATAACGATTTTTCATCGAGTTTAAGTGGGAGTTGTGTGCCCGAAATTACTGAAACGACTGAAATAACATTCCTTTCCCTAAAAGGAAGGTGAAAGCAATGTTCAACTTGAAATTGGTCCTGCTCTCACAAAAAAATGGCTTATGAAGTTCTCCATGTATAGTTTAGTTGCACCCTTTGTTGGTCCAGCATTGTAACTAAGTACATTTACTCAAGTACTTTACTTAAGTACACGTTTGATGCTACTTTCTACTCCTACTACACCTACTATTACTACATTTCAGAGGGAAATATTGGACTTTTGCATCTTTTTATAATGAGTATATGAAAAGCAACACATTGTTATAGAGTAAATTAAACCACACAACAGTTTAAAAATCTATTACAATGACAATATTAAAACTTAATATTCTTACTCTTACTATATATTTTATTCAAGTAAGTGTTTGAATGCAGGACTTTTACTTGTAAGAGAGTGTTCTATTAGTAATTTTACTTGATGGTAATACTTCGTCCACCACTGGTATTAATCAATCATACATATTTTACTTAGTTGACGTTATTTTAAGTCTAACCGTAATGTTTTTCCCGAACCTAAGTGCTTTTGTTGCTTCAACCTAACTAAGTGCTTTTGTTGCTTCAACCTAACTAAGTGCTTTGTTGCTTCAACCTAACAGTGTGCTTTTGTCACTTCAACCTAACTAAGTGCTTTTGTTGCTTGAACCTAACTAAGTAGTTTTGTTGCTTCAACCTAACTAAGTGCTTTGTTGCTTCAACCTAACTAAGTGCTTTTGTTGCTTCAACCTAACAGTGTGCTTTTGTTGCTTGAACCTAACGAAGTAGTTTTGTTGCTTCAACCTAACGAAGTGCTTTTGTTGCTTCAACCTAACAGTGTGCTTTTGTTGCTTCAACCTAACTAAGTGCTTTTGTTGCTTCAATCTAACTAAGTGCTTTTTTGCTTCAACCTAACTATGTGATTTTGTTGATTCAACTTAACTTAGCTTTTGTTGCTTGACCTAACAGTGTGCTTTTGTTGCTTGAACCTAACTAAGTAGTTTTGTTGCTTGAACCTAACGAAGTGCTTCTCTGGCCTTTGGATGGAGTATTGCTAGCTGTTCCCCCTTTTCCCAGTCTTTATGCTAAGCTAGCTGACTGCTGTTTGAAGCTTCATATTCACTGTACAGACATGAGAGTGGTATCATCCAGTATTCTGTTAAGAATGTATAAACAACATGTGAATAGTTCATGTGATATTTTATGGAGGAAGAAAGGTAAATATGTACATTGGACAAATGAAAAAAATGAAGTTTCCCTTTTATGGGCTTTGGACTGTAAAGTGAGCTGATTTATACGCCGGTCTCGATTGTTTACACTGCTCATGAGACTCCACGGTCGGTGTTAAGGGAACAATAATTCATATATGAGGTTTTAACGTATGCATTCATTTTGGGGATCTGCCAGTTTTAGGAACCCCACTTATCAAAACACAGGATATTTAGAAAAGGGAACTGTACGTCTCCGCAGTTTGAGCCTGTTTATGCTCAACAAATATTCCAACTCCTCGCACGGCAACGCTTTATCAGGCCATAAACATGCAAGTAACCTTTTAAATTCAAACAAAAACACTTGCTTGGGTTTAGGCAACAAAACCACTTGGTTAGTGGGACTAAAAACAATGTATACAATGTAAACAATAAGTACAGAAAACGTGACAAACGTGACCATCCATCCATATTCAATATAAATCAAAAGTCTCCTCCCCTTCCAGCCGCCCTGTGTGGGATTGTCTTTATTCTTTGTGATCTTACTGGTTTCTGTGGGAATGAAAAATGTGTTTTCCTGAAATGTAACAAAGCTTGTCAGCAAAAAAACAAACAAACATCAATTTGCCTCCCACCTTACTGAATTTCTGTGGGCATGGACCACCAAGGCTTTGTGGTTGTTGTGAGGGGAAAAAATCTAGATTTTACTACTGTTTTTGCAATTTGAGGTATTGGTCCTTCCCATCCAGCATGAGCTTGACCTGCAGTATCTTAAGCTGTTATCTGTCAAGCATCTCACAATAACAAGAAATGGACCATGAAAACCCAAAGCAACATGTATAGTTTAAACCTTTACTCTTTAAGAGCTGATACGACTTTCTGGAGCTGAGCAAAGTTTTGAATAATTTAGAGACCACTTTTCTGTTCCCTCATGAGCTGTTTCCACTCACATGACCCGCCGGTTTACATGACTGAGGGGTCACGGTCTCCCACGGACTGGAAGCTGAGTCTCAAGCACAAAGTCGGGGTTTTTTTCTGTGCTTATTGAAGTGATTTCGTTTGTTTTATTTGTTAGCCAAAACTGTTAAATGTGAATAAAACAAAATTTTTTATATATCTTACATAGCTTTTAAGCACTATCTGAATTTATTTGTTAGCCAATGGCTGTCCAAAACTGTTAAATGTGAATAAAACAACATTTTTTTTATATCTTATAAAGCTTTTAAGCACTATCTGAATTTATTTTAATATTTTAATTTACAAATATCAAAGTCTTATTCAGTATTTGTACTTCGTTTCAGTCGATCCATGCACACAAGTGCTGTCAATTAGGTGCCAATCAGGTCACACCTGCCAGCGCTTGAAGCTCAAAATGAGAGTGAAGAAGACAGAAGATTTGTTTTTGGGCCACTACCCACACGGTTAGCTGTGTTGCTCATTCCATGAATGCATGATGCTTACAAGTTGTACCTCATTGTAAAGGTGACTAATCAGGCTTTCCAACGATATAAAATACAATACCAATTGGTATTATTAAAGGGGAGGAATAATCGACTGAAATAACGTTTCCAAACTTTTTTTTGAGGAGTTTATATACAACAATACCCAAAATACATGGACAATTATGCATTTTAAAGTGACCAAGTGGCAGTAATAATAAAAGTGCTGAATGCTTCCACTGGCATGAAACACCACACATACCCTGCGGTATTAAGATTAAATAAATAACTAAGAGGGGTTTTGAAAGGGTAACCCTGTCCTTGCAGACAGCGATCAGGGCAGCGCCGACACAGCGGAACAAGCGCAGTCATGTGAATCGTAAGTGTCAGCCGTGGAATGCAGGTTAATATTTCTGCACACACACACACACACACACACACACACACATATACACACACACACACACACCTGCTAAGCTGAATGATTAGCATGCTTCACATAGTGCACACGCGGTGCTACCTGACCTACCGGTTACATTTTGTTCTGAGTTTGTGGTAAAAAAGATCACGAAAGGTCGTCTGCCTCAAAGCGACTGTGGCTGCTGGCTATTTCTAATCGTCTGTCCTGAGATTACACGCTGCACTTTAAATAGAACAACAATTGTGATTTCTAGAATATTCATTTGGTCTGTCAGGATTCTCCACGAATCCTCCCCACGGATTACGAAAAAGCTTTAAAAAGCGACAAGATTGTTTTCTCTCTCCGTCCACG